>NW_006159595.1:1462481-1473179 GCF_000334495.1 Tupaia belangeri chinensis
TGTCCCAATACTATATATATATATATATATATATATATATATATAATGAAGCATCTTGGAGTCAAATCTAAACATGAAATTCACTTATTTCATATGTCTTAAGCATAGAGCATGAGATAAATTTATATATATATATATATGTATATGTATATATTTTTTCTCCTTTGTGAGAGAGATGGAGTGAGAAAGGAGAGAGCCAGATATGAGTATTTTTTATGGAGTCTCACTGTGTCATTATTTTCCTATCCTAGCCTTATAATTAACTAGAATTATAGGTGCACACAATAACACCCAGTGTGTTCAGCTTGGCCCAGGAACTACACCCTTGCCTCCCCTGTGGTTTCCAGCCTCCAAATGGTGGCACTATTTACTGTGTCCAGTTCTAGCCACTACAGCTGGGCATAATATTTTGTTTTTACTACGACTCACCACATGAAATCAAGGTGTAGAATTTTCCACTTGTGATGTCATATCTGTGCCTAAGACATTTCCAATTTTGAAACATTTTGTAATTTCAGATTAGAAATGCTTAACCTGAAGTTGGTCAGTCCCTGGGCTTTCCTAGGTGAATTAAGTGTCCACCAAATGTTATCAAAAGAGTTTAATTTCTGTCGCTTGCCTTTATGACTAAGAGTTGCAATTCCAAGGAGCAGGCTGAAGACCACATCTATGAATAGATATACCTCTGAAGTAACCTCAGTACCACTTCAGCTAGTAGATATGACCCAAAACCTTTCCTAACCTATGAAACACGGGCTAAAAAGAAAGCCACAGAGTCACTCAGAAGTACTAAGAAGATTCTAGCTTTCAGCTGGTCATTTCAAAAACATATTATATGGGAACCAGCAGTTAGCGTAATGGCTATGTCGCTGGACTCCCACGTAGTCGACCGCGGTTCGTGTCCTGGACCCGGTGGCTTAAAACTCACGCCGGGCGAGTGTGCGTGCATGCCCAAGATCCCGAGAGGAGAATGGAGGAGAAGGGATTGCGGTGTGACCATCCCTCCTGGGGGGTGATTTCTCGCTTTCTGTCTCTATGTCTCTCTCTGTCTGTCTGGCGAGCGCACGCGCCCGACAGTGAAAATCTCTCCGCCCCCCCAAAAAAAACATATTATATGTGGGAGCAGCAGTTAGCATAATGGCTATGTCACTGGAATCCCATGTAGTTGACCACGGTTCAATCCCGGACCCGGTGGCTTAAAACTCACACCAGACCCACGTGCGTGCATGCCCAAGATCCCGAGAGGAGAATGGAGGAGAAGGGATTGCGGTGTGACCATCCCTCCTGGGGGGTGATTTCTCGCTTTCTGTCTCTATGTCTCTCTCTGTCTGTCTGGCGAGTGCACGTGCCCTATATAGCAAAAACCTCTCTAAAAAAAAAATTATTTGTAGGATGTGACATAATGAGGATTTTCTGCTCATAAATGGGTCTTGAGCTTGTTTTAGAGGCACTAGCAGTGAATGCGACTCATTGCAAAGCCCTCGTTCAAAGTCATTTTCTATCTAGATCAGCTTCTTTAACAACATGGTTTAGAAGGGATTCTCATGAGGAAGAGAAACAAGGCTGAAAATTCACCCACACACCAACTCCAATTCAAACTCAGCAAGACAGCAGATCTCAGAATGATAGACTGTATTTGAGTCCCCTTTGAATAACACTAGTTTTATTTTTAATTTGCTGTAGGGCACATGTGCTCACCAAAGAGAGAGAGAGAGGGAGAGAGAAGAAGAGGTAATGTGAAAAAGCTTCCCCTGCAGGGGGAAGGGCCATCCCACAATCCCTTCTTTTCCATTCTCCTCTCGGGATCTTGGGCACATGAACGTATGCCAAGCACGTTTTCTAAGCCACCAGGTCTGGCACTAGGACTGTGCAGTTGGCCATGTGGGATCCAGCCACCTTAACCATCATGCCACTAGCTGGTTCGAATTCCACTATTTAATTTTACTCCTCTTTGTTGTACAGTAATATCCCTTACTCTGCATATGGCATATTTGCTTTAATAATACCATTATGAATATACCATTGAGTCATCAGAAAAGTCATGACACATTTTTGCATAGAAAAATATGTCATAATTTTTCTGATGACCCAGTAGAATTAGTTCATACAAAACTAATCTGTAAGCTTCTTTGGTAGACAGTAAACTCTGTAAGGGAGGACATCACTCTTTTTTTTAATGTTTTAAGAATTATTTAATTAATTAGATTTGCTATAGGGCACATGCACTCACCAAAGAGAGACTGAGACAAGGAGAGAGTGAGGGAAACTAAGAAAGCAAGCCACCAGGTCCAGGATTCAAGCTGCAGTCAGCCATGTTGGAGTCCAGAACTTTCACCAACATGTCACTTGCTGGCCCTGGGACACACTCGTTTTTTCATGTCCAGACGTTAGCATGGTATTTGTCAGACAGTGGATGCCAGAGAAGTATTTATTAATCTAAGTTTTTTTTAAGTCTCCTTAAGTGTCTATGTCATCCTTATCATCAATATGTCTTAGACCCTAGAAACTTTTTACAGTATTAAACAAATATTTATGGTAGCACCATGCACATGCTACAAGACTGATCACAGTGTATCTTCATTCCTCTGCACCTTTCATTTTACTTATTAAATAGGAACGCATGAACACCACAAGGAAAGATGCATGTTAGGACTTCAGGCATATTTAAGAACCTGAAAATCTACATTAGCCTGAGGTAGTTTACCACAGTTTGGGGACAACAAGAAATAATGGAAAAAGCCATTAGTCTCCTTTAAGAATACGTCCTGCGTAAGCAACAAATAAATACGGTGAGTTGATTGCTACAGGAACAATGGGGGTTTGATATCTAATGGGAATAAGCTAAGTTAATGATGAAAATAAATTTACGAGCAATGTGGAAAAAGTATCTGCACTGCTAAATCCTGGGTAGCTGTAATTTTTTCCAGAATCCCATTTGCTCAGTTATCCTAGACAGATTCAGGAGACCAAGCAAAAATGCAAATGATTAAGAAATAATGATTGTCAGAGCACGGTTCTCTTGATCTCCCTTTCTTTGAGATCCAGTAAAATAGAAATATCACAAAGATGTAAGATGCTATTTTGCACGCATTAATTTTTTATTCTTTTTTTTTTTCAGTTTCTCTTCTTTTAGATCACAGAGGCAGCTTCTGATTTCAGTCACTTTGTACACTGTTACTTGGAGCTGGAAAGTGTGTGGGAAAGGTCGGGAAAGGGGCAAGGGAGCACCGGGTTTCCAGCTTCACTCAGCAGTAGACTGCTTCGATAATCAGTGACCAGATCATGGTCCAATGCTAGAAAACAGAACACCGAGTGGCATGAGCAGAAAATGCACTGTTCTTCCAGGGGCAACTGGCTCCAGGGATGCTCGCCATCAGTCTCTGAAAACCCTCATTCCTGGTGGTGTCGTACGCGCTTCTCTGTCACGGGAATAACACCTCTGCTAGTCACAGTCAAGACGAATACTGAGGAGATGAAAAAAGTGGCCCAATTCTTGATCTGCACCTCCATGAAGCCTTGAAGGCATCTAGGTAACTTTCAGTGTAGAGCAAGGGAGCACCCCAAATTCCAAGTAAAGGATAAGTGGTTTTGGACAGCCCCATAACCTAGTAGTTAAGGAAACCCGATTGCATGTGAACAACCACGGTTCAAATCCTGACTGACCCCTGCAGCTTGAAGAATGTACCCAGCACCTGCATGCACCCCAAATCCCAACAAGACAGATAAATGGAGAAGGGACTGTGGCATGACCACGTCCCATTATGAGTACTTTTTCTCTGTGTCCCTGTCTCTCTGGTGATGTGTATGCCCCCTGGCAATTGAAAAACAGGATGAGTGGTGAGGGAGGCTAGAACTGCCATTCAGTATTGCTCCGTTATTAGTAAAGTGGACCACTGAAAACCTTCCTCTCAGACTTCACCCTCCTGCTCCCCAGATCTAGCCAGGAGCCAGGTTAGAACACCCTACCTATTGATTCTATCTCTTTCTTTCTGTATGTTTACATTTTTTTAAAAAAAATTAAAATTTCTTAGCTTTCTGCTGCTCTTTTGTCTTGGTTATTCTTACCCTTCCTCCTTTCCCCATAGGACAAGCTAGTCAGCAGCCATCTATATCTGAGTGCTGAGTGACCCCATTTGCACGGTGCACTAGTGCACCATGCAGTTTCCATTTTTTTTTTTATTTTTTTGGGTCAAAAGTTTTTTTTAATAATTTCTGTCTTGTTTTTCCCCTCATTTGTTTTTCTTTTTCCCTTTTCCTTTTCCTTTTCTTTTTACCTTTCCCACTTTTCTGCTCAGCCTCCACACACTAATTTTCTAGACAGGCCTAGGCACACAGTAGCCAAATATCTGAGTACTTTTAGGGTCAAATTAATCTTCAATTTCCATTGAATCAGCTGCACAAAGGGAGAAAAATGGTACTGTTTAGGGACTGCAGATCACCTCCATCTGCATTCCTCTGAATGTTCAGACTTAACTCCAAAAACTAGGAAAAACATATAATCCATCAGATGACCAGAAACTACTACAAAGGCACAGTAAATATGAGAAACAAAGAAAATAGCTCCCCCCAAGGGAAAAGAATAACTCCTCATCCTCCACAAACAATGCAAGAGAAGTCATGGAAATGTCAGATAAAAATTTAGAATATTCATGGTGACAAAGCTAACAGAGATACAAGAGAAGTGCAACAACAAACTCCAGAAAATACGAGAAAAAAAGATATCGAATTCCAGGAGGTGAGGAAGTTTTTGCACAATCTGAAAGAGGAGATATACAGCATAGAAAAGCATCAAGTGGAATTGTTAGAGATGAAAGCTGGAATAGAAGAAATCAAAATCTCCCTTGAGAATATCAAAAGCAGATTAGATCATGCAGAAGATGGATTCTCAGATACAGAAGAAAGAATCTCTGACCTAGAAAAATTCATCAGAAGACTGAGAAAATAACCCAAAAAAAATGAGAATAACATATGAGTAATACTAGATACCATTAAATGCCCAAACATCAAATCATCGGTATCCCAGCGGGTGAAGAAACTAATAAAGGCATTGATAAGCTATCCCATAAAATCCTAAGAAAACTTTCCAATTGAGAGACACTCAAATATCCAGACCCAAGAAATACAAAGGACCCCACATAGAATCAATTCAGGAACATCTTCCCCAAAGCACATCATAGCCAGATTGACCACAGACAGGGATGAGATACTAAAATTGGCAAGAGAGAAACGTCAAGTTACTTTCAAAGGATATCCCATAGGATGACATCAGACCTCTCATTGGAAACAATACAAGCAAGGAAAGAATGGGAAAATAAATTCCAAGTGTTAAATGTAAAACAATTTCAACCATGAATACTATACCCAGCAAGATTATCTTTCATATGAGAAAAAAGACAAAAATATTCTCAGAAAAACAAAACCTGAAAGAATTTACCAACACCAAACCAGCTCTCCAAGAAGTACTAAAGGGAGTGCTATACCAAAAAAACTAAAGTTGGATACAGAAATAAAAGTACGAAAAACAACCAAAAGAATGGCCAGCCTAATGGTAGGGACAATTTCAGAGTTGAGTGTTAACTTCCAGAGTTTAAGTGGAAAGATCAGACCACAGTAACACTGCAAATTCAATAGGAGAGAGATTAATTACATGAAACTGAACTAGTAAAGTAGAATTTTTTTATTTTAGACTAAAATATTACTGATTTTCCTTGATGCTTTGGTTTCCATATTAAGGATTTTGAATTCTCTTAAACTGTTGATAGGTTCATCTACCTAGTATTTGAACTGATTCCTAACCTTTTTCCTGGCTTTAAGTTTTAAGCAAATTTTTCTTAACATTTTTTGATTTGGGTCTTTTAAAACAAAACTTTTTTTTCTGAAAATTAAAAAATGCATTAAAAATACCTATTAATACCTATTTAATGACTGCAGTAAGCTATATAGCTTCAGCGATGTGATACTTTATAGTATGTTCACTTTACTCACTGAGGTTCACACCTAAAGTCA
The DNA here is from genome assembly GCF_000334495.1 of Tupaia belangeri chinensis. Lineage (NCBI taxonomy): Eukaryota > Metazoa > Chordata > Mammalia > Scandentia > Tupaiidae > Tupaia > Tupaia belangeri. The sequence continues at coordinate 1,468,488 of NW_006159595.1, forward strand.
GATATGTGTTCATAGATATGTATATATCAGCTGTGCTTGCTATTAAAAGTTTTTAAATTAATTAAGATCTTTAATGAATCAATAAGATATGAAAAAAGGCATGGAAAACAACTGTAGATATCAGAGACAGTATGGGGGGGACATGCAGAAATTGAGAGATAGGGAATCAAGGAGGGGAAAAAGTAAAATATATAAGAAACCAGAAATAGAAAATTATTTGTTGACAATAACATGTGTGGTAATGTCCTTGATTGAGCCAATATAAAATGTATTCTGGATAGGAAAGTCTCCTTTTGCATGAGATTAAGCCACTGGATCTAGGACTTGAACAGTAGTCGACTACATGGAGTCCAGTGACATAGCCATTATGCTAACTACTGGTCCCAATTTCCAAGTCTTAATGATAAAGTCTACTAAAAAAGCAAGTCAATAATCATTTGGACAATCCTTCCTACAGTGAGAACACTGCAGTTTAGTGTTGAATGACTGTAAATAAATATATTTTTTAAAAAATTTATTAGAAAAGTGGATCTCTTGGTGCTTGATTTTTTTTACACAGATTTCCATGATGTCAGACAACTGAGCAGAGAGTGTAGGACTGCCATTGCTCTACTTTGAATACATACATATAAAACACAGCTACTCAATGACCAATGAGAAAATCTCCAAAAAAAAACCTCTTATACTGTAGAGTCCTGCCAAGATTTCTAGGTCTTATTTTTGGTGGGGGCAAGGGGGAAGTTTTTGCTATAGGGCACGTGTGCTCGCCAGAAAGACAGAGACAGAGAGACAGAAAGAGAGAAATCACCCCCCATGGGGGATGGCCACGTCGCAATGCCTTCTCCTCCATTCTCCTCTCGGGATCTTGGGCATGCACACACACGCACCTGGCATGAGTTTAAGCCACCGGATCTAGGACTCGAACAGCAGTCGACTACATGGGAGTCTGTTACACTAACTGCTGGTCCCAATTTCCAGGTTTGACGATAAAGTCTACTAACAAAGTAGGTCAATAATCATTGTTTGGACAATCCCTCTGACAGTGAGAACACTGCAGGTAGTGGCTGAGAGCATGGGTGTGTAGCCACACTGCTGCACTGGACACCTAGATCTTCTGCTCAATAGTTAAGAGACTCTGAGTGAATTACTTAACCTCTCCATGCCTTCATTCTCTTATTCATAAAATGGAAATGGTGATCATGATATACCTCACCAGTATTTACTAAAAGAGACAAATTTGAAAAGTTTATGAAACACAGTAGGTACTTTGCAAGCATTAGTTATAACAAAATCAGCATTTAAGCCTTATGTGAGAGGAAAAAGTTACCCCCCCTCCCAAAATACTGGATAGGAAGACCCCCCCAAAATACTGGATAGGCTCTGTGGTCTTGCAGAGGATGAGAAACACATTCGAAAGTAATTTTCTGAAAGAAGAAAACGAAAACCCTTGCGAGCATGTGAGATTAAAAACCAAGGCCATGGTGGGGACAGATTATATGCAAGAAGAGAACAGGTCCCTGTACTAAGGCAATGAAGTTAAATGTGTTTTTCATGTACATTTAAAATTTCTGTGATTGAATCAGCCAACCATTAAACTTTAAATTATGAAAAGCCCTATAGAGAAGATAGGCAGCCATCTAGGCAACAAAAAATGGAGATTAAAAAAAAACTATTAATTTGACTCTCACATAATGTCTTTATAAGATGAATATAAATTTGTAAAGTAGACTAGTCTATGTACATCAAAAATTTTATATAAAAAAAAATCAAGTTTAGATTAGGTATTCCTAACAAATCAAGCAAAGTATTTGTATAAAATATATTATTGCTTTCCTATGCAAACTCAAATAAATAGGTACTTCAAAAGAAAAAGCAAGAAAACAAATGCTAACTTTTCAAATGCACCCCAAGGTGGCAATAATGGTATTAGTTCCATTTAGGATTTATTTACACATACATTATATGATTGATAGAAGTAGGTCAATTTCCTCATCTCCATACTAAGACTTATACACAGTATTATGAAATTTAAGAGGCATTTTAAACCATTGACCACTGCCAGTAATTTTCAGTTTCTAGAATGAGGTCCTCAGAGGAGAATCGATTTGTCTAAAATTATAAACAAAATAATTCACAAGTTTATGTCATACAAAAAGAGCTTCTTCTCTTTCAGGGGAGGAAAATGGAGCATCCCATAGCTGGTATACTCGTTTCCTAAGGCTGCCTTAACAAATGACCACAAACTGAGTGGCCTAAAAAGAGAAAAAATTTTTCATGGTTCTGTAGACTCAAAATCCAGAATCAAGGTATACCCCTTTTGGAAGCTTTAGCTGATGCCCATTCTGGCATTTTCCAGATTCTAGTGGTATCAATATGCCTTGATGGGTTGCTTCATCTCTCTCAGTTCCATCTTTACAACATCACCTTCTTGAGTGAGTCTAACCCCAAACTTCCTTATTTGGAGCCCACCTACAATAATCCAGGCTAAATTCCCCTCTTCAGATCTTTCACTTAATCACCTCTTTTCCATATAAGGTAATATTCACAAGTTGTGGGTGAATGGGAGGAATGGGGGAGTGTTAATAGATCGATAAATACCTCCAAAAGTGATATTCCATTTCCGAAAAGCTTCAGGTGGCAAAAGCTTAAGAAATTATAGTCCTTTACTTTTCCCCCCTATAATATCTACTCTTAATTAACTAAGAGGATCACAGAAGTTCAGAACCTACGGACTCAGCCAGTCATGTTTATCTAGATAGTAGGGTTCTGGTGAATCTTCACCTATGAATTCTAGTTAAACATGAAAGATTGAACACACTCAGTTATCGTTGCTCATTCTTGAAACTTCACTGAGGAGGCAGCTAAGGAATAAAACAAATAAAGACATACATGTTCAAACATTATAGTAGAAGACACAAAAGCAGAAAAGATATACCGCTATACCAATCAAATTCTGGGAGATAAAATGCAGATAAACAAGTGATATCTGACTTTATTAAGTCAGAACAGAGAACGACAGCTGTAAGCAAATGAGGGAGAAGTTAATATGATGCATATGGGCTCATACTGGAAAATTCTAGAAAAGCTGGGAAATTGGAAACATTGATATATTAGAAATCCAGAGGAAAAGATAAAGATTCAATCATTGTTTTCTCGTATCTCCTAAATCCAAAACTTCTAAAAACTAAACTTATTTTATAGAACTTCATTTGGCAGTAAAACTTGACATCTCCAAATGAATTTACTGTCAAAGGATGGTCTAAGATGTGTAAAGCTAATTACAGTCTTTATTTACCCCATTAATGTGAATTCTCATGTTACACTGCAGAAAATTCAATATGTTTGATTGAAGAGACTGCCACAGGTCCCTCTAGGTAACATATCGATTATGTACCACATTATTTTCTAAAGTCTAAAAAAAATCTGAATCCTCAAACATATCTGGCCCCAAGAGCTTCAGCCAAGAGATTGTGGAACTGTGTAATGAGCAATCTCTCATCCGAGATTTCTCCCCTATTGTTCTCCATCCCAACGGGAAGTGAAGTGTCCTCTCTGGAGGAATTCGATCTGAGAGGCCCTCATCTCTCTAGACCTTGCACTGCAGACTGACATAAAACACCAGCGTGAAACAAGAAGATTAGGGGAAAGTTTACAAAGTGAAAGGTGAAGAACCCCTGCCAATTCCAGTTCCCTTGCTTGGCTCACAGAAAAGAGCAGCTGGGTTTATAGTCCCTGGATAGAATATTTTAAATTAGAGGATTTTTTTTTTCCCTGAGCTTTCCTAAAATAAAAGAACTATACATTTAACACTTGGGGGTTCCTGTGCAAAACAGTGGGAACTCCATCTGTTCACCCTATAGAGATGCCTCACCCTTGTGTATAGAACTTTAAATCAGAATGAATGGAAGTCAAGGATCATGAGACATTTGAGGACATGAAAGGCTAAATAAAACCAATGGGAAAAGGAACTCTGAGTAAAAGCTTCCCCAACGTTGCAATTAACATTCTCAGAAACATAAAAGGTGATATTCATACAATGAGAACAGAAATGTTATCTTCAAAACTCTACGCAAAATTAAATTAAAAACAAGGCCATTTTTACCTAAAACAATAACAAAAATCTATAAGAAAGGAAATATAATCATCGAAGTAGTGCACATGGCTTAGCCATAAATAATGTTTATAAAATCAAAAATATGTAAACATCAAATATTGATTCGACACAAGTAGTTGATATATTTAAACTAGGAAAATGGGGGAAAGGAATTACAGGAGTTAATGTAGGGGATTATAGGTTAGTGTAAAAAAGTAAAATGTTTATTTTCCAGAGTAAAGAGATAGTATCTAAAATTTTAAAATCAAGAACTAGTCATAAATGTTTAAGACTTAGAAATAAGGAGGAAATTATAGACTAAACAGTTCAGAGTTGAAAGCTCTCAGCTTGGAACCAGCAGTTAGCATAATGGCTATGTCGCTGGACTCCCATGTAGTCCACCGCGGCTCTCGTTCCAAACCCGGTGGCTTAAAACTCACACTGGGTGCGTGTGTGTGCGTGCCCAAGATCCCGAGAGGAGAATGGAGGAGAAGGGATTGCGGTGTGGCCATCCCCCCTGGGGGGGGGGTGATTTCTCGCTTTCTGTCTTTCTATCTCTCTCTGTCTGTCTGGTGAGCGCACATGCCCTATAGCAAAAA
>NW_006159595.1:1473195-1476721 GCF_000334495.1 Tupaia belangeri chinensis
AACCCCCCAAAAAAAAAAAAAAAAAAAAAAGCTCTCAGCTCTGATATTAACACACTGGGGTCATTCTACCTGAACAGGAACTGATATTTTCAATATAAACTACTGGCTTGGTATACTGTGTCAATTTGTTACCAATAAAAATCAAACTTTTAATGAGACTCTAGCGATTGTTAACAGATAAGCAAGATGAATATAATTGCAATTTCTTGTCTACATGAGTTTAATATTTTTCTTCCTGTTCATTTCCTTGTAAACTGCATTTGTTTTCCAGATTAATCTTTCTAATGTGTAGCTCAAATCATGTTCTTCTGCACAAAAATTTAAGTGGCTAATCTCATCAATTTGGTATTAACAGTCTTCACAATTTATTTCCCAACTATTCTTTCCCCTTAATCAATAGATATTTGTGAAGTAACTACTGTATGTTCTGTTGAAAAAAAAATAAAGATGCAGTGATGGATAAGATAAAAAAAAAAACTATAGGGCGCGTGTGCTCACCAGACAGATAGAGAGAGACAGAGAGATAGAAAGCGAGAAATCACCCCCCAGGGGGGATGGTCACACTGCAATCCCTTCTCCTCCATTCTCCTCTCGGGATCTTGGGCACACACGCACACGCGCCTGGCGTGAGTTTAAGCCACCGGGTCCGGGACACGAACCACGGTCGACTACATGGGAGTCCAGCGACATAGCCATTACGCTAACTGCTGGTCCCCCAGGCCTGCATTCTAATACTCCTGGCTTGCAAGCCTTCTTCCTCTTCAAGCATGTATGTGAAAATGCTGATTATTCCTTAGGGCAGGGACAAATGCTACCTTTCACAAGGTCCCCAGTAGGAAATGTTGTCTTAGCCTATGTCCTCTGAGTTTCAGCTATGTGGTTTTTATTTTTTCTTTTTTAAAAAATCGTTTATACATGTATGTATTCCATGAGCCAGAGAGACAGACACAGCACCCCGGGCAGGCTTCTGATGCTGTGACCTACTCCCAGTCTTAGCACATGCTTGGTGAACCCAGGGAGTCTCCAGGCATGAACCTAAAACTCTACCATGTGAGTCACCCTTGTAGAATATCACATTTTACCAACATGCAACCATCTGACTCCCACCAGACTTTAATGCACTGACTGCTCACTGTACTACAGGAGATCACAAACATTCTGTCTTCACAACTAGAACTTGAGCTCCTTAAGAACAAGGTCCTTGACAGATTCATTTTTAGATTCTCTATGGTCCCCCTGCAATAGCAGATATTTAATTAAATAATTATCTGGAGAATAATTTTGGGCATTTTTATCTATAAACATTAGAATATCATAGTAGTAGTGGCTTATCATCTACGACATTTTTTATTTTATTTTTGTTAAATGTTTTTTTATTTTTCAAGGGCTTTTTTTTTCCCCTTAGGGCGCAGGCGCTCACTGGAGGCAGAGAGAGACAGAGACAGTGAGAGAGAAAGTGAGAAATCATCCCCAAGGGGAATGGCCACACTGCAATCCCTTCTCCTCTATTCTCCTCTCTTGGGATCTTGGGCACACACTCACATGTGCCTGACATGATTTTCAAGCCACCAGGCTCGGGACTCAAACCATTGTTAGCCACAAGGGAGTCCTGCAATGTAACAGTTATGCCATCTGCTGGTCCCTAAATGTTTTATTTTATAACTTTAGATTTATGAGAAAATTGCAAAGTTGGTACACAGAGTTCCCTTGTACCTCTCACCCAGGGTCTTCTATTATTAACATTGTGCACTGGTATATTTATTATAATGAATGATAGTCAACATTATCATTAACATTGCTATTAATATCAATGTGTTAACCAAAGTCTATACTTCATTCCGTTTTCTTTATTTATTTTTTCCTATTCCAGGATCCCATCCAAGATTCTGTACTACAGGCTCCCTGGATAGCTCTTCACCATGACAGTTTCTTAGATTTTTCCTGTTTCGAAGACTAAATTGGTTTTCTTCTGCTAAAGTAAAGTATTACTGTAAACTTAAAATAATACAAATTTATTTCCTTGTACTTCTGTACTTCATGAATCCTAAAGTGATCCAAATTGGCTACATCAAAGTATCAGAAGAGTTTGGTTATTTTCCTGAAGACTCCAGAGAAAAATCTATTCCCTTGCCTTTTCCACTTTCTTTTTTTTTTAATAATTATTTATTTAATTTTATTTATTCATTCATTTATTTTAACTTGACCAGAGAGAGATACACAGACAGAGAGAGAAGGAAAGTGAGAGAATAAGCCATCAGGTCTCGGACTCGAACCATGGTTGGCCGTGCGGGAGTGTCCAGCATTTCAATCACCACACCACCTGCTGGCCCTCCTTTTCCAGTTTCTCTGGGCCAACTTCCTTCCTACCACAATGATCCTTGATTGCTTAGAGGAGCAATGCTCAGGTAGTTTGCAGAATGTCCTTCAGTTGAGATCTACCTGGTGTTTTTCTCATGATTAGACTGGGTTTGGGGGAGGAAGAACACAGAAGTAAAGCAACAGTCATCATAAATCTAGCATTCATGATTTATCAAATGAGCTTATCACTGCTGCTGTGCGGTTCATCGCCTGTGGCTTCATCACCACAGTGTCTGCCAGATATGGGAGAAAGAATGCTAGTGGGCCAGCTGGTGGCATGAAAGTTAACGTGGCTGGATCCCACATGGCCAGCTGTCTCTCTGTCTCTAGTGAGTGCATGCTCCCTTTAGCAAAAATCTCTCTTAAAGGAAAAAAAATAAAGAAAGTCATGTTGGATGTGCGTGCGTGCACATCCAAAATCCCAAGAGAGATGTGGCAAGGCTATTCACTCAGGAGTGATTTCTCACTTTTCCTCATTCTCTTTCTCTATCTCAGGTGAGTGCACACATCCTATAGCAAAATTTAAAAAAAATAAAAAGGAAAGAAACAAAGAAAGAAAAACTAGCTCCCCCAATGTGATTATACCCTAATCCCTTGAACCTGTGAATATGGTAAGTTACATGACAAAGGAAAATTAAGATTTCAGATGGAATTAAGTTTTCAAATCAGCTGACCTTCAATAGGAAAACTATCCTGAATTACCTGGGTGGGGGGCAAGGCAATCAAAAGACAGAAGAGAGTCAGAGAAAGATAAGGAAGCAGGTCAAAGCAACATCTGGGAGAACTAGGCCTGTTGTTGATGGTTTTGAAGGCAGAGGAAAGGAACCATAGCCAAAGATGGTAGGCAGCCTCTAGAATCAGAAAAAGACAAGGAAACATTCTTCCTTAAGCTTTCCACAAAAAAATACGACCTGTCCACATCTCTGCCAACATCATTAGCCCAGTGTTCAACTCCTAACCCACAGAACTGTAAGATAATAAGGTTTAGTTTTGCACCACTAAGCTTGTAATCATTTGTTATAGCAACAATAGAAAACTAATGCATAGGGACCAGCAGATAGTGTAATGATTATGTGCTGGACTCCCACAGTCTACCGCATTTGAGTCCTGGATCGCGTGGCTTAAAAAATCATACCAGGTACATGTGTGTGCATGCCCAAGATCCCGA
>NW_006159595.1:1478185-1508063 GCF_000334495.1 Tupaia belangeri chinensis
CAATCCCTTCTCCTCCATTCTCCTCTCGGGATCTTGGGCACGCACGCACACGCGCCTGGCGTGAGTTTAAGCCACCGGGTCCGGGACACGAACCACGGTCGACTACATGGGAGTCCAGCGACATAGCCATTACGCTAACTGCTGGTCCCCCAGGCCTGCATTCTAATACTCCTGGCTTGCAAGCCTTCTTCCTCTTCAAGCATGTATGTGAAAATGCTGATTATTCCTTAGGGCAGGGACAAATGCTACCTTTCACAAGGTCCCCAGTAGGAAATGTTGTCTTAGCCTATGTCCTCTGAGTTTCAGCTATGTGGTTTTTATTTTTTCTTTTTTAAAAAATCGTTTATACATGTATGTATTCCATGAGCCAGAGAGACAGACACAGCACCCCGGGCAGGCTTCTGATGCTGTGACCTACTCCCAGTCTTAGCACATGCTTGGTGAACCCAGGGAGTCTCCAGGCATGAACCTAAAACTCTACCATGTGAGTCACCCTTGTAGAATATCACATTTTACCAACATGCAACCATCTGACTCCCACCAGACTTTAATGCACTGACTGCTCACTGTACTACAGGAGATCACAAACATTCTGTCTTCACAACTAGAACTTGAGCTCCTTAAGAACAAGGTCCTTGACAGATTCATTTTTAGATTCTCTATGGTCCCCCTGCAATAGCAGATATTTAATTAAATAATTATCTGGAGAATAATTTTGGGCATTTTTATCTATAAACATTAGAATATCATAGTAGTAGTGGCTTATCATCTACGACATTTTTTATTTTATTTTTGTTAAATGTTTTTTTATTTTTCAAGGGCTTTTTTTTTCCCCTTAGGGCGCAGGCGCTCACTGGAGGCAGAGAGAGACAGAGACAGTGAGAGAGAAAGTGAGAAATCATCCCCAAGGGGAATGGCCACACTGCAATCCCTTCTCCTCTATTCTCCTCTCTTGGGATCTTGGGCACACACTCACATGTGCCTGACATGATTTTCAAGCCACCAGGCTCGGGACTCAAACCATTGTTAGCCACAAGGGAGTCCTGCAATGTAACAGTTATGCCATCTGCTGGTCCCTAAATGTTTTATTTTATAATAACTTTAGATTTACAAGAAAATTGCAAAGTTGGTACACAGAGTTCCCTTGTACCTCTCACCCAGGGTCTTCTATTATTAACATTGTGCACTGGTATATTTATTATAATGAATGATAGTCAACATTATCATTAACATTGCTATTAATATCAATGTGTTAACCAAAGTCTATACTTCATTCCGTTTTCTTTATTTATTTTTTCCTATTCCAGGATCCCATCCAAGATTCTGTACTACAGGCTCCCTGGATAGCTCTTCACCATGACAGTTTCTTAGATTTTTCCTGTTTCAAAGACTAAATTGGTTTTCTTCTGCTAAAGTAAAGTATTACTGTAAACTTAAAATAATACAAATTTATTTCCTTGTACTTCTGTACTTCATGAATCCTAAAGTGATCCAAATTGGCTACATCAAAGTATCAGAAGAGTTTGGTTATTTTCCTGAAGACTCCAGAGAAAAATCTATTCCCTTGCCTTTTCCACTTTCTTTTTTTTTTAATAATTATTTATTTAATTTTATTTATTCATTCATTTATTTTAACTTGACCAGAGAGAGATACACAGACAGAGAGAGAAGGAAAGTGAGAGAATAAGCCATCAGGTCTCGGACTCGAACCATGGTTGGCCGTGCGGGAGTGTCCAGCATTTCAATCACCACACCACCTGCTGGCCCTCCTTTTCCAGTTTCTCTGGGCCAACTTCCTTCCTACCACAATGATCCTTGATTGCTTACAGGAGCAATGCTCAGGTAGTTTGCAGAATGTCCTTCAGTTGAGATCTACCTGGTGTTTTTCTCATGATTAGACTGGGTTTGGGGGAGGAAGAACACAGAAGTAAAGCAACAGTCATCATAAATCTAGCATTCATGATTTATCAAATGAGCTTATCACTGCTGCTGTGCGGTTCATCGCCTGTGGCTTCATCACCACAGTGTCTGCCAGATATGGGAGAAAGAATGCTAGTGGGCCAGCTGGTGGCATGAAAGTTAACGTGGCTGGATCCCACATGGCCAGCTGTCTCTCTGTCTCTAGTGAGTGCATGCTCCCTTTAGCAAAAATCTCTCTTAAAGGAAAAAAAATAAAGAAAGTCATGTTGGATGTGCGTGCGTGCACATCCAAAATCCCAAGAGAGATGTGGCAAGGCTATTCACTCAGGAGTGATTTCTCACTTTTCCTCATTCTCTTTCTCTATCTCAGGTGAGTGCACACATCCTATAGCAAAATTTAAAAAAAATAAAAAGGAAAGAAACAAAGAAAGAAAAACTAGCTCCCCCAATGTGATTATACCCTAATCCCTTGAACCTGTGAATATGGTAAGTTACATGACAAAGGAAAATTAAGATTTCAGATGGAATTAAGTTTTCAAATCAGCTGACCTTCAATAGGAAAACTATCCTGAATTACCTGGGTGGGGGGCAAGGCAATCAAAAGACAGAAGAGAGTCAGAGAAAGATAAGGAAGCAGGTCAAAGCAACATCTGGGAGAACTAGGCCTGTTGTTGATGGTTTTGAAGGCAGAGGAAAGGAACCATAGCCAAAGATGGTAGGCAGCCTCTAGAATCAGAAAAAGACAAGGAAACATTCTTCCTTAAGCTTTCCACAAAAAAATACGACCTGTCCACATCTCTGCCAACATCATTAGCCCAGTGTTCAACTCCTAACCCACAGAACTGTAAGATAATAAGGTTTAGTTTTGCACCACTAAGTTTGAAATGATTTGTTATAGCACCAATAGAAAACTAATGCACTTGTAATCATTTGTTATAGCAACAATAGAAAACTAATGCATAGGGACCAGCAGATAGTGTAATGATTATGTGCTGGACTCCCACAGTCTACCGCATTTGAGTCCTGGATCGCGTGGCTTAAAAAATCATACCAGGTACATGTGTGTGCATGCCCAAGATCCCGAGAGGAGAATGGAGGAGAAGGGATTGTGGTGTGGCTATTCCCCCTGGAGAGGTGATTTATCTCTCTCTGTCTCTCTGGAGAGCACAAACACCCAACAGCAAAAATCTCACTTAAAATAAAAAGAAAGAAAACGAATGCATAAAATTTCACCACTGTAAAGTTACCCTGTTCAACCCTTCCCCATAATCTCCTTGGAAGAAAGTAATTATGTCCAATCCATATTTAAGGAGTGAGTTACGTTCCACTTCACTGAAGGTGGAGTATCTACACAAATTATTTGGAATTCTTGTGCAAGAAACTTGCCTATGCTTCCCCATTTATTTACTTACTCAATCATCTATTTATGTAATTATTGACTCATGGATATTTATTTTCTATTTAGGATGGTAATCCAATTACGCTTCATTTATTTTGGTGCTCCAATATTTCCCACTTTGGTCATTGTCAACTCTTTCTGTTCACTCCTATGTCCTTTTCCCATACCCCCATCATTGTGCGTTTTTTTTTGAGCACTTCTTTAAAGAATTATTTTATTTAACTTCATTTATTTATTTATCTATTTTAATTTGAGGAGAGAGGAACAGAGTGAGGGGTAGAGAGAGTGAGACAGCAAGTCACCAGGTCCAGAACTCAAACCACTGTCAGCCATATGGGTGTCCAGTGTCCTTAACCACCATGCCACCTGCTAGCTCCACACTTCTTTATTTTTAAGCAGTGCAACATGCTCCATCTTTTTAAAGTCCGAATGGCAAATATGGCAGGTTGGTTGAGTAGCTTAGTAGTATCATCAGGACATGGCTCAGTGCTACTGAAAAGGTCTCCATGACTGATTTTGACAGATCATGTCCACGAAGGCTGGACACTATGTCTACACCACCACCATCCTCCCAAAATAACGAAACACACTGAAGTTTATGTGCGAGAAAGAAGAAAGGAACGCAGTTTGTTCTCCAGTGGGCAAGAAACACTCCATGTGACTACCAATCTGTTTCTGCTTTGCTTTTTTAAAAATATAAAATAAATCTTAAAAATATAATGGAGACACTGGACTGACTGATTTATAATCACATTTGAAAATGAATTTTTTATGGTCTTGACATATACAGGCAGCTGAAAAGACAAAAAGCATAGATTCCACATTGAAACAATTCTGTTTGTTAAAGTTAAAAGCCTTAAAAAATCTATTTCATGGGCTTGCCATACATATCCCAATAAAGATCTGCAAATGCAAATTTACAAGGTGAATTGCCTGTTTTTGCCTTGTTTTGTTTTTTGATGTGTCAACTTCTCCATTTTCCAGTCCCTAGTTATTCAGTCATCCCCAATTCTAGGTGTTGCCGTAAAGGGACCTTATAGATGTAATGAAAGCTCCTAATCGGTCTTCTTTAAGTAAAATAGATTGCCCTGGGTAATCTGTGTGGGCCTGATTAAATCAGTTGGAAGAATTTCAAAACAGAGGTGAAGTTTCACTAAGAGAGAAGAAATTCTGCCTGTGGACAACAAATTCTACCCATAGGGAATCCCATGTGTTAGAGCAGCCTGTGTCTTCCTTTCCTTTGTCTGCCCAGGAGATCTTGGATTTTGGCATACCAGCTCCTGTAGTCAAGGACCCAATACCTTATAATAAATCTCTCTTCCTCCTTCCTTCAGTCTCTCTCCCTCTCTCTGATTCTTTTCCAATCTTATGCAGTTTTCTATCTACCTATCTTAGCATCCATCGATCCATCCATCCATCCTCCTGATTATGCTTCCCTGGTTGCACGGTGACTGATACACCTAGAAACAAACTACTTCAAACATGATCATCTTCTGAACATCCTTTATAATAACATTCCTTCTTCACCTTAACAGTGCTATACTGCTTTTTCTCTTAAAATGATAGTAACTCTTCTAGATAGGAATGAACAATTTCATTGTCATTTGTTCAGTGTTCAAGTCTCCTTCTCTAGATGGAAATGTCTTCTGAGTTTGATTAAATGAGAAAGGAAAATTTGAAGAGGGACTGGGATAGGGGAAAAACTAGGGCAGAGTGCAGATGGTGGGGAAACACATTCACAAGATGAAAAATAATACATGCTGATGTTTTGACAAAATAAATACATCTACCACATCTGCTGGTCTTGGGATGTTTTAAGTACTCCACAGGCTTCTTGATGCAGTGCTAGAAAAAAACAAAAATCTTTCATCTGGAGCCAAATAGTGGTCTTCATATGCTTGAAAAACTAAACTTCTTTAACATCTTTAGTTGTGATGATACATTCCAGCCCTTTCTCTTCCCATGACCATGGTCGGATCTTTATTGTTTACCTGATGAATAATGAATGGACTGCGGATACCATTTTTTCCTGCAAATCCACCTCTTGGTATCTTACTATAGTCAAAGTAATACAAATTTGCAGAGAGAAAACCTGCATTTGAGGCCAATCAACTCTTATATCTCTCTTCCCTCTTTATTTTCCACTGTACTGCTCGCTATCTCCTTATATTCAGTGCAATTCATTTATCCACCTTGTGTGCTGTCTGTCTGCCCTATTAGAACAAAAGCTCCAGAAATGCTGGCCTTATACCCGTGTATTTGCTGTATTCCAATATGTAGCGTAATGCCTGGCACATAGTAGGTGCTTTCTAACTTCTGAATAAACAAGCCTCACTCTGTCACTAATCTGTCATAGGGACATAATAATAGTACCTAATTTACTAGATGATTATGGGGGGGGGAATGATAATGCATGTGACACTCTGGAATATTCCAGTCAGCCTGAACTCACAAAAATAAGGATTCTAACATCTGCTTCCTTCCAGAGTATATGAGAGACAGAAAAAATATGGGGTAAAAATAAAGCCTTAATTAATTTTATTAATTTTACTCTTTCTCAGAGTAAAATTACTATTACTATTCTGCTATCTATAATTCCTTATCTACAACATTGTCTTGGGTTGTAATTCATCGAGAAGTTTATTTGTTTTAACCTAGTTACTCACTAACCAGGGATATGGAAAAAAGACTAGATAGATAGATAGATAGATAGATAGATAGATAGATAGATATACACATACATATACCAGAGGGTGCATGCACTTGCCAGAGCAAGATGGAAAGAGAGAGAGAGAGAGAGAGAGAGAAAGTGAGAAACACCCCCAATGGGGGATGGTCACACTTCAATTTTATGCTCCCCTTGGAACTGGGGGTATACACGCTTACATGCCCAGCATGTTATTCAAGCCACTGGGTCCAGAACTCTTTTTTTTTTTTTTTTTTTTGGAGAGATTTTCACTGTAGGGCGCGTGCGCTCGCCAGACAGACAGAGACATAGAGACAGAAAGCGAGAAATCACCCCCCAGGGGGGATGGTCACGCCGCAATCCCTTCTCCTCCATTCTCCTCTCGGGATCTTGGGCATGCACGCACACGCGCCCGGCGTGAGTTTTAAGCCACCGGGTCCAGGACACGAACCGCGGTCGACTACGTGGGAGTCCAGCGACATAGCCATTACGCTAACTGCTGGTTCCCTGGGTCCAGAACTCTTAACTGCACAGTCAGTAATATGGGAAACAGCCACTTTAACCACCACCCCAGTGGCTGGCCCAAAAGAGAGTTTTCCTGCTTATCATTTAGTCAAGTCAGTCAGCCAGTCAATGAAGGGTAAAATGGTTGTCTAGCATTAAGCTGGAAGTGGTAAAATCTTAAAGATCAGTGAGTTGTTTGTTCCAATAACCAATAATGCTGAAAAAAATTTCTCCATAACCCAATATTACATTGCACTTGGCAGTTTATCCCTGTTATTCTTTTTTTCAGTGGAAATCAAAGAAAAATGGGTATCCTTCTTGCAATAAAATGCTGAACAGAGCTCGCAAATAAACTCATTTGAATATTCAGTTTTTACTTTTGATACCAAATAACAGAGACATGCAAGTCTTCATCCTCTAATACTTTATACAGAGTATGAATGATCTAATGTTAAATCAAATATACTCATGTGTGAAGTGCATGGAAATCTACATGACAATGTGAACAGTGGTTCCTTCTGGATCACGGGGGATGTTTGTTGTTGATATCTTTATATTTGTTTTCTGCAGTGAGCATGCATTATTCATATAATGGTAATAAAAAGAAAAAAGTGGTTTTTCCTTAGAATAGTATTTTAAATCTTGGGAGATGACGAAAATTTTGCAACCTGTCTGCAAAGTCTTATTGTCATTAACTAACTAAAATGGGGAAAGATAAAAAGCAAACAGGAATTTAAAATACAAAAATAGGTAACCACCAGTCATACAAGAAATATGGAGTCAGATGTTCAATAAACAAACTGTCTTGGCAGCAGAGGTAACTCAGACCATTTATAAGCAACTTTTCTTGTCCCTTCTGATATTTTTCCATAAACACTCGGATATCACGGTGTTAGGAACTGCCAGGCTATTGGCAACGGACGAAACATGATGCACATTTTTCACTAATACTATTTTATTTTAAAACACCATTGATCTTAAGCTACCTCCACAATTGCAAATTGGGGGGCTTTTAAGGTAATTTATAGGGAAACACTGAAGTTTATCTTTGAAATAAAGTGAAATAATACCTGCACTTCCTACTTTGGG
The DNA here is from genome assembly GCF_000334495.1 of Tupaia belangeri chinensis. Taxonomy (NCBI): domain Eukaryota; kingdom Metazoa; phylum Chordata; class Mammalia; order Scandentia; family Tupaiidae; genus Tupaia; species Tupaia belangeri. The sequence goes on from NW_006159595.1 coordinate 1,485,784, forward strand.
GAAATTTTATGTTAAATCACCTCGACAGGCAGAGATGACAAAACATTGAGAAATATTTAAAGATTTCATTTCTCTTCCTGATAACGACAAGGTTCATTTTGTGCTCTCTGAGGGGAAATCAAATCTGATTTACTGTCAGCTACCTCGGTGCCATGATCCACATTTCCCATTCTTTAAACAGCCTCAGCACAACAATATCACTGTCCTCACACAATGGGGTTAACCAACTGCCAAAGGGTTGACGAATCAGCAAATGCTTATGTAAAGCTACCTGGTTTTTTGACCATGAGAAGCATGATGCAAGCATGTGACAAACTATCCTAATTTTATTGACAAAAGGAAGCTTGATTTTCACTGAGATCATTAGCAGTGGGAAGGACTACAGCTAAATGTATTCTTCCGTTCTCACTTTCTCTCTGGTCTCTATTTCATCCCAACAGCAAAACACCTCACTCCTTCCTCCTTTCTAAGAAAATCTCAAGTGAGATTCTAAGAAAGCCCAGGGAAGCATCTGAAAAGTAACAGTGACCAGGCTTACTCTCATAATCCTCAAATTACTATTCCGATCTTGAATCCCAAGCAGACCAGCAGTCCACTAAGTGGAAATGCTAGTGAATAGGCTATGAATTTAAATGTCCAGCAGATAAGGAATTAACATGTTTAATCATTCTACCAAGCACGGAAGGAGCAGCCAGGCAAAAGCTAGCTGCCTTGGCTACATAGAATTACTGTTTGGAGCAAAGACTATTTGCAGCTCTTCGCAGGTTTGTGGAGGTTATCCTTTGTTGTTTCTAGTTTTCTCATAGAGCTGGATCCAACTTAGTCAAAATTGCCGTGCGTGGTCAAACTCCCAGGGCTCATCCCTGTTCCGGAGTCTGCCCCAAGTCATCATTAGAGCCCGTGCGGATTTTACTCTTTCCTGGGTGGCAACCATCATAAATTCCCAGTGATAAGATTTGGAAGTGGAATGAAGAAGGCTAAAGACAATCCATGGTGTTCTTGAAGAAATACCAAGATAAAGGATATAACTCTATCCATCAATGTTCCCCTCTTGGACAATGGAGGGCAGAAGTAAGAAAAATGTTTAGAAAGCCAGGTGAATGATGCAAGAAAACTCCGAATCTATCACTTTAAGAAAGCAGGAAAATAGCCTGATCAATGCCCATTTTAATACCAGACACAATGAATTATCCACTTTTTCCTTTCCAAAGCCTAAAATTTTTTTGAAAGAGTTATATCAAACTTGCTTTGCCTTTTATTCAAAATAATTACTTCAGTTTGGAATTATGTATTCCCCACCAAAACAACGGTGCTTCTGTCATTGAAACAGCTACTTAATTTACCCATTTTTCTGTTCAGAAATTCAGTCTTGTTATTGAACCATCTTTCAGTTTAAACCTTTAAAAACACATCTATATGCCTTCCTCTCAGCATTACAAGGCAATACTTAACTAGGATCATTTTCTCATGTTACCATTTCATAGTCTGCAAAGGAAAAAAATTAAAAAGTAAAAAATATGTTGACATACTTTTTTTTTTTTTTGGAGAAGTTTTGGCCATAGGGCGTGTGCACTCGCCAGACAGACAAAGAGAGACAGAGAGACAGAAAGTGAGAAATCACCCCCCAGGGGGAATGGCCACGCTGCAGTCCCTTCTTCTCCATTCTCCTCTCGGGATCTTGGGCACACACGCACACGTGCCCAGCGTGAGTTTAAAGCCACAGGGTCCGGGACACGAACCGTGGCTGACTACACGGTAGTTCAGTGACATAGCCATTATACTAACTGCTGGTCCCAAGATGTTGACATACTTAGGAAAAAGAAATTTATGGCAGAATTTTGAGCACAAATTCAGACCTGCCAAACTTCCTATTTTCTGAAACCAATAGAGCAGAGTTTTTTTTTTTTTAATAAAAGTTCAATCATTCATATTTTTAAAATATGCAAATGACTTAACAGATCTGATAAACTGATCATCACATTTTTTTAAACATCTATACCTTTGGTGTATGGACGTGCTAGTCTCTTGGTTTTCTTCCTGCCCCACAAGTTATTAGATAATTGCTCCTTTAATAAGTCTTCTTTCAGTAATTAATTTTTCAATGTTTGTGATACACTCTTATGGGTTACATTATTACGAATATGTTATGAACACATTTGCTTTGCAGGAAAATGTGCACTACTTACAGAGTTCCCTCTCCTTCCCACCCCCATCATTCCTGGGCAGGTAGTTTCTAAAAAAGATGTGTTTTGTTGGAAAGGCTAAGTGGTGAACCTGTGAAAGACAGGAACTAGAGGAAAGCTAATCTTCCATACAGAAGTAAAGACTTTCCTGGGGAAGGCCCAGCCTCAGGGGTGCAGTTGGTGGTGCACTGAACTGCAGTGCTGGAAGCCACGTGAACAACTTAGGTTCAGATCCCCAGGCGACCCGGAACTTGCTAGGTAAGCAAGCAGATGCCTAAGGTCTAGACAAACTGGAGGGCCGGGGGTGGGGGGGTCACAATATGATAAAATCCTGCAGAGCAGATGCCTGTCTTTCTCTCACACACACACATTCTCTCATAAACAAAAGGAATACACTTAAAAAAATTATTGTGGAAGGTTGGATGGAGGGCTGTGGTAGGTTTGAAGCTGAATATTGTACAAATGATAAGAGATCATGTGTCTAGTGTTGAGAAATGGCCTTTGAGAAAGAGCTGAAATGTATTTTTAAAATAACTATATGAAGGGACCAGCAGATAGCATTATGGTTATGTCGTTGGATTCCCACATGGTGCAACATGGTTCAAGTCCTAGACCAGGTGGCTTAAAACTCATGCCGGGTGCACATGTGTTCGTGTCCCAAATCGTGAAAGGAAACTAAAAGAGAAGAAACTGTGGTGTGGCCATTCCCCCTGGGAGGGTGATTTCTTGCTTTCTGTCTCTCTATCTCTCTCTGTCTCTCTGGCAAGTTCATAGGCCCTATAGCAAAAACTTTTCTAAAAAAAAAAAAAGAACTATATGTGATGTTTTGCTACATGATAAATATCCTTTTTTTTTTTTCTCCTATAAAACCTTGTTAATACATCTATACTATTCATCAATGTTTCTGGATCTGGATTGGTACATGAGTAGTTTTTACTTTTGTTTGTTTGCTTGCGGTAAACAACCCTTATTGAAATCCATCTCAAATGGAGAGAAGGAAGAATAAAAGTGGCCGAGTCTGTGTCTGTTTGAACTCACTCTCTCAGTCGCACACGGCATTGTCAACCCCCTTCCTCACACACCTGTCTCAGACAACTCAAACTCAAAACGGCCCAAACTAAACTCAAAACGTTGCTTCTCTTCTGCCCTTTCCCTTTCAATAAAGGACAGCACCACTCACCCAGTCATATCTCCCAAAACCCTAGAAGCAGAGCTTGTCTCTCTTGCTTTCTGTTTCAAAGCTGTCACCATGTTCAACCTCCTTGATATTTCTCTACTGTCTCCTTCTCTCCTGGCCCAAATAGCACCATCTCTCTCTAGAACTAATATGAAAGCTTCCTAACTGGTTTCCTGCTTCTGGTCCTTCCCCTTTTCAAAATCAGATTATAGAGGCCAAGAGGTGGCTGGATAATGGCACAACTAGACTCAAATGGGAAAGGACTTGGGTTCGTATCCCAGAACCTCCTGGAGCATGCTGGGTGCCCATGACTCAGGCAGTCTGAGACTGGGGGCGGATCGCGTTGTAAAACCCTGTTGAGGGTGCCCTGCCCCCCTCTCTCCCTCTCTCTTTCATGAGAAAAAATATAGATAAACTTTGGGGAAAAAAAAGAAAAAAATCAGATTAATTTTGAAAACTGTATCACATGGTAAAAGTAGAACTTTCTACTTTCTTAGAATAACATTCAAATTGCTTTTATTGGGACCAGCAGTTAGTGTAATGGCTATGTTGCTGGACTCCCATGTAGTCGACCGCAGTTCACATCCCGGACCCGGTGGCTTAAACTCATGCCGGGCGCATGTGCGTGCGTGCCCAAGATCCCGAGAGGAGAATGGAGGAGAAGGGATTGCGGAGTGACCATCCCCCCTGGGGGGTGATTTCTCACTTTCTGTCTCTCTGTCTCTCTCCGTCTATTTGGCGAGAGCACACGCCCTATAAAAAAAGCCTCTAAAAAAAAATTGCTTTTATTTACTGACAAGATTTCTCATGCCATGACCTATACTCACTTCTCCACCCAATGTCACACATTCTCCCTTTCTTTCTCATCACATTCAAAGCACTTTCAAGGCTCCTTCATTCCTTCAAAGAGCGAAGTCACTTTCTTCTTCTGAGCATGTCGTCCTCTTCGCCCGAAAGAGCCCCATGCCCACTCTGTCTCTCATCTTCACATGGCTAACTCTCCCCTACTCACATCTTGGGTCTCCATTTGAACATCACTTCTTCAGAGAAGTTTCCCTCACCCTTCCCCTCATTGTCCTTCCCACACCGATCAGCTCTTCCTATGATACACTCTGCTAGCGTGAGATGAGTTTTGTTCACAGCACTTATTTCATCCGTAATTAAACAATGGCTATAATTATGAATGGCCGCGTCCACAGCAGACTCCCGGTTCGACGGCGCGTGCTGCTGGCGTTGTGGGGATTAGGATGATGAACCTCTACTGTTACATAAGCAGTCAGGCCTGCACTCACTGTTTCTGCAATAGATTCTCTTAGTGTCTCATACTAAAAATTAAAAGGTCTACATATGTCATATTTATATTTGCTATGTATATTTCTCTATTTTCTTTAAAAAAGGGTCCACCTAAAACATCCAATAAATATAAGAAAATAAGCTCGCAATAAGAATAAGACTAAAACAGTCTTGAGGATTTCAGAGGAATGGTGTTCTTTCTTCCATCTCTAAGGACACAATTTCCTATCTATCAATACGAATACAGTCCTTGAACCTCCAAAAGGAAAGGACCAATATCCACTTCAATTCCCATATCACGCTCTTGCTGAGGGAGCTCACCAAAGGAGTTCATTAGCGCCTCCTGGGGTGACAGGTTTATGGTTCCATCATTATATCTGCTAATAAATTAACCGATGATAGGAATCAAATTCACTTAAATCTCTGTTCATCTTGAATACGTTGTAAAAAAAAAAAAAATCGGAGTCGAGATGATGTGCTCCGCAGTATCTGAGATGTAATAAAGCCGAAAGCGCTCACTGCAAAATGAGAATTATGTGCAGTGAGCTATCTTATTTAACCCAGAATATTTCGAGGACTAATAGCCCATGGTATACTGATCATCACAATGGGCCAAGAGGAAAGTGATGATTTAAACCGAGGGCTGACTCCGTTGTCGCTCGTGACTGTCTTTATCTCTAAGAGAATTGGTGTAAGCACAGGGGACCCACAGACACCTCAGATGTCTTTCTCCGGGAAACCACTTCAGTCCTTTCCGCTATTTAACACCCGCTACTTATGATTTTTGATTCCTTCCAATGGAAAAGAATTTAATGTGAACTCAGTAAATGTTCCTAGTATGCATGAACATTAAGCTCTGCAGAAAATCACAGCTTTAAAACTAGTTAGCCAGCGCAATATATATATTTTTACGGACACATATAAACAAAACTATTGGGTCATCTTAAAAGTCATGACTCATTTTTGCCTAAAAAAACATGTCATGACTTTTCCAACAATCCAATAGTAGATGACTATTTTTAAAAGTGGATACTTTGCTGGTGAAAATCACAAGGTGGGTCTTTGTTGAATTTTAGAAGGGAGGTCACGTGGGATAAGTCTAAGAGATGTTTCTGGAGCGACATAAAGAATGTAAGATTTTTCGCTATACTTGTACCTATAACTTATTCAAGTATGTCGGGTTAAGGAGAATCGGAGAGAACAAGTGGGCTGATGTTTGAAAGCAATAAGAGAGGACACTGTGAGGTTGAGCCCTAAGGCCACTGCAGTTTGACTACCGGCCTGGTCAGTCTGAGACATGCTGGGCACAGGCACTAGAGCCTAAGATCCAACAGGCTAAAGAAGTGAAAGGGGATTAGAGTATAATCAGACCCCGTGAAAGGTCTCTCATCTCTCTCTCTTTCTCATCCGCACTCACATGTGCTCTATCATTAAAAAAAAATAATAAAATTAAGTAAAAAATAAGCCTAAAGCATCAAAGTCTGATAAAAACGTAAGACCAGTAAATCTGAGAAATTTGCAATTGGGCTTCTAATTTAAATGAAAGAATAAATTAAAGAGGATCAAATTCAACTTTTGAAAGCCTTGTGATTTCCTCCTTGTATTCCTGCTACAAATTTGGGACACCATAACATTTTTAGAAAAATTAATGTTATTGTCTGATACGGTTGACAATGCATTTGCTTCTAAACTTTGAGAGAAATCCATTGAAGTATCTGTTATTTCTGAATAGAGACTGGATTTGGAAAAAAAAAAAAAAAAACCCTCCATAAAACTAACAAATGTTTGCCTCCACAAATGACTTTTGCTCTGGCATCACGCCTCAGAAAATAAAACATTATTTATGATCATAATAATGTATATCTACATAATAAGTTTCTCAGAGGGACTGAAGCCGGCTTTGGCTTACTCTACAGCACCTCTCATTTGTAAAAGTCAGGAAACTGCAGCCTTGCTGTTCTAAGGGGGGAAATGTTGAGAAAGACACTGGCCCATCGAAGCAGAAGTCGGTATTCGAAGTGCCAGCAGTCAGAGGACCTTTGTGAATCAACACTCCTATGTTACGTAATCTTTCCATTCTCTATCGCCTACTCTTATTAAAAAGAAATCTAAGAAACAGAAAAAAGAATAACACCATGGAGCCCAAGCTGGTGGTGCAGTTGGGAGCAAACCAAACTGCAGTGCTGGAAGCGATGTGGCGGCCATGGGTTCAGATCCCTGGTTTGCTTAAAAACACTAAGGGCCCAAGATCCTGATGAGTTGCAGACTGGAGAAAGAAAATTGCAGTTTGAGGCGACCCTCTCAAGAGTGTTTCTCTCCCTTTCTCTCTCTCTCTCTCTCTCTGTTTCTCTCTCTCTCTCTCTCTCTTCTGCATGTGCCTGCACTATCATAAATAAAATAAATAAACCTTAAATACATAAGTAAATAATTTTAAAAAATACTAAGTAGTGTATGCACAAACTCTGTGACTAGTGTTATAAGATGTGGAAGAAGAAGCCTGACCCCAATCTAGTTGAGAAGACAAGATTTCAAAATAAGAAATAACTTGAGACTCTTGAAGGGAAGAATATAATGACTTGTTTAGGGAAAGCAGTAGCTAAATTACAGGATAAGAAATAAAAAGAACTCTGTTTTATTTCCTGCTCTGCAACCAACCTGAAACTAGTTATTTATCCCACCTGTAAAATGCAATAAAACTGCACACTACAATCCTATCCCAGCAGGGTAGGTAAGGATTCATCTCCTGAAGGTGTCTGGAGTTTCACGACCGGTATTGTGATATACAAATTGCAGTATCTTCATTCTGCTCTCCTAACAAGGTCCTGGTCCTTCTGCACTGGAGAGTACTTTTGACTGTCCGGAGAGCACACTTACATGCACCCACGCCCCTCGCCAATATCTCCTAAGGATTAACTAAAGACCAAACCAAAAATATGATTCAATGATTGCACCTTAAATCAATAAGGTTGAAACATACAAGGTCTCCATTTACTTTTGTAATACAAAATGAACCTTGTTGGTGCAAAATTACAGTATTATTTTTTAATTATAGATATATCCTATAATTTATGATACATTACATAATACCTGACCTTCCCAATGCAGGTTAGCTAATTATTTTGTTTCCAGCCAGAACAAATTGATTAAGCCTGCTGTACCTCCGTTAAAATGTAACACTTCTTCATCTTAGCAGATTCCATTGCCATTGCTCATGACACATGAGCTGAATTTCCTAATCTAGCAAGACTTTAGGTTTTAAAAATTAGGCACTGTATCCTAGTGACTTAGGTGTTTATATCAGACTCTCAGGATTAAAGGGCCACACATAACTTTATATTTACTTCTCTGCGTATTTTTGTTTATTTCCCTCTACTAGACTAGAAGCTACCTTGGGGCAGGGAAATTTATTATTGGGTTGTGAGAAGCCACCATGTGTTTTTCTACGAAAAAATGTGTCATGACTTTTCTGATGATCCAATATTTTACTTCATGTTTACAACAATAACCTCCAGAAAGATACATTGTACATGTTAAAATAATGTCTGTCACTTGTCTGTATAGTTGCATTGAAATGAAAGATAGGGTTTTTTTCGGTAAATTCTGTTGCTATGTGAATAAAACATTGTCTGTTTATATTGGTCAGGTGGTAATATGTTGGTCATATTTTGCAAGGGTTTTAAACGATTGCAAGTCTGAAACTCAAGATTTCATCTAATGAAGCTGTATTTGCTTGTTTCTTTTCTTCTTTTTTTTTTTTTTTTTTTTGTTTGCTTTTTTCTTTTCTTCTTTTTTTTTTTTTTTTTTGAGACGGCTTTTGCTATAGGGCATGCGTGTTGGCCAGAAAGACAGAGAGAGACAGAGAGATAAAAAGCAAGAAATCACCCCCCAGGGGGGATGGCCACACCGCAATCCCTTCTCCTCCATTCTCCTCTCGGGATCTTGGGCACGCATGCACATGCAGCTGGGTGAGTTTAAGTCAATGGGTCCGGGACTCGAACTGCAGTTGACTACATGGGAGTTCAGTGACATAGCCATTATGCTAACTGCTGGTCCCAAGACATTAAATTTTTTGTTACTTTCAAATGAGAAGAAATACCTTAATATTTTAAATTACATAAAAACATGTAAGCAAATAAAAATTGAAATAAAAGTTATTTTGTAAGTATAAAACAAAATAATGTTTAAAAAAACTTAAACTAGAGGTCACCAGTGCTTGCCAGAGAGAGACACAGAGACAAAGAGAAAGGGAGAGCAGGTGGTACCCCTTCGGGAATGGTCATGCTGCAAGCTCTTCTCTTCCCTATCGCCCTCCTTTTGGAATGTTGAATATGCATGCACATGTTCTTGGTGTGTTTCTCGAGCTACTGAGTATCAGACACTAACTATGTGGTCAGCCATGTGGGATCTGGCTACTTCAACCACCAGGCCACAGGGAAGATCCCCACCCCAAAAAAAATTCTTTCCCTGACCACTACACTTTTCTTCATTAGATATTTCTCGACTTATAACTTTATGTTTTCTAACTCTTCCTTCTTTGTAAAAAAGAAAAAAAGAAAAAAAATCACAAGAACCAATTGCTTACCATTCCCTCCCTGAGTGGAACTTATAATGAACCTGTATTTTTAATATGAAGTCTGAGTTTAAATTGAGCACTGTGTTTCATACCTGTAATCCCACCTACTTAGTAGGCTGAGGCAGGAGGATCATGAGTTTGAGGATAGCCTAGACAACACAGTGAAACCTATCTTGGAAAAAAAAAAGAGAGAGAGAGAGAAAGAATGAATGAAAAGGAAAGAAAGAAAGAAAGAAAGAAAGAAAGAAAAAGAAAGAAGAAAGAAAGAAAGAAAGAAAGAAAGAAAGAAAGAAAGAAAGAAGAGAAAAGAAAAGAAGAGAAGAGAAAAGAAGAGAAAAAAAGAGAAGAGTAGGAGTTTAAAAATAACAAGAGTAACATCCGCAGATGGCATAATGGTTACAATGTTAGACTCCCACATAGTTGTCCCGGACAACTATGCTGCTTAAAACTGATGTGGAGCATGTGTGTGTGCATGCCCAAAATCCCAAGAGGAGAATGGAGAAGGGGTTAAGGTATGGCAATCCCCTCTGGGGGGGTGATTTCTCGCTTTCTGTTTCTGTCTCTCTCTGTCTCTCTGGTGAGTCCACATGCCCTCTAGCAAACATCTCTCTAAAAAAAAATTAAAAGATAAAAGTGAATTTCCAATGTCTCTCCATAAAAACGACAGGTGAATGAGCTTGATGTCATCATCCCACATCGTGTACATATGTCAGACCATCACGTTGTATTCTATGAGTGTGTACAAGTATGGCTTGTCAATTAAAAACAGGAATAAAACAAGAATTAAAACATATGTCATAGGAATCATTTATATAAAACAAGAGAGGTAGAAGTCCACCACATGGAGACATACCTAATGGAATTAGGTGAGTTATTCTGAAAGAACGTCCCTTTTTACCAAGCATGACCCCATATGCCCTTGTAACACTGGCACACAATTTGCCATTACTCAAATGAGATACAACATTAGTTACTTTAACATTTATCATTGTATTAAGATTAGAAAACTGTTCGGCACTGGTAGAAATGCAAACACAATACAGATGCTGGATCCTGAAGAGCTTAAATTTGCAAAAACAGAGCATAGATGCAAGAAATGAGTAGGAAATCATAAAATAAGTCAAAGTACAACAGTTCACTTTTAAAAAAAGAAAGAAAAGAAATTAGTGCAACTGATTTCCACAGTCTACTCAATAACTATGGAGTGGGTAGGATAGGTGACTTTTAGAGTAGTGAGGATATAAAAAACATTATTATGTAATAAATCTGAATTTATAAGATGAATTGAGTTCCACAAAGAGAATTTTAAAAGCCGTGTTAACTTTCCGAGGGGATAAGAAAAATGTGAAACTGAGAGTTGGCAATGAACAAGGAAGAGAGATGTCAACTAAGAGGAAATGGTGGGAGGGCAGCAGACAGTGCAGTGGTTATGTTGCTGGGCTCCCACATGGCCCACCATGGTTCGAGTCCCAGACTCAGTGGCTTAAAACTCATGCCGGGTGCATGTATGTGTGGGCCCAAGATCCCAGGAAGAGAATGGAGGAAAAGGGATTGCAGTGTGGCCATCCCCCCTGGGGCAGGGGGGTGATTTCTTGCTTTCTATCTTTGCCTCTGTCACTCCAGTGAACGCTCATGTCCTAAGGCAAAACCTCTGCCCCCCCAAAAAAAGAAATGGCAGAATTTGATGAGTCAGTAGATATTAAGGCAAAGGAAGAATCACGATGAAGTTTGAGATTCTGATCCCAAGGGACTATGTGGACAAGAGTGAGGAAATGAGAACAAGAAGACCACTTGTAGGCAAAGATGTTCAGCTGGGTTGCCAACATGGAGAGTGAACTATAGAACATCGACAATTCCCGTGGGCAGCAGACTGCCCCAGCAATTTAGAAGGGAGACCACAAACCTGAAGGGAATTTAACAGAAATCTTGGTCCGAGCCAGGAGAGAGGCAGGATTATTAGTAAATACTAGGAATAAAAAAGGCACAGTGAAGGAAGCTCCCATATTTAGAGAAATAAGGGAAAGAAAAGAAGCCAATAAAAAAGAGAGAGAAACAGCCAAGATGTCCATGGGATGCCTGGGGAAGACAGGCATTCAGGGCCAAAGGCTTCAAACAGACCAAAGAGGGGTGCCTTCCAGCTTAGGGAGGGCGTGGGGGTTGATGTGAGATGGCTGCCCTGGGAAGACTAGTTACAGAGAATGATTAAGAGCACAACTCATATGGTGTAGCTCAAAAACTGTTGTTATTTGGAGACTTACTAAAGCAAAAGCTAACATTCTGAAACTAAAATAATGAAGAGCTCCACAAGAAGTATCCACTATTCCAAGTGTGTATTAAAGTAGTCCAAGTAAGCATAAGTTAGTAGAGTAGCTAATGGTCAAAATGCCTCCCTGTGTAAGCTCAGATGTGTGTGTGTGTGTGTGTGTACATGAGCATGTGTGGGTGTGTCTGTGGGTGTGTGGGTGTGGGTGTGTGTGTGTGTGTGTGTGTCTGTGTTGCTTGATTAGTATTGTCCATAACTTGGATCCAGTGAAGCTGAGAACAGGAAAGATATAGGAAACTCAGTTTTTTTTCTTGGTGTGAACAGAGATCTTCAGGCCAGGTAGTCCCAAGGCTTCTCTAATAGGGAGATAATTCAGGCCATTGTGAACAATTCCTCCTTCTTTGGGCAGGGGGGATCTAATGTCTGAACCACAGGGGAAAGGGAGTAGCCACTCTACCACCCAAATAATTGATGCAGTGACATTTGCCCATGATATAGAACAGAAACGGTTTCTTTTAAGACAAGCAATAGCGTTACCTAATGCACTGTAAGAATTTATAGAATGCAGGCAGGATGAAACATGCTAAGTTAGCCAAACTTTGGGTTCAAATGGTGTATCTGACATACCAGCAGAAAAGCACACTGCCTCCGCTCATGCTGACATCTTTGTCAACACGCTCTGCTAATTATTCAGGAGAACATTTTTCATAATTGGCAAGGCCATGCCCCCCCTCCCCGCATGGACTTTCTCAGTGAGTGTTGAAAACTGCTAAATACAATTTATGTCATTTATTTTTGTCAGTGACCTTATTAGTACTTCCACTGCTGAACTGTGTTTGTGGGTGGATGTGTATACGAAAATGCAGTCCCGACTTTTTCAGAAAAGAAGTTATATAACTTTACACTTCATAAATTTAACAACCAAAATGTTATCTGTAATAAGTGTTTCGGGAAGCACTGTTTTACCACTGGCTGGTTTGATAGGCGTTGATTAGATAATGGTTTTCTATCTCTGTGTTGTTACTGATACTGGCTTCATTCCAGCTGGCTGCTAACGTGTCTAAACACTCACAAACAAAAATTACCCATAAAACCTGTGACAGAGTTCTTCGGGTTCAGAGATACAGATCACTGCACATCTGGATGGGTTGTTTCAGCTGAGTTTATAATGTCACATCCCTTGTAAACATGACACACCTGTCTTTCTATTTAACAGACAGATTCTTGAAGCTGGAGCATTTATTTTCTCCCAGAATTCAGTAGTGGCACATTATTTACCAATATTGAACCTAGGACTCATTGTAATATTCCCAGGTCTTAATTATTTCATCTTTAAATACAATAACCCTTCACATTAATAATTGAGAAGAAAATTCTGCTTTAGTTTGATATAAAGGAAGGATTAAAGGGGAGAGAATCAACTCGTTGATTTCTGTTAACTTTCAGAAATCAAAGAGGGATTTGTAACAATTTTTGGTTTTATAGGTTGAAAGTATTTTTGCTACCAGTGATACAAAGTATCAATTACCAAACTTTCTGTAAGCATCAACTATGCAGAAGGCAGAGTGGAAGACACCAGTAAAGTTACAAAGAAATGTATCACTATTGTCATGCACTCTGGAGTGGTTTACAATCCACTAAACTGGACAGTAAATAGGTGTCAATCATGTGCAAGGTGGGAATACAGCAGGTGATGAATGGCAGATGCCAGTGTCCAAAGGAAGCAGGGAGGACAGCCGCTCTCTGATTTAAGGCTTAAATTGCTGTCTGCTGAGTCAATCTGTGGGTGCTACTCTGCCCCTCATCTTAAAATCATTGACTACAAATGAGCCACTTTATCACTTTATCGGTGTAGGCCTCAGGAATGCAATCCAGCCAGCGCCATGAAACACATGTCAGATCTTCTGTTCCCCATCCTCCGGCGTTCTGCTGCTCAGCCTCAAACACCAACTCCTACTTCCCAAGGTGTAGACGCATAGTCACACTCATTTTTACACTTCCCAGATATACCAGCCAAAATAATTACACTGGGAAAGGAACACAGTAGCAGTATCTACATATCACTAGGACATTTGGAGTTGGGGGAGGGGGGGACAAATAACGTTGAGAACAAAATTCCTGGAACTGTGTCTCCGTAACTAGAGGATGTGCATAGCCATTTAAGCCTGCAATGTAGAACACAGTTTCTGAAGAAAAAACTTATATAGACTCATGAAATTTCTTGGTGACCACGGGACTTACCTCTTGCAATTTGATACTGATGAGTTAAAAATGAATTAATCTTAGATGTCAGATCTCATAGTGAATTTTTCTCCCTTCCCTAAACCCTTACGAAATACCTACCATTCGGTCCTCGGGAAAGTCATGACCTATTTTTCAATGCAAAAATGCATCAGGACTTTCCCAATGACCCAATATAAGAAGAAAAGAGGGAAATGAGAGGGGGTGGTCCCTACATGGAGTTTTAAAGGAAGAGGAAAGACCAGGACAGCAGAGAGGCCCTGGGCCTGAATGTTTGCCCCCACCCACCTCTAATGTTTATGTTAAAACCCTAACTCCCACTGTGAGGGTATCTGAGGTGAGACTTTGGGGAGGTGATTAGATCAGGAGGGTGGGGCCATTAAGAACGGGGGTACCTGAGGCCAGCAGGTGGTGTAGTGGTTAAAGTGTTGGATTCCCACATGGTTGACAGCAGTTCGAGCCCCAGACCTTGAAGCTTGAAAATCACACCAGCCATGTGTGTGTGCATGCCCAAAATCCCCAGAGGAGAATGGAAGAGAAGGGATTGCAGCCTGGCTATCCCCCCTGGGGGTGATTTCTTACTTTCTCTCTCTCTCTCTCTCTGTCTCTCTCTGGTGAGTGCATGCGCCCTTTGGCAGAAAAACAAAAAGACAAAAAAAGAAGGGAAAGAAGAATGGGATACCCTTATAACAGAGACTGAGAATTTTCTCACCTTTTTCAGCATGGATGCTACAGGAAGAGGTTGGGACTCTGTAACCCAGACGACCCTCACCCTCACCCGACTATTCTGGCACTCCTCTCTCGGACTTCCAGCTTCCAGAACTGTATAACATAAATTTCTATTGTTTGTAAGCCACACGGCCTACAGTTCTTCTGTTTCTTTTTTTAATGCAGAAGGCACACGTCCACAACGAGAGAAGGAGCGAGGGACAAGGCACCCTGTCCATGGAGTACGGTCACGCTGCAGTCCCTTCTCCATTTCTCTATCCTACTGAGATTCTGGCACATCCATGAGCCAAGAGTGTTTTCCAAGCCGCTGGTGCCAGGATTTGAACCATAGTTGGCTGTATAAGATCCCACCTCCCTTAACCACTAAACTATAGGGCTGGTCCTATGGGTTTGTTTTAGCACCCCTGATAAAACAGGAGCCAAAAAGTTAAACGTTATTGACAGAAACAGGCAAGGTGGAAGATACAAGTCACATCCGTGAGCCAGTGGACGCTGATAGTGAGTTGGGCAGACTTAGTCACTAATAAGCCAGGCTGAACCCGGGGAACACGGGAGGCGAGGGGAATGGGCTCCCCAAGAAAAGGAGTGAGACGGGGCTGGCATGCCCAAGTTGAGTTTCTCTGTCCAAACGTCCCAGTGAGTTAAGTCACACCATTTTCTCTGGAGGGAGGAGTGAAAGGAGCGATGATGTTGGGAATGTTACTCTAGTAGAACATCCGTCATATTTATAGGTACACCAGAGATGGGGGGGGGGGACATTACTCCCTAACATCTAACATCAACATCAACATCAACCTCTAACATCCTGTGAATGCGCAAAGGGGATGGAGAAGCTCAAATTAGTTTATGCTCTGAAACAAAGTACATGTGAAAAGAAACGCTACAGTTACCCGGCAGTGCTCCAGAACACTAGAACTTATTCCTTCTAGCTAATTGCAATTTTGTATCCCCTTAGGATGAGATTATTGGAAGCCTTCTCACAAACTGCTGAGTCATGCTGTGGCCCTTTGAAAATTCAGGGGTTGAAACATTACCCTGCACCAAACCAAAGCAAGTGTGGAAAGATTGCTCAGCTCTAGAGATAACAAAGTCTGACCCATAAGGTTTGAGGACAAGGCGGATCTTATTATAGGCGATGTCACTTGGGAGATAGGTATGTTTGTTCAAAAGGCTATCTTTTTAAATGCGTTCAGGGATGGGTTTTGTAGGAAAATAATTGCCATCCTAGTTTTCAATTAAGTTCATGGATGCAAATGAAAGATTGAAATGTGTGCAGTTCTGATTGGCTGATTCAATAATCCCACTGGTCTCTTATTTTGACTCTATATGGACATACTTTTTAAATTATTAACTGCCTCATAAAAGATCAGTTCTGCCAAGATGTTTCTTCCTTTTTTTTTTTTTTGAAGAGAGATTTTTTTGCTCTAAGGTGTGTATGCTTGCCAGAGACAGAAAGCTAGAAATCACACACCCCTTCCCCGGGAAAATGGCCATGCTGTAATCCCTTCTCCTCCATTCTCCTTTCGGGGTCTTGGGCACATACACACATGTACCTGACGTGAGTTTTAAGCCACCATGTCCAGGATTCAAACCATGGTTGACTACACGGAAGTCCATTGACATAGCTATTATGCCATCTGCTAGTCCCAAGATGTTTCTTCTTAATATCCTGAAAAACTAAGATTTTATTCTGGCTAACAGGGAACTTCCTGAAGGATTGCGTGACATAAAACCAATTGTTTCTGATTAATTCCATTATGCAGATGGGGACCTGGAGCAACCTAGTGGCGCTGTCTATAGCAAACTGAACTGCAGTGCTTCAAAATGCACTGGTACGTGCCCAGGTCCCCAAGGTCCCGATGAAGCAGAGAGCCAGGGAAAGGGACCATGGCATGACGAGCCGCTGGTGAAGCGGGGCTCTCTGTTTCTTTCTCTCTCATGTACATGGACGCCATCTTGAATAAAATAAACTTTAATAATTGACATCTTTAAGGGGGCCAGCAGGTGGAGTAGTGGTTAAGGCGCTGGACTCCCACATGGCCAACTATGGTTCAAGTTCCAGACCTGGCGGCTTGTTTTCTCACTTTCTTTCTCTTTCTCTTTGATGAGTGCATGTGCCCTATAGCAAATTTAAAAAGAATTACAATGATAGCAAATAAAACTGAAGAAATATTTCTTTAAAAAAAAGTCCTTAAGAACAAAAGGTGTGAACCCTAAAGTGCCCTATCTGGTTCTAGTTACGAAAGATAACCTGGCACCGGCCCCTGAGCCCAGCAGTTCTGCACTGGACAAGGGGAACCTGATGCCACATGGCCCACCATGGTGTGAATCCCAGCCCCAGCAGCTCGAGAAACACACTGGGGGACAAGTGTGAGTGCTCCACATCCTGCCAGGGTGAAGGAGTGGAGGAAGGATTGTGGTATGATCATGCCACTTTGAAGGTTCTCTCTCTCGCTCTCTCTAATGAGTGCATGAGTCCAAAAAAAAAAAAAATGACAATCTGTAAGTTTTTAACCAGAAAGTTATTGTGTGTGACTGTGTGTATGTGTGTGTGTAATAGACTGGGATACCTTAGGTTGTTTCCAGAACGCAGTAAGAATGTAAGTATGAACACAGATACGTACACACAGACACCCAGTGGAAACCTTTCTAGCAGGGGTCCCTGTTGCTACTCCATCCTACTGAAGACAAATTATGAAGAGAAAGGGGAACCCCTGGGCACTACTGATAGGAATGTAACTGAGTACAGATATTTTACAAAACAGAATAGCAATTCCTCCAAAGGCTAAACATAGAACTAACTTATGGCCCGGTAACCCCACTACTGGGTCTATGTGCAACAGGAAGGACATCCATATGCTGTAGAGACACCTGCACTCCCATGCTTACTGCCGCGCTAGTCACAGTAGTGGAGACAACCGAGTATTTATCAACAAATAGATCATCAGTGCATGCATAAAGAAAAGGTGGTGCGTATATGTATAGTAGAATACTGTTCAGCCATTAAAGAGGAATAAAACTGTCATTGGCAGTAACATGGATGAGCCCGGACGACATTATGTTAAGTGAAGTAAGCCAGACACAGAGAGATTTCTGTCATGTTCTCACTCACGGGGGGTGGGGGGGGACTAAAAAAGTTGACCTCATAGAAGTCAAGAGTAGAAAAGGGTACTAGAGACTGAGAAAAGAAGGGAGAGAAAAGAGGAAGACTTTGGTGAACAAATAGAAAACTATAATTAGATATGAGGAACTTGTTCTAGTGTTCCATCGCACTGTGGGGCAACTACAGTTAACAATCACTTATTATATATTCAAAAGAGCTAGGAGAGAATATTTGGAATAGCCCTGAGACAAAGAAATGACCAATGTTTGAGGTGACGGATATGCTAATTACCTTGATTTGATCATTGTATACATGTATAGAAAAACTACACTGTAGTGTACACTTTTTTAAAGAATTGCTTAATTTCATTTATTATTATTTTTATATATTTTTAATTTGACTAGAGAGAGAGAAAGAGGGAAAGTGAGAAAGCAAGCCACAGGGGTCCAGGATTTGAACCACAGTTGGCCATGTGGGACTCTGGTGCTTTAACCATCACACCACCTGCTGGCTCCGCCCGTAAGCTTGTTCAATTGCTATCAGTCAATTAAGGATGTTGATCAAAAAATTGCATCGAGAAGCAGCAGATGTCGTAATGGTTACGTAGCTGAACTCCCACACAGTCAACAACAGTTCAAGTCCCAGACCCAGTGGCTTAAAACTCACGCCAGGCATCTGTGTGTGTGTGTGTGTGTGTGTGCCCAAAAATCCCGAAAGGAGAATGAAGGGAAAAAGATTGCAGCATGGCCATCCTTCCTGGAAGTGATTTCTCGCTTTCTCTCTGTCTCTCCAGTGAGCGCATGCGACCTATAGCAAAAATCCCTCTTAAAAAAAAAAAAAAAAAAAGGCATCAGTCTGAAATTTTCTTCTCTAATGGTATCAAGTCTCCTGAACCAATAAATAAATAAATAAGAAAACCCGTCCCTTACTTCTCGGCGCTCTGCTTGGCTAGTGACTCCCCTTGATTCTTGCAGCTGAAGTCCCTGTTCCCTCTCAGGGTTGTTTGATCACTTGGGGCACAGCAGGGCGGCATGCAGCTGCTGCCTTTTTGGCACCAGGTTGATACTCAGCAGTGGGTGGTTTCTCGCCAGTTTGGCTCTTGCTTTAGGACAATGAGTGACATGATGTTAGTTCTCACAGCATGACTTATGTAACTTACAAAAGAAAAAGCTCAGGCCGGAGGTTTGTTCAGCAAATCAGCAAGATTTTCAAAACAAGAATAAAAGTCTTTTTTCTCTAACCCAAGATAAAGACGACTTGGCAGAACTACGAAAGGGCAATTCAGTACAGAAAATGAATCAATATGAAGAAGAACATCAGTTTTTTAAGTTAATGCCATTGAAAACAGCCAGATGGGGTTCCCTGGTACGATGTCTTTTGGGGGGAAGGGGAGGTGAAGGTTGAAAACAAAATAATATTTGCAAATGTGGTCACTTAGTTCAACAGTGACCTTGTTAACGTAAGGAATCTAAAACTAGAAAAAGAAAATGTTTACCCCAGAATTTCAAGAAACCAAAAATTCACTGCATAACGCTATTTGACAAAACTCACGTAAATGCTCGCCTCTTACTTAGAGCTTTTCTTAACTCCACCAAAAGTAGTCCTTAGAAAGTCTAACATCCATTAAGGGGGAAGGCCTGCAACAGCTATTCTTTAAATTTGAAAGCTAGTGTGTCTGAGGCCTCCGTTGTGAATCCTTTTTACAGCTTCAGGATAAACTTTCTAGAAGTGATCCAAAAATTGGTGAAACTCAGGGTCTAGATTTCTCAATGAATCATGCATCTTGTTACTTTTGACTCTTCCTCTGGCTGCCGCAGAGCAATTGTCACATGGCAAACAAAACTTCTAAAATGGCCCCGTGTTTCATTACCAGGTGTTTCATGAATCAAAGAAAAAATAAAATGCATTCCTCTGGAATATAGGATGCTGATTTCAATATATTTTCCCATAAATATGCCTGAAGAGGACAATTTTCTTCCAGATTTAAGAAAACAGTTAAGTTCCACCAGGCCATTTCACATCTATCCCCTCTACCCACCAGTCACACACATGTTTCCTTTAAAAAAAGAAAAAGAATTATTTATTTATTTATTTATTTAATTCTATTTGTTATTGTTATTTTTTAATTTGATCAGAAGGAGAGACAGAGAAAGGGAAAGTGAGAAAGCAAGCTGCCAGGTCCGGGATTTGAACCATGGTTGGCCAGTGCCTTTTAACCACCATACCACCTGCCGATCCCCACATATTTCCTTTAAGATTGCCTTCTAACGTAATGATAGGCTTGTGGAATTCTTGTACCTCTATCTCTGAGAAGTAAAAATGTTCACATTATCTTTGAAATTAAAGTAAAATATAATTTCTGCAACAATTTAACGATCTCATGTTCAAAATATGGCTATAAGTTAAATACATTGAGAAGCCAACCAAAGATGGTGTTAGTAAGCTAAAAGCAAATGCATATCTTATATATTGCAAGATCCTCTTCCTTTTTAATTCTGAATAAGCATTGGAAGGGGTTTTATTAGAAGTAAAAGGGTCATGTCATAGAATAGTCATTGTTCTAGTGACTAACTAAATGGGCTCAAGTCAACCAACCAACTTAACCTTTAACCATTCGAGCTCTTCAACTCGAATGTTCTGAAACTCTGGGCAACAATAGGGAGTTATTAGGAAGTTCAGCTCCTATCATGTATGTACAGGTACTTAACAACTTATAATATACCCAGAACAAAGTGAGGAGTTATTGTGTAAATACAAGCTCCTAGGATTTTGTTAAGATAACACTGCTATGCTTAGACTTCTGTTCCCACGTTCATTCCTTATATAAGAAAATGATTAAAACACAATTGAGTCATGATTATGAAATCTCCATGAATCAAAGTAACAAAGCTAAACACTTAGCTCTTGAGTCCTCACGTCCATCCTGTGACCCAGCTATGTCACAGAACCCGATACTTTTAGATAAAGCAAGAACATGAGTCAATTGATGGTTCCAAATCATTTCCCAGGCAAGAAGCCTGAAGAACAGGTATGGAATGATGAGACCAAGGTCGTGCCCAAAAGAACCTCCAGGCAAGCCTGAGAAGTAAGCAGGCAGTGACGCAGCCATAGCCTGCTTACCTCTGAGGCTGACGGTAATTGTTTTTAAAGTTCATTTCTTTATTTCTTCCATGAGTGAGAGACAGAGAGACAGAGACAGAGATGCAGCACTCTCAACAGGGTCTTGAGGCCACAATGCACTCCCAGGGTCAGCTGTTCCCGCATCGTGGGCACACACATGTCCAGCGCACTCAGGGAGGGTGCGGGATGAAACCGGGGCCCCTCCTGTGAGTCCTCAGTGTACTGTGACACCGTTGTGCTACCACCCAGCTTTCTAAATGATGGAGGGCGTAAGAAACTCTATTAGGGGACCAGCGGTGAGTGTAATGACTGTGTCGCTGGATTCCAATGTAGTTGACCGCGGTTCGCGTCGCGGACCCGGTGGCTTAAAACTCAAGCCGGGCACGTGTGCGTGCGTGCCCAAGATCCGAAGAGGAGAACGGAGGAGAAGGGATTGCGGTGTGGCCATCCCCCCTGGGGGGTGATTTCTCGCTTTCTGTCTCTCTGTCTCTCTCTGTCTGTCTGGTGAGCACACGTACCCTATAGCAAAAAAAAAAAAAAAAAACCTCTTCAAAAAAAAAAAAAAGGAAAGAAACACTTTAGTCCTGGGGTCATCAATGGCCACCAGATATCTGCAAGAGCATGAGGACTGTAAGTATTGGGAAGGAAGTTAGCAGTCACACCCACATTCGGTCACCTGTGTGATTTACGTGCGCGAGGTGTCCATCTGACTGAACAAACACATTCAGGCACTGCACATCTGTGCCCGGCGTCTCGGGGCTTTCATCTCACCACGCTTGTTCTTTGAGAGAGACCGGCTTCATGCTGAACTCAGCATGAGGACAACAGGGCAGGACACCAATTAGTGGAGGCATTTGCTCCAACTTGACAGAACCACTGTGCAGAGAAGTTCACCGGCACCCAAGCAATAGTGGAAGCATGTCCTTTAGCAGGAAATAATTAAACTGAAAATAAAAGGTCTATCCTTCATCGATAGAGATCCGATACGTGATCAGGAAGATCTGCAGCCTTTGGAAAATCTGACTAGCAATCAAGCCCATGTGATTTTTTTTAAAAGAATTATTTTAGTTAACTTTTATTTATTCATTTTTATTTATTTTAATTTGACCAGAGAGGGACAGAGTGAGTGAGTGAGAGAGAGAGAGAAAGAGAAAGAGAGAAAGGAAGCTGCCAGGTCCAGGACTCGAACTGCTGTCAGCCCTGCAAGAGTCAAGCACCCTTACCTACCACACCACCTGCTAGCCCCCAAGCCTATGTGATCTTGACAAAGTCACTAAAAATGGCATTGTTCTCCTAGGCTACACTTCTGTGTGACTGAAATTCACTGTTTTCTATGCGTGTCCCTTAAATGTTTTGCTTCTTTCTTTTTCCCCTTGATTCCCTTCTTCTCAGCCTCCTCCATTCCCCCCTCCTGCCACACTGTCTCTAGTATTCATGTGTGTGATAATATCTTTAATTGGATTAATATACACTGCACGCATGCTGGGAAAATTCACTTTGCATGCTGTAATGATATATAGTGACGGAATGTATTTTTTTTTAATGTCACTGGATTATACACTTAAAAAAAGAAGAAAGACATTTGGTGTACTGTTTTG
>NW_006159595.1:1508086-1517467 GCF_000334495.1 Tupaia belangeri chinensis
AGGTCATGACCAGTTAGCATTGCATCAGGTAGATGCTGTCAGGACCCTAGTCCCTACTGTTTGAAAATCAACACTGTCTATAGGTATTCGCCTCTTCAGCTAATCCATGCTCTTGCGAATCACAAGTTATGCTCTAACTATAATTTTTAAGTATTCTATTTCCTATGATTTTACATCATGAATTGTTTTTAGAGCCATGATTAAAAAAAAAAAAAAAAGTGAGGTAAGTAGATTTGTGTAGGCTGTATTTTTTGTAGCACATGTTTGACTTTTCATCCTAATTTCCAGATCTAATTCCCTCTTGGTCTACTTCTACTTGGACTGATCTGCTCCAAAATACTAAGGAAAGATCACAAAGCAAATCTCCTATGATAATATCCTCAGAAATTTCCAACAGCTCTAAGAGGTTTGGCCTCAGACCTGCACATTAACATGATCGCTCAATTTTAATGAGGTCAAGCAAGCTGCTGGGCATCTGGCCGAGGCTCGAGGTCCTGGCCTGAGTCGGGAGGGCTACCTTGTTTTCGCAGAGAACATAAGATGCGGTGACAGGTGATAATACAACGCATGAGTCTGCTGCCCTCGGCCACTTCATCCTTTCACCCGACAGGATTCCCAGAGGCAATGATGTTTGAGCCAGATGTAAACAGTTTCATCAGTAGCTTAGAATCTAAAGAATTTTACTTTGTAGAGAAAAAAACATTTCTTTTAAATTGTTTTCAAATCCTTAAACTTAATTAAAAAACAAAAAAATTGCAAAAGGAGGCATGAAGTCTCTGGAGAGAAAGAAAGTGAGAAAGCACCCCCCCACCCCACCCCACGGAAGATAGTCATGCCACAATCCCTTCTCTATCTCTCCCTCCTTTGGGGATTTTGGGCATACATACACATGTGCCCGGCATTTCTCAGTTCACAGGATGGGGAAGTTGAACTGTGATGTAGGTCATGTAGGATCCAGACACCCTTGTGTTTTTTTTTTAAGCTTTCTATTTATTTCTTCCATGAAATAAAAAAAAAAAACACATAAATATATATATATATATAGAGAGAGAGAGAGAGAGAGAGAGAGAGTCCCCCATTTTCCTCTCAGGATCTTGGGCACGCATGCACATGTGCCCAGCGTGAGTTTTAAGCCACCAGGTCCAGGACGCGAACCTTGGCCGACTATGTGGGAGTCCAGCAACATAGCCATTACGCCAACTGCTGGTTCCCTGCAGGGTATTCACAGCACAATTTACCCCGTTGGCCAGCTCAGCTCATGGGCACACATGTGCACTCACAGCCTGTTCTAGGACATGAACACAGGACCTTTCCCATGTGAGTTCAGCTACATTACTCTCGTGCTACCTCCTAGCTCTGGAGATTAAAAAAAAAAAAAAAAAAAAAGTAAGAGATTTAAATAAGCCTCTAACACATCACACCAGGTTTATCAACCTGAAGAAAGAGGAAAGAAAATAGACTGGTAGAAGGACAAGGCAGAGAGGGGGAAGCTGATAAAGAAGCAAATGAATACAGTTGTGTTTTCATCTTGATTTTAAACAGCAAACTCTTCAAGCCTTAAAGCCAGTCAAAGATCGATATCACGTTACAACTTCCTTGTAAATAGTATCTTTGAAAAAATTACATTATCTTGAGCAGGCTTTTTCCTGAGGTATCGAAATGTATCTCGGGCTGAATCATTTACTAATTATGTGGGGACATTCATTAGAGGCCAAGATCAAATAAGAGATAAAAATCTTTAAGGAAAGAAATTGCAGAAGTAACACACTTGACAAACAGTTGCTTTTGTTTCTGCTTCCAATCGTCTATAGGAACTCTCCATCTTGATTACTACAGAATTTGGCATAAGAATAATGAGAGGCCACATCACAAATACCGGAAGGAGGAAGCACCTCTAACCTATTTTGCCACAGGGCTGGCCCCATAGCGCAGCACTTGAAACACTACACTGACCACAGTTAGAAGCGTGGACCTGGTCATTTGAGAAAACAATTGGGAGCATGTATATGCATGCCCCAAACTGATAAGGAAGAAGAGATGGAGGAAGAGATTACAAGAGGACCACATCCCATTGGGATAGTGCTCTCTCGTGCTCGCTCTCTCTCTCTCTCTCTCTCTCTCTCTCTCTCATGCATATGCACACACACCTCAGGCAATTTTTAAAAATTAAAAACAAAAACATTGTGACACTTTTTAAAATCATTTACTTTTTTAAAATTTTTACTTCAAGTTCTTTTATACATTCAATTACCCTATTTAGCTTGCACAGTGAATATTCCAACACGTGTACATTTCTCACCAGTCCAGTTGATAATACTATAAAGTTATCTTCAACAGATAATACCCCATTTCTTTGTCCCATTAATGCTTTGTCTCTCTATTTTTCTCCTTAATGTCCTTCCTCAGACTCTATCCCTTCACCCCACCCTCTTCCCACACTATATCTGATATTTATAACCATTTACTGTGTTTCTATATCCTTTACTTTTTTATGAGTGTGACAGTGGGTCTGACCACACCACAATCCTTCCTTCAGCCCTCCAGTCCACCAGGATCATAGGCATGCCCATGGGCACATCCAGCATGCTTAATCTGACTCAGGATCCCAAGTCTAGGCCTTCCCATATGGCTCCAGTACTGCTCAGTGGCACCTGCTGCCTTCACCACACTGCTGATTCTGAACACTTAATGCTATAACAAAACATTGGAATTAATACACACTACGGGAACACAAAAACAGTGAAGTCATTCTGCATTGCTATTATGCTACCTTAGGATCCATGAAACTCCATTATCTGATACATTTAAAGGCTTAAGAAGAAATCGAAAGAGTTTAAAATCATAGTAATGAATATTAAGAACCTGGAACTTTACTTGGTTGACTTAAAAATAACAAGTTGTCTCTAAAAGTTGTGAATGTTCTCTAAGAAAACTTGAGAAAGCACTTCATTGTAGGTGAATAATAAAAATATAAGGCAAACAAAAGTGAAAAAACTCAATGTTTTTTTCTAATTCCTAGTAAGAGAAATATAATATGTATAAGCAGCCAAGTGCATAAAGAGTATTTTCTGAGACCAGAGAGAGGTTTTCTGAGTCACTCCTGTGTTAAGTCTGTCTTACCATTGAGAACCCATGTATGGGGTAGAGCTTATTTCCTCACCTCTAAGATTTTTTTTAAAGAATTATTCATTTAATTTTATTTATTATTACTATGATTCTTTAATTTGGCCAGAAAAAGAGAGAGAGAGAGGAAAAGTGAAAAAGCAAGTCGCCAGGCCCAGGACTCGAACCATGATTACCCACGTGGGAGTCCAGTGCATTAACCACCATGCCACCTGCTGGCCTCTCTAAGATTCTTCTACCAGACACCCAACAACCTAAGAATATGACCCCACTTCTTTGGAAGCTCCTTTTCTATGTCACTATGAGCATGTAAGCAAAAGATCAGGTATACACTGCACTACAGGAGCATTATCCATGAGCACTCTCTAGTGTTGGCAGTGTTTTATCACTAAACTGTCAAGCATGGTAGCCATTAGCCACATGCAATTATTGAGTACATGAAATGTGGCTACTGAAATGAAGGACGAATTTTTAAATTTTTATTTTACTTTTAACAGTTTAAACTAAGTAGCCATAGGTGGCTAGTGGCAATCTCAGACCAGACAGTGGTAAGAAAGGAAGTATAAAGCTTATGGACTGACAGTCGACCAGACCTACTAAAAACATTCAGCAGTCTGCCCTGTAAAGAAACTGCAGTTGAGGGAACCAGCAGTTAGCGTAATGGTTATGTCACTGGACTCCCACCTAGTCGACCGTGGTTCGTGTCCTGGACCCGGTGGCTTAAAACTCACGCAGGGCGCGTGTGTGTGTGTGCCCAAGATCCCGAGAGGAGAATGGAGGAGAAGGGATTGCGGCATGACCATTCTCCCGGGGGATGATTTCTTGCTGTCTCTATTCTCTGTCTGGTGAGCACACACGCCCTATAGCAAAAACCTCTCAAAAAAAAAAGAAACTACAGTTGACTCTTGACCAGTAAGAGCAATAAGAATGGCAATGCCTCCATATAGTCGAAAATCTGCATATAATTTTTGACGTTCAAAAACATAATTACTTATAGCCTACTACTGACCAAGGCCTTACTGATAACATAAACACTTGATTATCACATGTCTTGTATGTTATACATGTTATAGATTACATATATATTTCTATAATTAAGTAAACTAGAGAAAAGAAAATGTTATTTTAAAATTCATAAGGAAGAGGAGATACATTCATAGTATGGTACTATATTTTCCAATAGGTTTATTGAAAATCATCTGTGTATGAGTGGGCCTGCCCAGTTCAAACCCTTTTTGTTCAAGGCCCAACTGTATTTCTCTCTGATATATCTAGTTCATTTAATTCCCCGTCATTGTTTCAGTTCTTTGACATTCTCTGCTGTGGATTTATGAAAACTGGGAAATTAAAAACCAGGATAGAAAAAATCATATTGATTAAGTCAGCATGTTCCAGATGATGGAAAATATTAGTAATGTGGCCACTTAGGCATGTGCTGCAGGAGTATGTCACTGAGGGCACTGTGCATCTCTGCAAGTCCACCAGAACTATGCAGTTATTTAGCTCAGAGAAAGAAGTATACGCTTAATGCAATAAGAGTTTTCAGGCCAATGGCGGGGTTCTTTTAAGCATCCACTGTTTTTACTTCTAAGATAGTCCAAGAGCATGCAGGCTTAGGCTGACATCAAAGGAAATACAGTGTAGATCGGATGCAAAAAGCTTCCTCAAACTTCAGTATTAGACAATGGAGCAGGTTCCCAAAGGGTGTCTATGGAATCTCTAATACAGGACACTGTCAAACACGCCATCTGGTTGAGCTTATCGGTGTCGTCCACTATGTACTATTTCTAGAATGATGTGTTTTATTTCAGTCAAATATGTTTAGCAAAGTATCTTACATAAAGGTCTTGCTATATCTTTTTCAGAGTGTTGACTCCTACATAGTCTAGTGAGCATGCATAATTATTCTCTTAAAAGTGTACATTCAGAGTTATATTTGTACATGTTGTTACTAACGTCGTTTAGCTGCAGAAGGTACCAATGTGGTTGGCACTGTATTGAGGTACAACCAATATGGATATTAACCTAAGAACATAGTCCAAAGTTCAGTCAAATGAAAGATAAAGAGATTTGATTTGATTATTCAAAATCTTCATTGGTAGGCAAACTTTAAAAAAAGTTTTTTAGCAGCCATTATAGAGCAGTAGAGAATAAGACTGGTTTTAACTTTTAAAAAGGAAAATAGGAAAGAAATATGAAGAAAACAAATTGACATATTGTGTAAGACTTTAGAGAGAGTAATGAGCTTGGTGTGTGCTCATTAGCAGTAGACAATAAGTTTAGAGAATTAATTATTAACTGTGTTGCAGAGAATACAATTCTGCTATGAGCCATATTTATTAAGTGTGGTTTTGACAAGCAATAATTATGTGAGCACAACATTCCTTTTTAGAATTGTTTTTTCTTAAGCTTTCACCATCCACTATTTGGCCCTAAAATGTTCACTGTAATACCGTATTGCAAGTGCAGAGTATTCAGGTGGTCTTCGTGCACACTTTCAGACTTCTGAGAACACTTCCGCTCTGCTCTTCGGAATCCATGAATCTTGGAGATAAGCTCTTCCCTATACGATTGCCCATTCTCTCACCTCTCCAGGCCTCGGCAAAATGAAAGAGAAAATGAGGGGATGCAGGATGGTGAGAAGGAGAGGTGGGGGTAAACAAAGAGAAGGTAGATCTGAGAGACCACAGTGATGAAAGAATTAAAAAGCCAGACAAAGAAAGAACTAGGAGGGTCAACACTTCAGAAGCTCTGCTTTTCTCTCACCTGTCCTTGATCTGGCTGAAACTGTGTGCAGAAGTGAAAGTGAGGGCTTGTGACAGGTGACTCTTTCAGTACTTTCTACAAGAGATCATCTGACTCCTTCTACCAGTGACAAAGACCACATGGAGGTCTGGGCTGAAAATCAGATCACCAGCCTCTAACTGATAAGGCTGCCATTAGGAGATGTGCCCTGAGACTGTTGGATACTTTTATGGCAGGGACCATTGGGGAACTCATTGATTAGCAGCGTGGTTCTGGAGTCAGACTGAGTTGAAACTTCACACCACTAACCAATAGTGTGACCTTAGGCAGGTTAATTACACTGCCCGGGCCTCAGTTCCCCCAACCACAAATGAGGACACGGTGACACTGACCCCATACTCCTGTGAGTGTTAAAGGCCAACGTGTTCAGGAAGCCTTCAGAATACTGGCTGATTTATTATAAACACTCAACAAATATTACTTACTATTATTATCTGTAGGTACTGTGTTGAAATAGTTGAACTATATTTCCCATAACAAACCAAATTACTGATATTTAATGGCTATTTAACAGATAGAGACGGTGGTTTTAGTGGTTGATAAATCTCATTAAATAGGTTTCTAATAGCCAACTAGTATTTAATGAGCATATTAATGGTCTTATTGCCTTTAAATTAAACCCTTCTTTCAACCATTTAATTTCTGTTTATAACTTATACTTCCATCCTTTTAAAAGAAGCATTAATGCTTTTCTAAGAAAGAATAAAGATATTCCTTAGCTCCTTTTCTTCCCCATTTTGTTGATTACCTAAATTCTTAGAAGCATTTGGGCAACAACACTAGTGCTGCTTAATTCTGCTGCATGTATGTTGCTGTGAAATTATGTTCAGCCTAACCACAATTGCATTATGCTGGGGTAACGTCCTCTTTCACATTTCAACAGTTTCTGACGGACAGTCTTAATGTCATGTAATCATTCTCTTTTCATTTGGCAACACAGCTTCTAGCCTTATGCTTCTCTTTATTTCTTTTCTTGCCTTTGCCCCTGGTGGATGACTTCAATTCCATCATTTCCTGTCTCCTTGCGATATCAATATTATTTTATCAGTGTGTCGATCTGTTCTTTCTGCTATCCCATACTTCCTATCTATAGAAACACTCTCTTTAGCTTGATTAATCAGCCTGGCTTAAGCTACTATTGCTTTGTCTGTCTTCAATTGATGATCACACATTCATCAGGCACAGGATACAATTCACAGTGTGCGCCAAAGCGATAGAGATCATTTGCTACCAGAAGAAGACACATTTACTAATCATACAACAAAGAGCAAGCTCGCCCCTGCTTGAGGGCTTGGAGGAAAGCGCAGAAAATTCACAAAAGTCCCTACAAGAGTCAGCTGTAAACATCTGTCAAGTTGTCAGTTGTAAACACCTGCCAAGATGCTAGATCGCCACACAAAGAGCGGTGAAGTGATATCTTTGCTTTTTTTTTTTTTTAACCTCTTCTCCCTTGAAGAGCCAGAGAACTCTGTTGGTGAGTTGAAGGAGTGTAAGACGAAGTAATAAATCTCTCCCAGCACACTTCAGCTTTAGGCTTCTCACTCACAGCAGACCAAGCTGCTGACAGAAAGAAACCTCACCTTTAACACAGATCAGAGTTTTCTAACATATGCTACTGATAGTTGAATTGCTAAACTGGGGCCTGTTTTCTGTGACCTGAAATGACCAAACAATTGCATTACCTAAGAGTGATCAGAAAAGTCATCGAGCCTGCCTAACTTTTCATGCAGAAAGAGAAAAATCTAATCCCACACACTACATTTAAAAGGATAGAGGGAGACAACATGTAAGCTGTTTTATGACTATATTTTGCAGGTCATCTCTGTTCAATATATCAGTTGTTTTTTGGAAGAGAAAATAATAGTCATGAGACAAGTTGGCTTCCTCACGAATGAAAATGTCACGCCCAGGCCAAATTCAACGACAGCCCTTGAAACCATGGAAATCATTCTGGGCAGTAAATATTTGTCATTATTGAGTCAAGGATTTCTGGTCATCTGCACGTAGAGATGTGGGAAGACCTCAAACTTCAAGACTCTCTATTGCCCCAAGCTACTGAGAAAGAATCATCGAAAATGCCTCTGTGTGGCCTTACGGGAAGATATTGTGGAGATTCTCATGAGGAATTATCCTAATTTTCTGTTTTAAATAATGGCCTAGGCATTAACAGAAACATTGTTCTTCTGCATAATAATATTGCCATCTCTTGCAAACAACTTATGACACGACAAACTACTGAGAGAAGAGATTCTAAATAAATGCAAAATAACAAAAGGATAAAAAGCATATCCCTAGAGACATGCCAGAAAATGCACATTGTTTTGCATTTATTAAAATGCAGGTGTAAGCATAAGGCCTGAAATGACAATATTAAACCAAGAACTTAAATTATGTAGAATATTTTATAAGATTATAACTTTGCATTCCTCTGGGGAAACTGGGAGAGGGAGACTATAGTTTCATGAGACTGTTCATTGTTGATTTGAAAGGAGTCTAGCATAATACTACCATTTATTTTTTAATGAATGAATGACAATCAAAAGGATACCGTATCATTTAAGAAAGAGAGTTAATCCCTGAAAGTTTTGAAATAATATTGAAATTCCCAAATAACATGTCAATCCCTCAAAACAGCCCAAGGTGGTCCCTTCTTCCAATCTTAGAGGCAAGATCTCAATGTCTGTTTAACCCCAATGAAATGAGTGACCCCCATATATGCAGAAGGTATGTGGGTATCTTCTCTGCTTTGTTTTAACTAGAAACACCTCATAATTGCACTTTGTCTCTTAGGCCTTTCGGAATCACACCTCAAAGACAATGTACTATAGGAAACAGAACTATCCTAGGAGCCAAGGGCCTGCGTGAGAGTTATAATTCTTGCTCTATCATATTGTAGAACGGAAAGGTATTTAAATTGTCATAGCTTATGTGTATATAAAAAGTTCAAATAATACTAATTTAGTAGAATTTATAAGTTACTAAGAGAATCCGATGAGGCAGTGAACATGCATTGAGTATGAAGACTTAGAACAACCAAAAATAGTGATGCATTTCATTCCTTTTGCTGTTGTTGCTAGAGGATGGAGGCACTCCTCAGAGAGAGACAGAGAGATGGGGAGAGGAGAAAGCACCACCCATAGGGACTGGTCACACGCTAACCCCTTCTCCACCTCTCCCTCCTTTCAGAACTTTGGGCATGCACACACATGCCTGCGTGTTTCTCAGCCTTCTGGGTCCTCCATAGGGATTGGTCACACACTAACCCTTTCTCCTCTACCTCTCCCTCCTTTCAGAACTTTGGGCATGCACACACATGCCTGCGTGTTTCTCAGCCTTCTGGGTCCTGGACTAGAACTGCACAATTGGTCATGTGACATCCAGCTGCTTCAACATAGAGCCAGCCGTTACTCTGTTTCTCTCTTTTTCACATTTTTCATTGAGGAAATTTCATCT
>NW_006159595.1:1520609-1553302 GCF_000334495.1 Tupaia belangeri chinensis
TTTCACATTTTTCATTGAGGAAATTTCATCTCAGTAAACAACGAAGGAAATAAATAGAAAAAAGAGAACAAGAGAAAGTATAATGCTCTAAATAAGGACCACATCTCTCTCCATAATCCTTTTACCCTAATATATAAATATAAAGAACTGCAAAGAACAAGTAACAATTTTTAAATAAGAAAGAGGTCAATTAAAAGTGAATTATAGGGGAGATAGCAGGCCTGCAAGCATGGTGAATGTCCCTAAAACCCACCGGACCTTCTGTAAGAAGTGTGGCAAGCACCAACCTCATAAAGTGACACCATACAAAAAGGGCAAGGATTCTCCGTATGCTCAGGGAAAGCGGCATTATGACAGGAAGCAGAGTGGCTATGGTGGACAGACTAAGCCTATTTTCCAGAAAAAGGCAAAAACTACACAGAAACAAAGAAGATTGTGCTGAGGCTTGAATGTGTTGAGCCCAACTGCAGATCTAAGAGAATGCTGGCTATCAAGAGATGTTAGCATTTTGAACTGGGAGGAGATAAGAAGAGAAAGGGTCACGTGATCCAGGTCTAAGTCTCATCTTTTCTATTAGGAAAATGGCAAAAGTCTGAGGTGAATGTTCACTTCATTTGATTACAGTTGGTCTAGTTGTAAGGGAATAAAGTAATCAATAAAATTCCCCTTTCGGGGAAATTTGATTCATGGTTTAAAAAAAAAAAAAAGTGAATTATAGGGACTAGCAGGTGACATAATGGTTAAGGCTCTGGTTTGCCACATGGCTGACTGTAGCTTGTCTGGCAGCCTGAAATTTACCCCGGGTACATTACCCCAGGAGGAGAATGGAGGAGAAGGGATTGTGGCATGGCCATCGCGGGAGGTGGGGGTGGTGACGTCTCACTTTCCCTTTTGCTGTCTTTCTCTGTCTCTCTCAAGCAAGCACATATGCCCAATGGCAAAAAAACTTAAAAAAAAAATAGTGAATTATAAAGACTCCTGACAAATTCATACTCCACTCTCCTGAAGCATCTCACCATTTTCATAAGCTATGGAGTTTCTCTGTCACGTGCTGTGGTGGTTCTTCTAAGTTTTCTGGTCCTTCACTTTCCTGTGACCACTCCTCCAAAGAGTAACTTCCATTGTCCAACTTCTCCTAATATCTAATGGTTTGCTCCAGCAAAGTGAGATTTTATTTCCTCCATTCCAATTCTGTGTCAAGATAAAATTCTGGCATTTCATTTACTTCAATGTTTGCAGTTTTTGCCTTGGCCATTTGAAGCAGGAGTAAAGTTTTCACCTGCAATTTACTAATTTTCATTTCTTAGTAAATCTTTGCATTTTTGGAAGTCCCTGCAAAAAGCCCAAAGTGAAATTGCTTCTTAGCTTTATCTTCCAGTTTTTAAAAACATTCTGCACATTGCAGAGTCATGCAAAAGCATAGGTTTTTAAAATGCAGAAAAATTGCCACACGATTGCACACATATGTAACAATGGCTAAAACATTAGAATCCTTTCATCTAGTCTTTTTAAAATATTTTTTTTGGATTTTCTTTATTTGTTTACACCATGTAACAATGGCTAAAACATTAGAATCCCTTCATTTTGTCTTTTTAAAATTTTTTTTGGATTTTCTTTATTTGTTTACACTTTTTCTTTAACATAGGCAAATTTGTATTACACATATATTTAGTTTCCTAAATTTTTATTTAGTATCATATCAGCATTTTTTAATGTCAAAATTATTTGCAGCATGACCCCTTTTCTAGCATTTTTTATTAAGTACTATCTTCTCTAACAGACTATAAACTACAAAGGGATTTCTTTAAACATATACTCTTTTCAATGTTATCTCATCTTGGGAAAAGGGAAAACAAGTACCTTGAAAATTCTGACCACATTCAGGTTTGTATTTATTTGAAACAAAGAGATGAATCTCTCTGAGAAATCTTTCCAGTGGGCCCAACTGATGATGCACTATGCTTGGAAGGAAAGTGGCCTGATGTGTGTTTATATGCTGACTTCTGGGCTATAGCCAGAGCTCTGGCTGGTTGGTTAAGGACTTACAAGGAATATGATCAGAAAACTGGTGACCAAGAAATCTGGGGAAGAAGTATATGGAAAGACATCTCTGAGTGAGCAAAAGATGTAGAGATACGGTGTCCTATTTGAATGTGTGGTAACTGGTGACCTCAGCAGAGGAGGATTTTTAATAAGCAAGTGAATAGTATGGCCTGTTCTTTGGACCCAAATCAGCATTTTTCTCCAGTCACTGTTGTCTTCACCCAATGGAACCATGAACAAAGTGGTCATGGTGGCAGAGATGAAAGTTATGCATGGTCTCAGCAACATGGACTCCTACTTACCAAGGTCAACTTGGCGATGGCCACCTCCGAGAGACTAACAGGGAGCCACTACTATGGGACTACTTCTCAGAGTGACCAACCAGCTATCCATAGCAGGCTGATTATATTGGACCACTTTTGTTGTCCAATGGAAGGGACAGCAGTTTGTCTTTACTGGGATGGACACTTTGTACATGGATATGCTTTCCCTTCACACAAAAATTCTGCCAAAACTACCATCCACGGTCTTATGGGATACCTATCCACCATTATGGTGTTTCATACTGCATTGCTTTTGATCAAAGAATTCACTTAAGGTCAACAAAAATGTGAAAAATGGGCTTCCACTGCTCGAAATCATTGGTCTTATCAGATTCCCCATCATCCTCAAGCAACTGACTTGATGAAACAATGGAATGGCCTTATGAAGTCTCAGTTATGGTGCTAGCTAGGGGCAATATTTTGCAGGTTTGAGGAAAGGTTTTCCAGAAGGCTATTTATGCTCTGAGTCTGAACCCCACATATGGTGCTGTTTCTCCCATAGCCAGGATTCATGGGTCCAGGAATCAAGGGGTGGAAATGGGAGCGGCACTACTCATCATTGACATTAGTGATCCACTAGCAAAGTTTTTGCTTCCTGTTCCCATGACATTATGTTCTGCTGACCTAGAAGTCTAAACTTCATAGGGAGGAATGCTTCTACTAGGAGACAAGACAGTAATTCCATTGTTTGGAAGTTAAGGCTGCTACCCAGTCTCTTTGAGCTTCTCATGCCTCTGAGGCAACAGGCTAAGAAGGGAGTTACATTGTTGGCTGGGGCGACTGATCCATATTGCTAAAGGGAAATTGAACCACTGCTTCACAAAAGAGGTAAAGAAGATGTTCGGGATACAGGAGGTTCCTTAGGGCATCTGTTAGTACCAGCATGCCCCATGATTATGGTCAAGGGGAAACAACCCAATTCATGTAGGACTATGAATGGCCCAGAATGAAGGTTTGGGTTACCCCAAAGGAACCATGACTACTGTGGTACTTGCTAAAAGCAAAGAGGATACAGAATGGGTAGCAGAAAAAGGGAGTTATAAATACTATTAACAAACCACGTGGCCAGTTTTAGAAATAAGCAGTGTTTTCATGAGGATTTCCTGCATATTTTGTTAAATATATTTGTGCATAGAAATAAGCCACTATACAGTGTATTCTGGATAGGAAATGGCATCTTGTATGCTGTGATGATATTCAGTGAACGAATGCAAAATAAATAATTTAAAAAAGAACATGTTTGTGTTTGTATGGATATATTAAGCAAATGTCTTTTTCCCCCTCCCCTATTCCTTTATCATGTAACGTAAGATTTATTGACTTTGTATCAGTGAGGTTAGTTTCCATCATAGTATTTAAGTTATAGGATCAGTGAACCTTTGGTCATACAAAGGATAGTTTTGTCATATTAGTCAGAATTAAGACTTTATTTATGTATTAACTATGGTTTAAGGACAACTTATGGGTACCAAGTTAACCTAGGGTGGATTCATTAAGGTTCAATTTTAAGTACCAACTTAACTGGATTGAAGGATACTTGCATAGCTAGGGAAACATTATTTCTGAGTCTGTCTGTGAGGGTATTGCCAGATA
The DNA here is from genome assembly GCF_000334495.1 of Tupaia belangeri chinensis. Taxonomy (NCBI): domain Eukaryota; kingdom Metazoa; phylum Chordata; class Mammalia; order Scandentia; family Tupaiidae; genus Tupaia; species Tupaia belangeri. The sequence goes on from NW_006159595.1 coordinate 1,524,569, forward strand.
ATGTTAGCATGTAAGTCAGAAGGCTGAGAGAGGAAAACTCAGCCTTAATGTGGGCAGATATCATCTAATAGGCTGGGAGAAGGGGAGGGACCAAAGAGGAAGTGAGAGTTTTACTTCCTCTCTCCCATCCTGTCTCTTGACCTTTCCTGTCTATGGATGCTTTGTGTTCCACTCTTCTACATTCGGACTGCTACATCTATGCTCCTCCACTTAGCCCTTGGCTGTGTTTGTTCTTGCTAGTTCTTAGTTCCTGTGCTTCTCTAGCCAGACAGACTCCAGTTCCTTTAACCTTTGTATCTGGATTCATAACAGTGGCCACCCAAGGGCAATTAGACTTGTAGGCTCCCAAGGACCTTCTTCAGCCTCTGAATGGAACTGTACCATTTGGCTTCCCTGCTTCTAAATCTTCCCATTGTTTTTCTAACCTGCAGATAGTTTATTATGGGACTTCTCTGCTTTGTAATCATTTGAGGTAATTCCTATAATAAATCCCTTTGCATATAGATATAGAGAGAAAACCCAGAGAACCCAGACTAACTCACCCCATATTTTATTATTCTACCTATTAATGCATATGTATTTTATATTGCATTAAACAGAGGTACCAAGCTGAGGACTGATGATGTGAATAATAAAGATCATGAAATAGCAAATGCTGTATATTATTGTTTAATTTTTCAGAATTTAGCCCAAAGTGCTTTACATGGCATACTCTTCTCAAAATGGCCTTTTGTTTTGCAGAATTTTCCATTTCAAAAATCTTAGCTCTTCCAGAATCTCAAGCAGACCCCTAATCTCACACTTCTGAGCTGAGTAGTATGTAACTAAGTAAGCACATCTTGTAGGTTTCCTGAGATGGGCTGGTCTTGTGTTACTGAGTGCCTTTGCATTGTGAATAACATTTGTATTGGGAATTGTTCCTTTAATTTCCAAGGCATTTACAAAACCAGTTTCCCTGACTAGGATCATTTTATGGGCCATAAAACACACTAAATTTGGTTTAGTAGGAGGTATCCGAGTAAGCCTTTGCCATGGATTCCACCAGCAGGGCATTCCTACAACATGTCATCTAAATTTTTCTGAAATTTTACAGAGTTGAGCAGATGGTTCAGCTCTCTGATTGTGACCATAATGGCCTCACAAAGCTTTTTATTTCATTTGTAAAATTTTAATCTTTAAACAATGAATCAAAGAGAGGAGCACTAAGAAGCACTTTTAAGAATTAGTCATGATATCATCCTATGTGCCCATAATTGGTTAGATACAGGTTCTCGTTTATAATCTTACAACCTATTGGTTTCAGAATGCTTGGGGGAAGAAGGGTGACGCATGCAGATTAGAAATTTCAAAATTTTAATTTGGTCACTTACAAAAGGAAGAAATAAGAAGTCCATCAGCCAGAAGCTAGTTAACTACCCCAGCTCAGTGCTCTCACATCAATTGCATTACTTTCTTTGATATGAGGGCAAGTTGTAACCCCTCCCCATCTAAGAGCTGCTTTGTGGTCCACAAGGAAGGAAAGGCCTCGTGACATTGAAATGGCCCTGGTAGTCACAAGCTAACAAACTTCAAAATGTTACTTGAAAGGGAAACTAATAACATATATTAAAAAGAGGTCACAGTGCTGTTTGAAGATCTATAAAAGAGTCATGATCTTTGTTCGAGGAAGTAGAATATTAAGGAAATTTTTGTTAGTGGAGTTCTTAACTGAATGTGTGCTCTGAAGTTCTGATTATTGGAAGCTGCTTCCTACTCAAAAATAAAATAAAATGCTCTTGATAATGCAAATGATAAGAATATCCTTTGGCAACAAAAAAAACATCTAAAAGCAAACTCTGCAAAAGTGTCCCAGAACTGTTTAGGTAAGAACATTCTGGTCAAACTTAAGGTGGAGCCCACAGGCAAATATTTATTCAGATTATTTGAAAAGAGATTTTTATTAATTTCCATTGTCTAGCTTTAGTTCCTTGATTTCTATCATTTGATTTTTTTTTTAATGACGACAGTTTCTTACCACAAGAAAGTATTATAATTAGGAGAATACAAGTCATAATAATAATAATCATAGAATGATAAAATTCAAAATTTCATAACCATTAACACTACAAGTAACTGTTGGGTTGTCATAAAAGTCATGACATATTTTTTCCATTTTTCTATGCAAAAATGCATCATGACTTCTAACAACCCACTATAATGAACTACCTCTGCTATACAAATAAACATCACACCTGCATTTTCCAAGGTCACATAACCAGGGCAGCCCAACTCACCAGTAAACAATAATGAAAACTCCTCCCTGGTTTAGCACAAAGATTTGATAGTAGCTGAAAATTCAAGTTATGCAAATGTCTTCAACTAGTTTTAGAAGGTGACCAAGTTCTTCCACTTGATTTCACCACATGACCATGACTACCATCATTTCCTGACTCTCGCGTTCTCCGTTTTCTCTGTTCTACTTGGTCTCTCTGTGTATTCCCATGGCAGCTATTGCTCCTCTTGGTTGTCCTGTTAGCCCAGCTGGGCCCAGGGACTCTAACTGGCAGAGATATATATCATCTGTACTGAGGGCACAGCTGTTCTCTAAAATAACTCACCTCAAATGCCTGTGGTTGCATCTAAAAGCAAACTCTGCAAAGTGTCCCAGAACTGTTTAGGTAAGAACATTCTGGTCAAACTTAAGGTGGAGCCCACAGGCAAATATTTATTCAGATTATTTGAAAAGAGATTTTTATTAATTTCCATTGTCTAGCTTTAGTTCCTTGATTTCTATCATTTGATTTTTTTTTTAATGACGACAGTTTCTTACCACAAGAAAGTATTATAATTAGGAGAATACAAGTCATAATAATAATAATCATAGAATGATAAAATTCAAAATTTCATAACCATTAACACTACAAGTAACTGTTGGGTTGTCATAAAAGTCATGACATATTTTTTCCATTTTTCTATGCAAAAATGCATCATGACTTCTAACAACCCACTATAATGAACTACCTCTGCTATACAAATAAACATCACACCTGCATTTTCCAAGGTCACATAACCAGGGCAGCCCAACTCACCAGTAAACAATAATGAAAACTCCTCCCTGGTTTAGCACAAAGATTTGATAGTAGCTGAAAATTCAAGTTATGCAAATGTCTCCAACTAGTTTTAGAAGGTGACCAAGTTCTTCCACTTGATTTCACCACATGACCATGACTACCATCATTTCCTGACTCTCGCGTTCTCCGTTTTCTCTGTTCTACTTGGTCTCTCTGTGTATTCCCATGGCAGCTATTGCTCCTCTTGGTTGTCCTGTTAGCCCAGCTGGGCCCAGGGACTCTGACTGGCAGAGATATATATCATCTGTACTGAGGGCACAGCTGTTCTCTAAAATAACTCACCTCAAATGCCTGTGGTTGAGCTCTGTTACAAGGCTACACTACCATAGTTCCATGGATGCTGGTTTCATATGGATGTCTTCTCTGGCTCATTGTCTGTAATAGCTTCCTTGCCTTGGGATTCTAAGACAAGTCTATGGAGACTGGACCAGAAGACAAATCGAGTGATTAACAAAGTTTATTCAAAATTACTAATAATCCTTCACAGCTATGTGCTGCCATGCCACAACCCAGTCTTTCAGATAAAAACCCTAAATCAAAGGAATTTATTCAAAACGAATTCTATCATGGCAAAAAAGACAGAGGATGGCAGAATTAAAATCTAGCATAACCAGCTCTTTTATCAAGACACCAGCCTCAAGCAGAGACAGAGAGAGCTCATTGTGAACTATTCTCAACCTAAAGCTTCTAAGATAAGACCAATACTCATTCCACTGAGGCCTGGCATAAAGAGGCCAAGCTCTGAGAATAGAAGAATCAGAAACATGCTAGCAGACAGAAGAGTGGATTACCTTTAATATTTCAATGATGAAAGTATGATTTGGAATAGGCCTTGGATTTCACATAACCTCACCTCATACCCATTGCACTACTTTTCTTTGAATATCTATGAACTGAAGCACTTACGGATAAGATTTGCTTGATTTCTTAAACAATAATGACATTATTTGAAATACTCAGATTGAAAGCACTGTTCCTTTTTTTTGTCATGTTTTTTCTTATTTCTCTAGCCACAATTTTGTGAGATGTAAATGTTTCTATGTAGCCATTAGTAATTACATAACAGGTACCTAAAGAATTCAAAAGTTCATGGTTTACGCCTGGTTCCTGTTTTTCTTTTTCATGATCATAATCCATTTTATTGATATAACATATCGGGCATCAAAATTGCTATGGCAGGGTTAGTGCCTGATGGCCTCTTTTGAGAATAGGGAGTCCAAGAGAATCAAGATTTATGAACCAAAGTTTAATAATATATCTGAAAGTGAAGGGACCAGCAGTTAGCATAATGGCTATGTTGCTGGACTCCCATGTAGTCGACCATGGTTCGAGTCCTGGACCCGGTGGCTTAAACTCACGCCGGGCGCATGTGCATGCATGCATGCCCAAGATCCCAAGAGGAGAATGGAGGAGAAGGGATTGTGGCGTGGCCCACCCCCACCCCCAGGGGTTGATTTCTCGCTTTCTGTCTCTCTGTCTCTCTCTGTCTGTCTGGCGAGCACACGTGCCCTGTAGCAAAAACCTCTCAAAAAAAAAAAAAAAAAAAGAAAGAAAAAATAATAATATATCTGAAAGTACACAGATGGTAACATAGTAACTTCTATTCTGGTTTATATGGGTATTAGAATTATCAGACCATTGGTGATATCAGATGTGCAGTGTCAAATTCTATTGGGTTGTCAGAACAGTAATGATGTATTTCTCTTCTGTTTTGTATACAAAAATGTGTCATGAATTTTCCAACAGCTCGATATGTGAATCAGCCTCCTGATAATGCTTCAAACTTCCATTGGAACAGCAGTTCCTCAGAACCTCTACTGCCTCCCAGTCGATTAAGTTCCTGACAGTGCTGCTTGTTCAAATGGGTTTTTTGTTCATTTTTCAACATGCTACTAAGAGTACCTCCCAGCTGATAAGCAAGCATATGTGTTTTGTACTGGCATAGAAAGGGCCAAAAGCTCAGCATTGTGACCTGTTTTAAAATAAAGTACCCTGGGGACCAGCATATAGCATTATGGTTACATCACTGGATTCCCATGTAGTCAACTACAGTTCAAATCCTGGACCTGGGGACTTAAAACTCATGCTAGGCAAGTGCGTGTGTGTGCCAAAATCCCAAGAAGAGAATGGGTTAGAAGGTATTGTGGCATGGCCATCCCTCGTAGAGGAGAGATTTCTCACTTTCTGTCTCTCTGTCTCTCTGGTGAGAACATGCACCCTATATCAAAAAATCTCTCTAAAACATAAACAAAAAGTATCTTGAAATTAAAAAAAAAAAAATCTGACAGTGAAAGTCATTTCTACATAGGACACTGCTGAAATCTTGATCAAATCCCAGTACTTAAACTCGAAAACATAGAGAATCTTTAAGACTAGCCAAAAGACCACAAATACTAACTAGGACAATTTCTATTAATCAGCTGCCAAAAGTTAAGACACATCAGTTAGGGATTGTCCCAAGGATTTCAGATAAATTTATGGGATTAAAACCAGCTATACATTGCCAAGTTCAAAGTCACTATTTATCACTCTTCTCCAGAATGAGACAGAAAATACTGGAGCTAAGAAATCAGCCCACATTCTGCCATTAATGAGCTGTGTGTCTTTGGGAATGTCACTTAGTTTTTCCTGGCCTCGATTTCCTCTGATACAAACTGGGCAAGATAATCTGTAGCTCCATCCAAAGAATTCCTCTACTCAGTTAACAGGGTCATGGTCATTTATAGGAAAGTTTAATTTTAGAGTCTATCAGAGGCCAGATATAAAACTTTATCATTTCAAGCACTTTTCTATTTTAAGCATCATTATGTTTGAGGGAAAATAGTCCAAATGTTTTTAAACGAATTCTTCTTAGCAACTTTCAAACAGTCCCCAAATTCATTCAAATTAAGTAGCAAATTGAGATACCCTAGAGAAGATAGACGTTTCGTTTTAAATTGCCGCCTCTATATTTTACATATCATTGAATTTTCAAATAATACAATTAGCAATAGTGCAAAAATGTAAGTGAATTAAATTGCAACTGTGAAGCTACAGGGATAGAAGTTTTTAATCACTAGATGTTCCAAAGCATCACTGAATCAGGTTGTTTATGATCATTTTATTACCTCGGCCCTCTTTTTAACAGAGTTATTATATTTCCTCATGATGTATGATATCACCTTTTCAAAGCCCTTTCAATAATTGGAGCTCCATGAACCTGGCTTCCAAGGCTCATTAATGTGAAAAATTATCTTAAAAGTTAGTAAGTACGGTAGTTTAGTTTTGATTTAGAACTTCCAACTATAAAAGATGTTTTCCTTGTTTCTCACAATATTTCTGACTAAAGCTCATCTCTTTTTGTCAACACATATATAGCTTGCTTGCTTGCTTGCTTGCTTGCTTGCTTGCTTTTGTTCTTTCTTTCTTTAGAAAGACTTTTGCTATAGGGAGCATGCACTCGCCAGAGAGACAGAAAGTGAGAAATCATCGTCGAGGGGGGGTTGGGCATTCCACAATTCCTTCTCCATTCTCCTCAGGATCTTGGGCACATACGCACACGCACCCAGTGTGAGTTTCAAGCCACCAGGTCTGGGACTCGAACTGCAGTTGGCCATGCAGGAGTCTAATGTCTTAACCAACACATCATCTGCTGGCCCCCTTATGAGTTTCATTTACATTAAACCTATTTGTAACAGAAGAGGTTCAACTTTTCAAACTACAAATGTGAATGTATCTATTTTACCCAAATTGCAAAATTTGTTCCAGAAAACGGACAGCAGAGGGTTTAACTTTGATTGCTCTTTAGACTCACCTGGGAAATATAGCAGCAGAAGATCTGTAGCAGAACCCTGCCACAGAAGACCTAAATATTAAATCTAATAAGACCTAGAGACTGGGGAGAAGGAATTGGTATGTTTTAAAAGATCACATCTTCTGGTGATAAGTTACTTCTTAGCAACTTTCAAATAGTCCCCAAATTCATTCAAATTAAGTAACAAACTGAGATATCCTAGAGAAGATATACATTTGGTTTTAAAATTGCTGCCTCTCTATTTTGCATATCATTGAATTTTCAAATAATACAATTAGCACTAGTGCGAAAATGTGAGTGAACCACTAAACTAGAGGAAACACTTGTGTCTCTAAACTTAGGGCCATCTCTGTTGCATTTTACCACTAGCATGTCCATCTTGGTGCTCACTTTACTGCAATGCCCTCAATCTTCTCTGTCAAGAGTTGTTCAAAATGCTTTGGAAATAATCGTTTGGGGAACCAGCAGTTAGCGTAATGGCTATGTCACTGGACTCCCACGTAGTCGACCGCGGTTCGCGTCCCGGATCCGGTGGCTTAGAACTCACACCGGGTGCGTGTGCATGCGTGCCCAAGATCCCGAGAGGAGAATGGAGGAGAAGGGATTGCGGCGTGACCATCCCCCCTGGAGGTGATTTCTCGCTTTCTGTCTCTATGTCTCTCTCTGTCTGTCTCGCGAGCGCACGCGCCCTATAGCGGAAAAAAAAAAATCTCTCCAAAAAAAGATAAAATAAAATCATGGTTTGCTTCATTTTCTCTTTCTTTATAAAATGTCTATAGAATTAGCAGTACATGTATTATTTTATTTGTTAAGTATTTATTTCTGTATTTCTTCCATGACCAACACAATGAAAGAGATGCACACACATACACACACACACATAGATAGCACTGTCAACAGGTTTCCCGATGCCACAATTCCCCCTTGCTTCAGTCAGCCCCAGACATGGTCACATGCATGCCCAGCATACTCACAGAGGTCTCTGGGTATAAACCTGAACCTTCTCATGTGGCTCAGCCTCAAAGAGCACTGCATTTTCCACCATGCCACTCTCCAGTTCCTGGATTATCCCATTCTAGATGTGAGAAAGCCTTGATTTGCCCAAATGAACAGAAAGAATAAGCAAGAATAAGCGCTCAAGAGTTCTTATGGCAAGTCCACTGGGCCATACTGCCTTCCATTCTTGGAATCCCGGTGTCTGCCTTTAAGTACTCCACCATGCAAACAGAACTGTATCTAGTGACTGTCGAAAGAAAGTGCAAGCAGGAAGGAAAAGAAAGGTGACTCATGCTGTGTGTAGTTAAGGCCTGCGGATGGCCTGTGCTCAGCCCATGATAATTCTTCAGAGGGTTTTGGCAAAACCTTCATGTCTTGGTATAGATATTTTATCGTACTAAAAATAGGTTATGTGAATAAACCACTAATTCCGTAGTTTTTTAGTCACTTACCACTCATTTGAAAAGTACCAGCTGCAATTCTGCCTTAGCCTATGTTCTTCTGTTACTTTATCCCTTGTTTCCTAATTCCTCTTTCCTAATTAAAAAATCTCTAACTCTGACATTTTCTTTTCTCTAGTCTCCACATCGAAAAGTCAAAATGAGAATCTTTACACTGCTGGTAACATATAATTAAAACATTGATAGTCAAGGAAAGAAACCACATAGACTATGTTCAAACCAAAGTATCTGCTAACACCGAATTTTGTGAATTAATCAGCACTTTTAATTTTCACAACTCAATCTAAACTCTCAACCTGTTTTTCTTGACAATAGATTTATTTTTTTTACTCAAATTATGGGTTCCTCTGCCCGTTATTTTTTTTTTAATTTCTGCATAAAAGCAGTCCACAGTAATATTCAAGAGTATCACTGATTAAAGAGCTCAATGAGGATTGAAAAACAAATTATACTTTTAATTTGGAAAAAAATAGATATATGATCTTTACAGGTTCCTTCTCATTCATTGGCCATGGTAAGGTAAAAAGTGAACACCCCTGAACAGTCTAAACGCAGCAGAAAGGGAGCAAACATTTCCAGGCAGCCACTTCCTGAAGGTAACCTGCAGTATCAGTGAAGAGCAGGAAAGCCTGCCAGGTTCCCATATATCTCCGTTACTTGAGTATCCTCCTCTGTTATATAACATGGGGATTAAACAAAAAGGGGGGAGTCTGCCTCAAAGAGTTACTGAAGAAGTTAATATGTGTAAAAACCTGTAACAACACTTGGCACACTGAACCAGGGCTACCTACCAAAGGGTTAGCTTCTTAATAGTATAATTAGGGGCTAGCTTATTAATGATATCAGTATTAATCAGACTGTAGGCATGTAAGTATCAACTCTTCCCTCCAAATTCTTGCTCTCTCCAAGTCTGCTTGGCAGCAGAACTGAAAACGTGATCAATACACGAGCTTCTACTGAAGTGAGGCAAGGGTTTACACTGGGGTTCATAAAGCCAATACCTAAGAGTCACAGAAGTGGGTGCTCAAAATGAAAGAAGCAAAACAATGTCATTTATTTGAATGACTGGACTCAGCCAGAGCACTTACTGATCCACTAAGGATAAAGTCATTCCTGAGATACCCAAGAGGACTTCAGAGCTCACCTTGCCCTAAGCACATACACGTGCACTTACATGCTACCCCACACCACACCAACATGCACGTCACGCACACCAAACAACACAAGTACGCACACACACACACCATGCAACACACACACACACACACACACACACACACACACTGCTGAAACTTTTAGCAAAAATGAGGAAATGGTCTGAAACCTGAATCCATTTCCTGGGCAGAATTTTAAGAACATCTCTAAAGTTTAGAATTCATATTACTTCCACAAATATAAATTAAACGCTCTTCAAGATGCATTCTTTCATTCAATACTATAACTTGTGCCTTCCCTCTTTAGAATTCTAGAACACTTTGACCCCAATAAAAACCTTTTCATTCCAAGTCCCTGAATAAAGACTATTGACCATTAAAAAAAAAAAAAAAAAAAACTTACAAGAGGGACTGCAGATGGCATAATGGTTACATCGCTGGACTCCCACTTAGTCAACCGTGGTTCAAGTCCTGGACCCAGAGACTTAAAATCTCATGCCAGGTGTGTGTGTGTGTGTCTGTGTGTGTGTGTGTGTGTGTGTATGTACATGCATTTGCATGTCCCAAATCCTGAGAGGACAGTGGAGGAAAAGGGGTTGTGGCATGGCCATTCTCCCTGGGGGAGTGATTTCTTGTTTCTGTCTCTCTGTTTCTCTCTCTCTCTCCCACGAGTGACACGCTCTATCCCAAAAACCTCTCAAAAAAAAAAAAAACTTACGAGTTTATAGTGCAACTATAAAGAAACAATGATAAAAACTAATATTTATGAGCACTGTCATAAGTGCTGTACAGTTACTATTGAATGCAATATTCACAATTTACATTTCAGGGTCTACTTAGATGAAGCAGATTTTGAACTCAGGATGGCTTTATTGTACAAGCTCATATATTTACCCACTAAAATATTTTGCTTCAAAGAGTGCAATTAGTGGAGACAATATAAAGCAACAAATCTCTTAAAATGCATTTGAATTATTTAGACTTAACTAACTAAATAGTGGGGATCAAATTTCCCAGTTTCAGACAGAGAACAACTTGATATCTTGTACATACACACATCATTCATTCAAATCCTGTAATAGTCCTTTCTTTGAAACAGAATGAAATTCTATCATTTGTAGCACATACCCTCTTTTATTGCTTAAGATGAACAAAATAGATTTTTCTGTTTTTAGGGATTAAATACCTCACGATAGAATTATAGTCTTTATACCTTTTGACAATGACCCTGATACTGCATAAATGCCACTAGTGAATGAAAACTAATTACAGTTCTTTCGGGCTAAAAAGCAACAGCTGAATACCACTAATTATGCAATGAAGCTAACAATACTACTAAAAACACTGGCAATAAATGTATTCACAGGGAAGACAAATAAAGAATAAATGCAGCAAATCAGCCATTGTAGAAAAAAAACACATCAAACGCTAAAACCTTTTTGTATTACACAAAGGGTATTTATAAACGCTTTAATTATCACACGACGATTACTTTTAGTTCGGCACAAAGGCAATTTTCAAAGCGCACACATATCCCTAGATGCCCGAATGCATCTTTAACACTCATATTGATGATGGTGAGTTTAGTATTAATGGAGCTATGCCTGGACTCAGATGGCAAACAGCTAGAGTTGACATTCAGTTATGCCAATAGCCATAGACCAGTTTCTAAGATCACTGTTATCCAAATGATGGGGAAGGGGGGAAACGAGGATTTTTCTGGATTTGGGAGAAGTAATTATAATTCAGCTTTGTTAATCTGGCCAAGTTATTCTTCCCACATAGTCTTCTACTCTAGGCAATTAGATGCTACATAAAATCCTAAGGATTCAATTGGGACCATATGCCAATTTTATCCTTAATATGGTTTGATTCAGGAGAGACTTAATGGCGAGAGAGAGACCAGTAATTTGAGCATAATGCTATCATAGCTGGGTATCTATTTTAATGATGCCAAAAGCATCCTCACCACTCTTCTTCAGTGCACATTTGCCTCGGAGTGAGCGTGAAATGAGAAACAGGACTGTTCTCATTCTCACTCAGGCTCAAGTTTTTAGTATCTTTCATACGGCAGCATTTCACTTGGGCTATTTAAGGGACTGTCCAGGGTAATTTGGTAAATTTAATGCTCTGTGATTTTTGCCTTATATGCTCTCTTTAGAACCTAATTGTCATAAGGAAATTATTAAAACTAAAGGTGAGTTCCTCTACGATAATGTATATTTTATGTAACGGAGCTGAGGATCTTAATAAAGGCTTAATAGCTTGAGCTTGGGTAAGTACGAAGCTCTGAAGAAAGAAACTTACATTCATTTATGATATTTCAGAGAGAAATAGTTTAAAGTGCTGGAATTAATATTAAAACAAGAGAGATAAAACAAAGTTCCAGACCTAACTCTGAAATTAATTAGCTGTGACCTTGAAAAGTCACTTAGAGTGTATTTACTTATGAAAAGAGAAAGTGGGAAAAACTAGACACAAAAAGAAAAATGAGGTTGGATGAATATGTATAACATCACTTTTGTGTCACGAGGAGTGAACAGCTTCTACTTACACCAAAAGATGGGTTATCTCCAAACACAGTGCAAGCTCACTGACCCCTTCAGAGATGAGCATGAATCATGTGTGAGTCCACAGACTCCGGCGATCCAAAACTCTCTTGGATTTAATGCAAAAGGATTAGGACTTAGAAAAGAGCAGAAAATTATGAAATAAAAAAAAAAGATACAAAATGAGTATGTATTTTGAATAAGAAAAGGTATCACAATAAATTAAAGATTTTAAAAGCTCTGGAAGAATAAAATTAAAAACTGATTGGGAAGAAAAGTTATTTTGCTTGCTTATCGATGGATAGCCTAGTGAATCAAGGAACCAATTTGATGGGATCCTCAGAGATTAAAAAGCAAAAGAGAGTTTTATCTATAGTGGGAGATTCCCAGCTAACAAGTTGGAACTGGTTAAAGAAAGAATTATAAAGTCTTTGTAATTGATCATTGTTTCTCTTTCCCCATTATGGAGATCCAGTGTATTTCAAAGAAGTCAAGAGCTTCTGTCAGACCCAGGATCACTTCCATACATTTACACTTGGGAGTTGGTAAAACTTTCCTGTAACCACAAGCATTCTAAACCCCATGATGAAAATAAGATTTTTATTAAGTAACTACCTGTCATACATTGTTTTTGACCAAATACACTTGGTTGCCTTTCATATGACAATTATTTTTCAACATATATTTCAAAATCAGTATTTCATAATAAAAATATATATTTTATAATAAAAAATTAATGACGTAGTAATAGAAATATTGCGCAATGTTATGAAGGTACTTAACACCATGGAACTGCATATTTTAAAATAGTTTAAAAAATGTTACATGTATTTTTATCATAATTTTTAGATCTTCTCAATACTTTTTTAAAACTCATTAATATAATTTGGAAAAATTTCTTTCAGTCTCACAATTCAGTGTCAATAATGTACATTTTTAGGACTTTCATCAAGCTGAGGAAACTGCTATATAAATGAAACTTTCCAGTGTGCCTGTGCAAGAATCTTAACTACTTGAGCTGTCAACATATATTAATTTGTCACTGGTCACCAGTATCCTCCCCATAGTAGTGCCTGTTTTATTTTATTGTCATCTACATCAATATTTGTGCCAAAAAACAAAGAAATTTAAATCTTTTTCCAATGTCTTCATAAGCTTTATTCCTCTTCATTAACTGGGTTATTGAAAATCTTATACCCTATCCATTATCTCTACCCAAAATACATCTCTTCTTCTAAACAAACTACTTTTGGGGATGATTTTTTTTCATGTTGCACAATAATTTTTTCAATATTCCTTTTTTTAATCTGAATTTTCTCTTAGCTTCCTAAAAATTAATTCTTAAATTTAAGAAAGGGCAGAGGAAGCCTTAAGAATCATCACAAACTAATTTGCCAAAATGCAATTCAAATGAATAAAGTGCTTTCTTCCATCTACTTAGTGACTTCCTCTTTTTGAGCGTCCTTAATATCATGAAACCTGGGGCCAGAAGGTGGTCTAGTGGTTGAGGCACTGGACTCCCACATGGCAACTCATGCCAGACATGTGTGCATGGATTCCCCAAGTCCCAAAGCAGATGGAAGAAAGGAGATTGCACCATGGCCATCCCCTCTGGGGGGTTGATTTCTTACTTTCTCTCTCTCTCTCCGGTGAGTGCGCACACCCTATAGCAAAAATCCCTCTCTAAATAAAAAAAATAATAAAGTATTATGAAACCTAGATTGGAAGGCATGAGCCACTTAAAAGTTTAAATCATCCACTACTCAGGGCCTCCAATGATAGCTCAAGATCATGTGTGTGTCTAAAATATTCTATCCGAGTAATGAACTACAAACACAAATAGGACAAAATAGTGTTCACTGAAGTAGTCCATAACCTAAGAACCATGGAGGTGGCAGGGCAGGGAGAGGGAAGAAGGGGACCCAGAGCCCCAGTTGCTCTGGCTCAGGTTCTGGCACCTCTCACTGAGCAAAGTTAGCACCAAGATTCAGAAGACAGGACTAGGGATGATCTTTGCTACAGGGCATCTTGAGAAAGTGACTTTGAGGAAGATGTAGCCTTTCAGGGAGGGCTGTGAGTATAAAAGAGAATCAGCTATAGTTCTTCAGTGATAAAAGGAATTTTCCTCAAAAGCATCTCATTTCCTGTCTTTTGAAGGCAAGTCACACTGCAATCAAAAAGTCACCAAGGCCTCACCAGAGCCTTCTAGGCAGAATTCTTCCATAGGCTAGCTATAATTCAACCGTTCACGGAAGTACCGGCAAACTGAATAGCTATATTCCACTAAACCCAGACTACTTATCCTTGACTCAACTCTCCTTAGGTGACTGTAAAAATACCCAGTCATTCAAACACCACCCAAGAGAAAGAGGATTTTCATGGAAAGTCAAGTCAAGGATTCTTAACCAAGTGCCGAAATCTTGTCTTACTTTTATGAAATATTTTTAAATGTATGACCTTAAAAACCCATTCCTAGAGCCCCTCTTCTCCTGGCCAGAATGGGGTTGAAATAAGAGAATGGCCCTAGAGCTCCAACATCGTTATCTTCATGGAGGAGGTCTTTTTGTTTCAGGATGGCTTCTATGATGATTATCCAAATTTTTTGTGTTCTGTACAAGGAATTGAACAAAGCATACCAATAGTGAAGGCAAAAGGTAGTTTTTAAGTATCAAAAGCAGAAGTACCTGAGAGGTAGGAGTGGACCTGAGCAGACAGAGTGGCTCAAAAGGTCCTGGTAGTTACATTCCAGGAGGTTTATAATCTTTTTTTAAATCTAGGTCATGTTGGATTGATCATTGACTGGGCACGATGATTGTTCTCATCTCATTGCTTCTTTCAAATGTGGCTAGGCCTACTGATTTCTCATTGGCTATGTCAAATGTGGCTTAATCATATAGACTACCCCCTACTAATCTCCTGCCTACATTACCTTGAGCAAGGAATTTTCTACCCTGGTTGGTTTTTCTATCTAGCCACATGGGAAGACACTCCAGACCCCTTACCCACTTTGATCTTCTAGCTTTCTCCTGCCTCATTTCTGCTTCAGACTCCAATCTAATGGAGAACAGAAACTATCAACACATGCTCTTTTTCTTTGACCATCCATCTCTGCACAGTACATGCTGCAGCATGGGTGTATATATCACATTTCATGGATAAAAGGAACAACCACGATGCTCATGAGACACAATGTTAGCAAGAGGAAGCTCCAAGATCAACTGCCAAGATGGAAAACCAGACCAAAACATAATCCATAATGATAAAATGCATTTTAGGATTCATATGGTGGACATTTCCAAATGATTGTTTCCCCTGCTCTTCTGATCGCATTCTTTTTTTAATTTGGGAGATGAGCCATTAGTTGAATTTTCTGGGAGGTTATGTCCTGCCTCTCCTTATATTTCAGGAGTGGCAAGAATATATACTGTCCTATGGCAGAGGGCCAGTCATGGTATGCTATCTCACAGGTGTGAGGGGGTGGTGATACCATGGCCAAAACTCATTGCCCAGCAGCAGCTCTCCAGATCAGAGCTATGCAGAACCTCATTTAGGCTCTCTTCCATTGACAACACACTCTTCTGTTTGTCTCTTATGAGCATACACTTTCCTATCATCCTCCTGTCTCTCTGACCATTGCTTTTCTGTCACCTTTGACAGCTCTTTCTGATCCTGTTGGCCTTTAAATATTAGATTGTCAAGGTTCATCATTAGAACCCTCTTCTTTCCTCACTCTATAATCATCCACCAACAAACTCCTCCATCTCTCCATAGCCCAGATAACCACAGTATCATCCTTCCCATCACCACATCCATCCCTCAAACCACCCTAACCTTCCACCCTACCTCTGTTATCTAGTTTCCACATTGAAACTAGAGTGGCCTTTCCAAACAACAGTGAGATCACCCCCCTATGGAAACCCTTCATTGGATTCACAGGGCCTTTACAACAAATGCCAAAGTCCCTACCATGTCCTATAAAACTCTGCTACATCTTGTTCCTGCCTACCTCCCCAAACTCATGACACTTGTCTTTTGATGAAATGAGCTCAAATTCTCTACACTTAACGCTCCCTTTATCCAACTATTTCTTTCCATAATTCAAATCTCTATTCAATATGACATCCTCAGGAAAGCTCTACTGACCTAGACCTAAACAGACCTTCATGTTAAATGATATAGCAGAACCAAACAACATCCCTACATAAGACTTATCATTTGGAATATACATTTGTGTGTCTTATCTTGTCTGCAATGGACTGAGTTTATGTCCCTCAGTATTCATATATTGAAATCCTAACCCAAGGTGACAGTTTTAAGAGCTGGGGCCTTTGGGAGGTGATTAGGTCATGAGGGTAGAGCCCTCATAATGGAATTATTGCCCTAATGAAAGAGATTCCAGAGAGCACACTGGCTCCTACAGCCATATGAGGTTACTGTGAGAAAATGGCTGCTTATGAGGAAACTGACCCTCACCAGACCTAAGCTACCAGAGCCTAGATTTTGAACTTCACGAAAATTCTAGAACTGTGAGCAGTAAATGTGTATTAGCTGTAAGCTACCAGGTCTATGATATGCTGTTATGGCAGCCCAGTGGGCTAAGATAATATCTAAAACCCCAATTAGCTAGCCAGGGTGGCACAGTGGTAACTCAACATTCATGATGCCAAAGCCATATGGCAAGTCCAGGGGTCACACCCTGAGGTCTTCCTGTACATGTAGGGCACACAGACATGTTTATCATTTTTTGAAAGAGTTATTTTATTAAATGCTATTCATCATTTTTTTAAAATTTGACCAGAGAGAATCAAAGAGAGAGAGAGAGAGAAGGTAAGAAAGCAAGCAGCCAGCTCTGGGACTCGAACCACAGTTAGCCATGCAGGAGTACAGTGCCTTAACCACAAGGTTTCCCGCCAGCCCAGTGTTTATGATCTTGACTGGCTGAGGCTGGGATGGATTTCAATGTGAAGACTTTGTCAAAGATGTCCATCTTTCCTTCTCTTTCTCTCTCAGGGGAAATAAATAAATCAACAGAAACCTCAAATAAATGGTTAGCACCATGAGAAAAGACTCTATGCTTGTTGCTGCTGTTCATCATCGTGTTCTCAAAGAGTTGCATAAGACTGGTTCACAGAAGTTCTTAACATGTTGGATGTGGAAGAGGGAAAAGTTCAGTATTTTAAAATTTTAGTGCTAATCTGTCAATAATGCTCAACTGTCCTATTCTCCACATGCTCAAGACCTGGGAACTGTCACTGATGCTTTCTTTTCATTATGTTTAACTGTCTGGTTTCATACTTCTTTTTTTTGGAAAGGCTTTTGCTATAGTGTGCATGCACTTTCCAGAAAGACAGAGACAGAGAGACAGAAAGTGAGAAATGACCTCCCGGGGGAATGGCCACATCACAATCCCTTCTCTTCCATTCACCTCTCCTCTCAGGATCTTAGGCATGCATGCACACGTGCCCAGCATGAGTTCAAGCCACCAGGTCCAAGACTTGAACTGCAGTAGACTACATGGAAGTCCAATGACATAGCCATTATGCCAACTGCTGGTCCTCTCATAATTCTTAAAAGGAAGCTTTCTTTCTCTATACTCACTTTTTATTCATACTGACAACACACTAATGCAAACATCACGTCTTCAAAAATTAATTTTTATAATTGCTGTTCTATATACTTAAGGCTCTCCCTCTCATAGTTATCCTGTACACTGCTACAAAATTTATTACAAAAACCAGAAATAAAGTAAAATATCCAGTGAGTATGAGGGAGGTCATTAGAGATCTTAAATATCTTAAAAGTCAGTTTCTTAACCTAATCTTCATGGTTTATCAGTGTCTGCAATCAGTGTACCTAAATAACATTGCTCCCCAAGTATTTCCAATGTAAAGAATAAACTTTTATCACTTTTCAGCCTTTTTGCTAAGATCAAATGTAATATCTATTTTATCGACTTCAAATACAAATTTTTGCTGGGACAGTCTAGTCATTTTCTAATTAGTGACTGCCATCTCATCTTCTTTTCTCAAATTGCTCTCATTTCCTAGAATATTCTCCTCTTGTGACCAGCAGTTAGCATAATAGTTATGTCGCTGGACTCCCATGTAGTCAACCGTGGTTCGGGTCCTGGACCCGGTGGCTTAAACTCATGCCGGGCACATGTGCGTGCATGCCCAAGATCCCGAGAGGAGAATGGAGGAGAAGGGATTGCGACATGGCCATCCCCCCCCTGGGGGGTGATTTCTCGGTTTCTATCTCTTTGTCTCTCTCTGTCTGTCTGGGGAGCGCACGCGCCCTGTAGCAAAAACTTCTTCAAAAAAACAAGAATGTCTTCATCTTGTTTTGACTATAAAAAGTGCAGCTCATCTACAAAAGGAGCCTCACTGGACTCAGTCTGCTCATAAGGTCCAAATGACAGAAAATTGTAAATGAGAGCAATTCCAGGCTTTCCTGCCTTCCGTGAAGAAGGATGACAGAGCTACGTTTGAGAGATTTTTAATGCATTCAAAAATGTTACGAAATTTTACTTCTACTACTTCCTATGTTCTCCATAATACTTTTCCTCCTTTACACTCAAATTTTAATCCCAAACAGTGTGCAAACTCAGCTCTTAACTCTTCATTTTTTCCCTGAATATGTCTATTCTGAATTTATCTGCCTTTACCCCCAATAGAGACCCCCAGTATGTCACTCTTTTTATAAATCTCTTTGCTGATGCAGATGAACGTAATTTGTTGTGTGAATGAGAAGTGAGGTCTAGGAGCCCAGTATAGTCTTTCATGAAGTTGTTTATCCCTGCTCCAAATCATTATGCATCTCTAAAAACCAGTCTTAAGAATTATCTTGTCTACCAGAACGTCTCTGATGGCTTCATCATATACGTCATGTATTTACGTAATTAAATTCCATATCACAAAGTTTTCCCTTAAATATACACTCAAGATTAAATTTTAGAGCAGAAAACAATTTGATTTCATCTTTCTGCAGACAAGAAAATGAAAACTGTCATTCTTGAGCAATATCATTTTTGAACCATGTTACAGACGTATATACTTTATTACCCCCTGTAAATTAAGGTATCTGGAAAGGAAGAACAGTTTGCTTACTGAAGTGTATTTATTTATTTATTTCAAAAATCAAAATAAAACAGAGAGAGGGAAAGACAGTACCCTGACAGGGTCTTTATGCCACAATCCACCCCCAGTACGAGCCAGGCTGGCTCATGGGCATTCGTGTGTGTTTCTGGTTTTGCCAGAGAGGTTCTGAGACACAAACCCAGGACCGTCCCATGGTGGTCAGGTTGAATTAACACTATACCACCATCTGGCTCCTGAAGAATAGTTTTGCACTCCTTTCATACCTTCCTCAGTTCAATGCAGAGCACAACACACAAAATAAGAAATACATGTCTTGTTTAGTCTGAACTGAGTAAGAGGTCAAATATCAAGCACGTGACAAAAGAATATGAAGTACATTATTTTAGAATACTAGATGTATACCATAAAACTATTTTTTAAAAGGAGAGTACAAGTGCTGATTCAAAATAAAAGTTTTATCTAAGAGAGAAGAGAGAGAGAGCATCTCCAATGGGGCAGAGTCACGTCACAATCCTTTCTCCTCCCTCCTCCTTCCCGTCAGGACTTTGCACATGTGCACACACATGCCCAGCACGTTGGGCAAGCTGGCAGACTAAGATTCAAACTTCAGGTGACCACATGGGACCTGGCTCCCTTAACTACCACACTGTGAGTCCAGCTCAAAATGCACAGTATTTTAAAAGTAAAGGTTATCATGACTTAAGAATTTTCTTTGAATTGAACGTTTTGTACTATGAAACCTGAGCTTTCACTGCCTGGTATTATATTATAGGAGAGATTCCTGGATTGATTGATAGACAGACATTGGTGTAAACACAGATAATGATAGTCATTAGAGAGGTAAATTATCATAGTTAAGGGATGAGACTATAACCACAAACAATCTGAATTAAATCCCCCCCTCCTTAGCTGTGTGATCTTAAACATGTTTACCTTAGCTTCCCTATCTATAAAATACCAATAACAATATTATATTCTCCATAAAGGTGTTATGAGGATTAAATAAATATTACATATAAATCACTAATACTAAGTGAAGAATGCAATTAAGTAGTAAATAAATATTAGTTGTTCTTATTATTGTACCTATGCCTACATGAGATTATTGACATACATACACCTTTTTATATTGCCATTTCTTGAACTTGTGTGAATTAGGCAGAATGTACCTTTTTTCTTGTCTCCCATTTCAGTCACATACCTAGAAAGAATAACCCATGTCAAATAAAGAAAGAAAAAAGAGAGAGAGAGAGAGAGAGAGAGAAGCACAATTATTTCGAACTTCTACTTAGATTTGCCCAGATCCTTCAGCAAAGTTTATATCGTAGTACACATTAGAGTAATCTTGTCCAAATCCCTCCTTATCAAACAAGGACAATGAAGTCCGAAAATGTTAAGTGTCTTGTGCAAGATCACACATATCTTTAGTGGTAAATACGAAGCCCAGTAACACACCAACCCACCAATCAGATATTTCTTCAATAAAGCCTTCACATCTATAACAAGAGTGAAGATGCTAAATCAATCAGGGTCAATAGATCAGAGTCAGAATAATAAAATATATTCAAACATCTTTGGAAAGAAGCTAAAAAGGTAGTATTAGTTGAAATACACTCCTATTTTATCATCAATCCCAAACTTATCTTTATCAAGATAGCAAATAATTTATAAATAATTTATGTAGTACATAAAGACAAATTTAGATCATCCCATCAAGTTAATAAAATGCCATGGGACTCAATGACACTACTTAATACAAAAACACTGTCCATTTGGTAGAACTTGACATTTTTCTGAAGGACAAATTCAATTCTGAAAAATAACAGTTTTATTCTATATCACTTTGCAATGATTTATATTTACTTTAAGTGGGATTTTGAGTGATTCCGATTAACATAAAGATCATTGATTTTCATTCCTTTGAGCTTAATAGAAGACATACATATTACAAAATTCTTTATTTTTATGAATGTCTCTTTGTTCTATAGAATGAAATTAATTTTGCAAGTATGACAGATCTATTTGCCAAGTTCAAAGATCTTTCTATAGTTCAAAGAATTTTTTACATTGATTAAGCTATTAATCAATTAATAACCATGTGAGAGGTTTTTTGGTTTGATTTTTGCTTTTGTTTTCAATTGCCAGAGAGCACATGAACTTTCCAGACAGAGACCCAGAAGGCTGGGAGAGAAAGTCCCCCTGAATGGGACGTGGTCACACCACAATCCTTTCTCCTCCATTTGTCCATCCTGTCAAGATTTTGGCCAAACATGGACATGTGCCCTGTGTGTTTTTGAAGCCACTGGGGCTGGGTCGCAAATTGCCATTGGCCATGTAGGTTCCAGCTCCCTTAACTAACAGGCTACCGGGCCAACCCAGCACGTACTTTATTTAGACAAGTTTACCTACATCCCTAAAGGATAAACCATAAATAAGTCCATGGAAATATCATCTTTAGGAAAAAAGACTTCAGTAAGATTACAAGTTTCAGGATTTTATTTCCAGCCTCTCTGTCCTCTTTAAATAAAATAGTTCCATAGTCCCAAAGGACTGCTGCACACCCACATTTGATGATAAAACTTATTGTATGTTCAAACTTAATACATCTAAACCATTCTCATTTTATTCTTGATGAAACTATAGTGGGATCACAACATAACCAGTTTGCAAATTTCTTTGACTCCTTCTACTTCGTACAGACATTTGCTCATCAAGTTCAATGCCTCTGCCTATGTGATATGACATGACAAGATATGTTCATATTTTACTTCCTTTCCCATTCCATTCCAAATGCCAGTATCCTAATTCAGCTACTGATGAACTGTACAATTAAAACTGTATCCCTAACGAAGTTCTTTGCCTTTGGCCTCTCCCTATCTTTAATTTATATACTTTGCCATATATATTCCTAAAGCCTTACTAAACTCATCTTACTCAGCCTCCATAAGCTCCATGATTCCCCATTGCCTGGTGAGTAAATTCAGGCTGCTTTTTTTTTTTTTTTTTTTTTGAGAGAAAAAGATTTTTGCTATAGGGCATGTGTGCTCACTAGAGAGACAGAGAGATATAAAGTGAGAAATCACCCCCTGGGGGGATGACCATGCCTCAATCCCTTCTCCATTCTCCTCTCGGGATTTTTGGCACATATGCACAAGCACCTGGCTTGAGTTTTAAGCCACCATGTCTGGGACTCAAACCACAGTCAACTCTGTGGGAGTCCAGTGACAAAACCATTACACCATCTGTTGGTTCCAAAATCAGGCTTATTTATCCAGCATTCAAACTCTCCTCTACCTAGCACTACCCGACTCCCATCACTCTCTTAAACCTAGTCAAAAAATTTTAGCATTCAATGCCTCACAGCTTTGAAACTACTCATACGGGTCTTTGAGAAGGACTAACTGTCCTGTAACTCAAGCCCAAATTCTGTCCCTCATTCAAGACCCAGATAAATGTCACAAATCATTCCATGTACCACTAATAATCTCGTTTTTCTCTTATCCAAGTATTATTACATTTAAATTTATATTAAAGCATGTATTCCTTTGCTATGAAATAGTTGATAGGTTTTTTGTTTTGTTTTGTTTTCATTTTGTTCTGTTTTGTTTTGTTTAGCTAGCGGGCACATGCACTCACCGGAAAGAAAGAGAGACAGAGACAAAGGGAGAAAAAAAAACACACACACACATACCCCATGGGGAATAGCCATGTCACAATCCCATCTCTATCTGTCCTTCCTTTTAAGATTATGGGTACACATGCATTCACATCTGCTATGTATGCGTGTATAACTCAAGCCACCAGTGAAGGACTCAAACTGAGTGACTGACCATGTGGGATCTGGTTGCCTTGACTACCAGGTCACAAGCCAGCCTATAATGGATATTTATGTCACTTACTAACTGGGGAGTAAACGCACATGGTGATCCTTTATATGTCTTAGAGTCAGGCAGAGCAAGGTACGAATCTTAGTCCAACTACTCAATAACTAAGTGACCTTAAGCAAAGTAGTTAACCTCAGGCATATTATCTGGGAAAACAAGGATAACATTAACCTTGCCTATTATTGTAAAGATAAATTGTATATATGAAGCACCTATCACAAAGGTGACATTCAAACGGTAGTAGGTCTTTTTCAAATTTTACATTGCTGGGACCAGCAGATAGCGTAATGTTTATATCACTGGACTCCCACGTACTCCTGGACCTAATGGCTTAAAACTCACACCAGACACACATGCATGCATGCCCAAAATCCTGAGGGGAGAATGGAAGAGAAGCGATTGCAGCATGGCCATGCCCATGGGGGGGTGCAGAAGGGGGAGGGTGATTTCTCACTTTCTGTCTTTGTGTCTCTCTGGAAAGTGCATGTGCCCTTATAGCAAAAATCTATCTCTGAAAAAAAAAAATTCACACTGCCAGCTAATTTTACAAGTTCCTTTTAAGGCTTACCACAATAGCATAAAATAGGTTACCATGCTTCGACAAAGCTGAGGATCAGGCTACACAGACTATGTGACACAGAAACCACAAGTTCTTTATTCGGGTTGATGTCCCTGATGCCATGTACTTATAATAGATACAAATTTAACAAAATGTAAATTACCAAATTATTCAGAAACACATGAAAAATATTACCAAATTCTGATCAAAAAAAAAAAATTAAGAAAGTAGCTATATCCAAAGTCAATCAAAATTAATGTTTTATATGACATTTCTTTATGAAGTGAGAGAGGGCCAATCAGGACATATAATTAAGAGGGACCCTAAATTTGAAGGTGGTCTTGAGAAAAGAGAAAGGAAATAGCGAAACAATATTGTGCTAGAGAGAAAGCAAACTTAATATTTCTTAAGTAAAATAATCCAAAACCCCCAGACAGCAGTCATGACAAAAAGACCTGGAGAAAAGATCGGATAACAGATGATATATGGGCTTGCTCTACGATACAGAAACAGAAAGATGAAAGAAAAAAAAAAAAAGTAATGTAATTTTGCTGTAAGCTCAGAGGAATTATGATACTGAATGGAATTTCACCTACGAAGCGCTGGTCAGTTCTGGATATCATGGTGTGTAATAGTTATAAAACACTGGAGGCATTTCCGAGGAAAGCAATAAAAGTGAGTCCAAGCATAGTTGGATACGGGCTGAGTCTACACATTGCTCTGTCTGTAAGTGGACTGTAAAATGCAATCCCGACCATTTATTTCCATTAACACAGCAGCGGAGAACAGGTCGGCTTAAAGAGTCACACAATTCTGCAAACGTCTACATTTGTACATGCAAACTTATTGCCTCTCTGAAAAATGAGTGTATCGTCACTTTTCAGAATCTAAAATCTAGAGGAGATGGGCTATTTTCCAGTTTTCTCTAGATAGGAGATAAGCAAGCCCAGATAGATATTGTTTAACATGAAAGTTTTCCCTGCTACATGGAGCAGGCCAATCAGGTTAAAAATCAGCTTTAACAAGGAGGAAGGAATACGCTGGCCATTCGAGTAGCTTAATGGTTTCAAAGACTGGTTCTCTAGCTGCATGCTGAGGTCTCAGTCCCAGGTTCCACTAGGTACTTACCACGTTAATCCTGAGCAAATTAGTCAACCTCTCTGGAACTCAATTCACTCAAACAAAGCTAATAACATCACTTACCATCAAGAGAAGTGATAAATATTAAATAAACTAATAAAGCTAGCGCACTTAGAATAGTACCTAACACACAACAAGCATTGGCAAAGTGTTAGCTGTTGCATGTTATTTACAAAAGTAGGTTTCAAATCAAATGATAAAGAACAGCAATGTTTGGAAGAAATCATCCAAAATTTATAGTAAAAAATTCCGGATTCGAGTTGGAGATGTAGGACTTATTTGAAGTGGACTCTATGAACTGAAACACCCTTGTTCTTCCCTGAGCCTCAGTATCCTCCAATGTGATAATATTTTCTCTTTTATCAAATGATTTTTATGATGATCCAATTATATTTATAAGGAAGTCTATAAAAATCTACACGGGTTATTTTATAGTTTGTATTATTGTCGGCACATATTAGAGAACATAGCTCTTAAGAAATGTTCACTAAATGTTACTGTAACATGAATCTCATGGCAGACAAATCATTTTCAGGTCATTATTTGAAGAACTGTTCTGAGGTAATTTTTTCCCTTTTTTTTTTTTCTTTTAGTTTATTACAGGGCATGTGCACTCACCATACAGAGAGAAGGAGAGGAAAAGAGAGAAATCACCCCCTGGGAGGTGGGTGACCACACTGCAATCCCTTCTCTCCTCCATTCTCCTCCAGGAATTTTGTGTGTACATGTACACAGGACCTGAATGTTTCTCAAGCCTCCAGGTCCAGGTCTCAAACTTGTAGCAGGCCCTATGGGATCTAGTCACCTTAACCACCATACCACCTGGCTGGCCCACCGCGGTAACTGTTGAAAAAGAAGAGAGAATTCACATAGATAACATCAAGCAATTCTATGCAGGGGGGTGGAGGGTGGTGGCTGTTAATTTATTGATTGATTTGTTTTAATTTTCCAAATTATTGCCTCTAATTTGTACTTTAGCACATTTTAATCAAGTGCTTATAAATAAAATATACAAAATTGAGGGTTTTTGTCGGTAAGAAAAACGAAACATTATGTAAAGCTATTAAATTTACATTATAACGAACATATATGGCAAGCCATCAGATCCTAAGTTTCAAATATTTCAGAGCTGAAATCAATGGGTAAGAGCCAAAGTGAATTTAAGTCAGTGGGTTCAATTCATCCCCCCACAGATCTTTTCTGCAACTAATTGCAAAGAGCAAAATGGACTAACTTCATGATAAGCATCTCTACTATGAAACTTTTTTGGAAAAAAAAAAACATGTTTTGAAGTGCAGCAAAATAATTTTTTGATATGAAGTCACAGTTTGCTTCCACAGAAAAGAGTAGCTATGTAAAACTTATAATTCCAAAAATAGATGTGAACAAATGAAAAGATTTATCTACAAAAGTCTACAAGAAGTGCATCCCTAAAGCAATCATGAGAAGGGAGACACTTGTGAAGTGACATGCATGGTGACCGAATTCACCAGCTGACAGAGCAAGGACATTGACCATCCAGAAACCAGCTCTGTAAAACAGGCTTGAGAATATTTTCCAAATACGCATTTCTAAGTTTCTTATTCTATGGGAACTACCTCCATTTTCATTCCTTTTCAAAATTTCCATCTCTGTCACTTCTCTTTGAAATAGAAAACATCTACTTTTCAAACATTGGGCCCAAATAATAAGATCGATAAAGTTATTTAATAATCCACTGGCTACCTTATTTCTTTTTTTTTTTATACATTTTTTTCTTTATTTACATTCATTCACTCTACATCATTATAGCATACAAAATGAGATTTTTCCATTGAGAATACACTGTATATTGACTCAATCAAGCACATCAACATATGTGTTATTGTCAACAAATCATTTTCCATTTCTTGTTTTCTGTATATTTTGCCTTTTTTCCCATCCTTGATTCCCTATCTCACCTTCTGCCATCTCCCACCCTCCTCCCACACTGTGTCTGGTATCTATTGGTGCTTTCTATGCCTCCCCCATCTTATTGTTTCACTAAATATCTTAATAAATCTAAATATTTTCAATAGCAAGCACAGCTGATATGTACATATCCATGAACACAAGACTGACTTTAGGCATAAACCTCAGTGAATAGAATGAACATACTATAAAGTAGCACCTAACTAGGGCTATATAGCTTAACTGCAGTCATCAAGTAGGTATTTCTAATGCCTTTTGTTTTCTTCTGAAATTTTTTTTTATTAATTTACATTCATTCCCTGAGCATCATCACAACATTCTAAATGTGGTTTCCCATCTAGAATATACTATATAGTGGCTTAATAATGCATGTTATCATCCATAATATTCCATTTCTACTTTCATATATATGTTTTTTACCCATGTCTAGCCCTCTGCCCTATTCCACTCTCTTATTACACTATCTCTGCTGTCTACAGTTGTCTTCAATTCCTTTTCCCCCAACATTTCGTTGATCACACAATATCATAAGTAATCTAACTACTTTCAATAGCAAGATCAGCCGATGGTTTCAAGAAAAGCAGTTTTGAACTGGTAAGGATATTTCTTTGAAACTTAAAGCCTAGAAACAGGTTAGTATTCTGTTCAAATAGTCGGAACATGAATCTATTGATAGCTGAAGACAGGACAAAAATCCTTAAAACCGGACAACAAAGCTTAGAAGAAAAGCAGCAATATTTTAGTCAAGTCGTAGAATACTGTTTCATCAGTTCAGTCTCATGTACTTAATCTTTCTTCTGTATCTGTTGAGGTTCGATGTTCCAGATTGAAATCTGGGATGTAATACTCAACTCCAGCTTTTGGCCCTACAATTAAGTTGCCCATTTTCTTAGTTTCTGAACTCTTATTTCTGTGTGTCTGCATTTAATTTTACTGACATAGCACTCCCTTAAGAACTTCTTGGAGATCCGGTCTGGTGCTGGTAAATTCTTTCAGGTTTTGTTTATCTGGGAAAGTTCGTGTCTTTTCTTCCCAAATGAACGATAACCTTGCTGGGTACAGAATTCTCGGTTGAAATTGCTTTTCCCTTAATACTTTGAATACATTTTCCCATTCTCTCCTCGCTCTCATTGTTTCCGATGAGAGGTCTGCCGTTAGTCTGATGGGATACCCTTTGTAGGTAACTTGCCTTTTTTCTCTTGCCAGTCTTAGTATCTTGTCTTTGTCTGTGGTTTTGGTCAATCTGGCTATAATGTGTCTTGGAGAAGATCTTCTTGGGTTGATTCTATTTGGGGTCCTCTGTATTTCTTGGGAATGGATCTTTGAGTGCCTCTCCAGGTTTGGAAAATTTTCTTGTAAGATTTCATGGAATAGATTATCAATGCCCTTATGAGTCTCTTCACCTTCTGGGATGCCTATTATCCGGATGTTTGGACGTTTGATGGTATCTAGTACTTCTCGCATATTATTCTCAAATTTTTGGGCCATTTTCTCAGTCTTCGCGGTGGATTTTTCTAGGCCAACCATTTTCTCTTCTACATTAGAGATTCTATTTTCTGTATGATCTAGTCTGCTTTTAATACTTTCAAGGGAGATTTTGACTTCTTGTATTATAGCCTTCATCTCTAACAGTTCCATCTGATTCTTTTGTAAAGTGTGAAATTCCTCTTTTAGATCTAGCATGAATTTCCTCACCTCCTGGAACTCTTCAACTCCTTTCTCCTTCCTCTTCAGCAGTTCCTTGTCTCTCTTCTCTTCCATCTCTGTTAGCTTTGCCATTATGAATGTTCTGAATTCTTTATCAGACATTTCCATGATTTCCATTGAACTGTGTGTGGATAAAGAGGAGCTATCCTTTTCCCTTGTGGGAGAGGTATTTTCCTGCTTCCCCATATTTCTTGTGGTCCTGCAGCGATTTCTAGTCATCTGGTGGATGGTCGGTTTCTTCCCAAACTTGGAAGTTCAATCAGAGGGTCGAGGAGTGTGCAGAAAAAGAAGCAGAGAGAGGGAAACAATACCAACAGCAAAAAAACAGACAAGA
>NW_006159595.1:1563214-1616565 GCF_000334495.1 Tupaia belangeri chinensis
TTAATTGTATCTAGTACTTCTCGCATATTATTCTCAAATTTTTGGGCCATTTTCTCAGTCTTCGCGGTGGATTTTTCTAGGCCAACCATTTTCTCTTCTACATTAGAGATTCTATTTTCTGTATGTTCTAGTCTGCTTTTAATACTTTCAAGGGAGATTTTGACTTCCTGTATTATAGCCTTTATCTCTAACAGTTCCATCTGATTCTTTTGTAAAGTGTGAAATTCCTCTTTTAGATCTTGCATGAATTTCCTCACCTCCTGGAACTCCTCAACTTCTTTCTCCTTTCCTCTTCAGCAGTTCATTGTCTCTCTTCTCTTCCATCTCTGTTAGCTTTGCCATTATGAATGTTCTGAATTCTTTATCAGACATTTCCATGATTTCCATTGAACTGTGTGTGGATGAAGAGGAGCTATCCTTTTCCCTTGTGGGAGAGGTATTTTCCTGCTTCCCCATATTTCTTGTGGTCCTGCAGCGATTTCTAGTCATCTGGTGGATGATCGGTTTCTTCCCAAACACGCGAGTTTTGGATGCTGGAGGCCCAGTTATCAGTGGGACATCTTCCTTTCTCCCCAAATGAGTCATCTGGTGGATGGTGGGTTTCTTCCCAATCACGCGAGTTTTGGATGCTGGAGGCCCAGTTATCAGTGGGACATCTTCCTTTCTCCCCAAATGGCTAGATCTCTGGCTACCTTATTTCTGTACAATGCTCCAAAGATGTATTTTATGAAACACACAGTTTTTCTCTTATGCCATTAAACTCAGAAGGATGTTCATTATTAACAATAATAATAATAATGCTGAAAATATTTGCAATGTGTCTACCATAGGCCAGAGAAATGTGGGGTAGTTTTTTATAGTTACTTGATGTTTTAATATTTATTCATGCATTTGACCCTTATAACAATTCTGTAAAGTAAACCAGATGTCATTGTCCCCATTTTGAATTTGAAGAACCTCCGCAGCCCACACCATACTTCATAGTAAAACTGTAGCAGCATTCCCATTAAAGTAAAGAATAAGAGAAGAATGCCTCTTTTGTCATTCGTGTACAGCTTATTTTGAAATTTCTAGCTAACTGAGTATAAATGCTATAAAGGAGAAGATAAAAATTATTTTCTTTGCGTGTGACATTATTGCTCAATCTATAAAATTCAGTAAAATTAACTTAAAATCCAGAATGGAAGAAGGGAAACATACTCTAGTTACACAATTTGGGCTTGGCTGCAAATGATAAGACAAGTTTAATAAGCAAGGGATTACACAAGCAAAGATTACTTTCCCATGTGAAGAGCGTGGAGCTAGGTGGCAATTCCACAATATCATTAGGAAGCCAGTTTCATCCAATGTTCTACTCTGCTGTCCCTAGGGACAGTCTATCCTGGTGATTCAGGTGGGCTCCTGGACCCAGCAATCACTGCATCCAGCCAGCAATGTTTATGAACCATTGTCCAAAAGCCACACATGACATTTCTGTTCATATCCCATGGCCACAATTTACTTATATGGCCATATTGAATGGCAAACAAAATTGAAAAATATCTTTATTCAAGATGGCAGATGTCCAGTTGAAAAATCAAGAGTTCTGTTAGAAAGAATGGAAGAGTGCATTCTGGGCAACAGCTAAAAGTCACATTCCCAATGCTATTTAAAATATCAACAACAATAAAATAAATTCAGAAGGAATTAAGTTAGTAAAAAAAAAAAATCACTAGAAGCTACAATGCCCTGTTGAAAATTTTTAACTAACTCTTAAATAAATAAAAATGAATATTATGTTCCTGGATTGGAAGATTTGGTCATGTAAATTCTTGAATTATTTCCAGGTTAATCAACAAGCAGTGAGCAATTAGAATGAAATTTCAAAGGAATTATTTCAAATTTAATAAAATGGTTCTAAAGTGTTGGAAAATAAATGGAGGTGAATAGGTGAGTAAGTTTTAAAGAAAAAGGAGGGGCGGGAAGAACTCACTTACTTTATTAGCTATTAAAGCATATCATAAAATCACAATAATTATTATAATTAATTACAATTACTCTTACAAAATAGCACAAGAATAGACATAGGTAACAATGAACAGAATATTAAATATAAAGAGACTGCCAATTATTTATAAAAATGTAGTCAATGACAAAACAGTTGATAAAGGTATATTAGGAAGTAGCAGCTGATTAAAAACAGACAATCAAATCGTCAAAAGCTAATCTTATGCCTAATTATTTATCTCATCTACCAAAACTAAGATGGTTCTCAGATCTTTTTTTCTCAGCAATAGTTTCACTAAGACCTCAGTCTCTAAAATGACAGAAGACTCAGGTTTAAATTCTGTCTCCACCACAAATTGTCTAGGTAAAATTGAAAAAAAAGGTCTTCATTTTTCTAAATTCACATGTAGTAAAGGATTAACCTGGCCCAAAGAGAGGTTTTGCCTTGCCCAGCTCCATAGAGATCATCTCTGAGATTTCCTGCCTGGTAAGACTGTCTTTACTTACCTGGGGACCTTCAGCCCCCAGTGCGATTTATACCAGGAGGGTGGGGACCTGGCTAAGTGCTCTTAGTGTGACCTCTGGAGCAGCTGGAATGAAAGGCCCACTAAGTAGACCATCAGTTATAGATACATGACGAACCCCTAATAAAAACTTTGGACACCAAGGTTCGAGTGAGCATCTCTGGTTGGTAATTCACCATGATATGGCCATGTGGCATTACAAGGATTGTAAAACTGTCTACATGACTCCACTGCAAGACACCTGAAAGCTTAAACCTGGGGCCTTCCAAATTCTGCCTTATGAGCCACTTTTCTTTGCCAGTTTTAATCTCTATCTTTTAGGAGCTCGTCATGTACATGCATGCCCCAAATCCTGAGAGGACAATGGAGGAGAAGGGATTGTGGACTGGCCATCCTCCTGGTAGGGTGGGGACTTGATTTCTCACTTTCTGTATCCCTGTTTCTCTCTGTCTCTTTGGTGAGTGCACATGCCTTATAGCAAAAGTCTTTCAAAACAAACAAAAGAAGACAAAGCACCAAGGAAAGTGGTATCAAAACAATGGTCAATGGATTCATACACTGTCAAGATTTCAAATTTCATGTATAAATTCTAGCCCAATTTTGGAGGAGAAAACTTACCTAGAGCTTAAAGTAATAAAAATAAACAAACAAACAAACAAAAAACAGACATGATATTTATAACCCAACTGTATACTCAGAGCTATTATCAACTTAAAAATATATTTATTTTTATATTCTTTTTTATTGGCTTTTCTCCTTAAGAGAAAAGCAGGACACCTAGATCTTATTGAAATAACTAAATTATTGACTGTGATTTTTCTATCACCTAAGATAATAATACACATTACACATATGACATAGCAGCATTACAGGGGAAGTGTATTTCACTATTCCTTGATTTGGACTTGGCCATGTGATTTACTTTGGCCAGTGGAATTTTTTTTTCTTTTAGAGTAGTTTTGCTATAGGGTACATATACTTGCCAGAGAGGACGAGAGACAGAAAGTGAGACTTCACCTCCCAGAGGGGATGGCCATGCCACAATCTCTTCTCCTCCTATCTCCTCTTGGGATTTTGGGCATGCACACATATGTGCCCTGCATGAGTTTTAAGCCATCGGATCTGGGACTCAAATTGCAGTTGAGTACATGAGAGTCCAGAGATGTAACCATTATACCATCTGCTGACCCCTGAATAGTTAGCAAACCTATGGTGTTACAGGTGAATTTGTACTCTTGCTTTCTCACCTTTGGCCATGAGAATATGTCTCAGGACCAACCCTTAGCCTGAATTCAAGTTCAACTGAGCCTAGCAAAGATGGGCATTACACCAGTTGATTTCATGAGTAGAAACTAAATGGTTTAATTTATGCTACTGAGATTTTTATGGTTGTTTGTTATGCAGCATTGTTATGGCAACATTTGACTAATACATTTACCTACTTGATGCACATATTAAGACAACCACAACTATAAAGCACACTTTTCTAAGAGAAAATATGCTTTGCAATTCTAGAGCACTAGCAAAAGAGTGAGCAGAACATTTCAAAAAGTTGATCTTCTGAGGAAAGAGTAAGATTCAAAAACTCTGTGATAATATGTGATAGTAACCAAACCCTTTTCAGTGAGTCTTCTCAGATATACTAATGAATAGAAAGTCTAGTAACCACTACAGCTTTGGAAATGCTGTGTGCCACTCCAAAATCAAATAAAGATGTGTTCTAAAGCAGAAATCTCCAGGCAGATTTCAAATTACCAAGCCATTGGTTGATAAGCTTCTTTCCTTGATGGGAACATCTAAAAGTAGGGTGAAGGATATTTATTTAGTATTCTCTAAAAAAAAAAATAAAAAACAAAAAACTTTAGAGACTAGATGAAACAGAAGTTCCTTAGAGACAGAGAGAGCTGTAATCGCCATGTCAAAACCACCACCCTGAAGACATGAATTTATTATCCTGCCAAAGAAGAAGTTAGAATTTTCTCATGGATGCTTGTTTATGAAAACTTGGTTCAAAACATATGGTCTGCAGCTGATTCAGGAATGGCTGTCTATCCCTCTATGGGGATGTATATCATCCTGTAAAACTCTTCTGATGACCATTTCCCTAGAGCCATGTAAAGTTTTCTCTCATTCTGATACCTCAAGAGGAGAATATGAGACATTACGTGAATTACTCTTTCTGTGGCATGAACATTTGGCAGGGATGATATCATTTCCAGATGCGTCCTCATTTTTCATCTGTTTAATGGCCTTACTCATCAGAGAGTTGGAGGTTTCTAAGTTTGGCTCCATCTGGGTATTGTGAGGAAGAATGCTGAAAGCATTTTTGCCAGCAGTGTCTCAGTTATGACTGCTGAATGAAGTGCATACAATAATACCCTGTCCCCTTCCATAAATATATTTGGATATATATATATATATATATATATATATATATATATATATATATGTGTGTGTGTGTGTGTATAAAATTATAGATATTGACAAAAAGTCTTCAAAAAGTTCATGAAAAATGTGTATTATGAGAAAATTATGCATGAATTTAAATTGTTTTTGCACCAAAATGAACTTGTAGTTCAATTCCATTTTCCATGAATTTCTAAGCAACACTTTGTGATTTTATCATCCAGGGGAAAATGGATTGCTTTGTGTACATCTGTAGTTACTTTAGGGACAAGATGACCACAGACTTCACTTTTATAAGTAACTAAAAATATTTAGACGGGGACCAGCAGATGGTGTAACAGTCATGTTGCTGGATTCCCACACAGTCGACCACAGTTCGAGTCCCAGACTCAGTAGATTAAAACTCATGCCAGGTGTATGTGCGTGTATGCCCAAAATCCCAAAAGAAGAATGGAGGAGAAGGGATTACAGTGTGGCCATCCTTCCTGGGGGTTGATTTCTCACTTTTTGTCTCTCTGTCTCTCTCTGTCTCTTTGACGAATGCACACGTCCTAAAGCAAAAATCTCTCAAATACTTAGATGAATATACAGTGATAAAAATGTCAGATATGGTGAGACTATTCCAGAAAACATAGGCTTGGAATAACTTTCAGCATGACTGATTTCCCGAGATACTGCAATTCTGTTGAAAACCTATGTTACTACCACTTTAGATATCTTACTGCTGCCTATTAGATTATTTCTAATAAAGTAACAGAAATAAATATAAATGGATCTAAGTAATATGAAGTAGCATAGAAATAAGTTATAAATGCAGAATTTAACCATGCCATCCTCTCATCCTCCAAAGTACATAACAAAACTATCCTCAAGCAGAAAAGACCTAATTTCAAGCACACTAAAATAGGTGTGATAAGAATCATCCTCTCTGAGTCATTTATTCCTACTTTTTATTTTTTGCAATAATTCTGAGTTTTCACTCTCTGTATATACAATTTATCATTTTCAGCGATTTCAAATCCAATTTGAAATATCTGTTTAAAGATACAAGTTTTAAAATGTGGTGTTATATTTTCTTTGACCTTGTAAGATTGCTTTAATGAGAAGTTCCCCTGTCCAAAAGACCTAGGAAACTTTCATTATAAGAGCACCATACCCGCAAACTGACTATGTTTACAAGACAAAGATATGCTGCCCTTCTGTACCTCATCTAGAAAAGAAGTGATCTGGAGCATACCTCCATAGCACTGTGAAGACAGGGCACGCGCTTCACTCCATACTCACCTCGCACAACATGGAATTCATTTAGACACTGTGGTTTTTGATGCTAGTGCTAATGACCATGAAGAAATATGAGAGGAGCATTTTACCTCCAGAGGTCTTTATATTTTCCTACTACTTTCCATGGAACTGCCATGATTTTGGAGAAATTGTGTCAATTTATATATATATCATTCATATATATATATATATATATAATATTATATATATGAATATGAATATACATATACATATTTTTAAGAGAGGTTTTTGCTACAGGGTGTATGCACTTGCCAGAGAGACAGAGACACAGAAAGTGAGAATTCACACCCCACTCCCCTGGGAAAGAGAGGCCACACCACAACCCCTTCTCCTCCACTCTTCTCTTGGGATTTTGGGCATGCACACATATGTGCCCAGCTTGAGTTTTAAGCCACTGGGTCTAGGACTCAAGCCACAATCAACTATGTGGGAGTCCAGCGATGTAGCCATTATGCCATCTGCTGGTCCCCAAATCAAAATTCCTTTATGTCTTCATTTTAAATGTTATATTACCATGATTAAGTCAACCTATTTACCTTTCAGGCTTTTGAGAAACGTACATGACTTCAGGTCATGTGATAACCATGTCTAATAACAAGCATAACATATGTAGTGTCTTTGACACAGGATCCTACATGTATGGTGAGGACATCAAGGAGGGTCAGCTGGAAGTCCCTTTCCTTTGGTTCCCACTCTGTCTTCCCTTCTCCAGGGCCCTGGCTATATCCTGCAGCCAGTCTTTGGACCTATTCTCAGCTTAAAATTGAGAGAAGAACAGTAGATCTGTCTTCTTCAGTGACCAACATTTACAAAAAGAAAAAAAAAAAGTTGACCTCCCCTTAATGTTCATGGCATTTAAAACCAAAAGATCTCTTCTCACAAAGAGAGAAATGGAAAGGATTAAAGAAATGAAGGGAGAGAGAGCCATGTTCTGTTCATACACATTTTCAGCAAAAACACAAGGTGTAAGGAGGATAAGGATCTTACTAGAACCAAGCCTTTTGCATTCTATAAAGCACAGAATGAACCTGAAGGAACTTCCTCTAATAGCATCTGTTTTTTCTCATTACAGAGAGCCACCACCTTGTTGATACTGTCAAATAGCAGTGGAGGAGGTAAGTCTTTTCCTTAGAGTGGTACATTTCCAGATATTCCTCCATATTTGCAGAATAATATATATGATTATTTACTGACACTTCAACCAATATCTGTCTTACATTTTGTTGTTCTTTAGGAGGTTTGATTTTTAAACACAAACACATAAACTTAAGTTTTGAAAAGCTTTACTTTGTGAAAATTTCCAACCTAATAAAATTAGAGTTAACTATAAAAATTGACTTCTAAATAGACTCCTTTTTTAAGTATCCATTCTGATAAAAAATATATATATATACCAAACTTAAAATGTATAATTACTAGTTAAGGCTGAAATTTAATAGGCGGCCTAACCTTTTCAAAAAGAATGTCTAGTGAGAACCATGAGATTAGATACCCATGTAGCAAGATATTTTTGTTTTCACGTCATCCTATGCATATAATAAGCTAATGGACTTTTTTATTTAGAATATTGAGATGGAATAGTTGTTATTCTTATTCTGATGTTCTTGAAGGGCAGATCAAATGAAGCTCATCCACAATAATAATGATTGATGAGCTTCAGCTAATGATAATACTTAGTACCTTGGAGAGCAATCCCAATAGATGCAAACAGCAACCAAATTCCTGCTCAGTGAAGGGCATTGTGAGTGAGCACAAACATGTGAAATTAGTAATGTTTAAGGGGGGCGGGGGGAAGATATTTAAGTCAATCCCAGCATGGCATAAAGGAATGAGGGCTGACACTGTAACTTCACATTTCTGGGTGTTCGTCCCACCTGTGCTACTTAAGAGCAGTGCACATTAGGGAATATTTTTAGTTTCTATGAAATGTAGAATTCACACGTACTGGAAATTTCAAAAAGATTGTGGAAAAAATGGAATTAAAGTATAAGTTTAGGGTCGGCAGGTGGTGTGTAGGTTAAGGCACTGGATCTCAAATAGTCAACTCCACAGTTTGAATCCCAGACCCTGTGGCTTGAAAATCACATGGTGTGTGGGTGTGTGTGTGCCCAAAATCCTGAGTTGAGAATGGAGGAGAAGAGATTGTGATGTGGCCATCTCCCCACCCCTCGGGGAGTGATACTTCACTTTCTCTCTCAGTCCGTCTCTCTGTCTCTCTCTAGCAAGCACACACACCCTACAGCAAATAAATAAATAAATAAACAAATAACATCCAACAAAAACAGTATGTGTTGTTGCATAATTTTTTCATGATATCCCTTTTCCTTGAATATTTTTTGAAAACTCCCTCATATAAAAACGGATACTTGCTTAATTGTTTCTTAATGGTTTCTTTTCTCTCTTGGCTTTAAATTCTATCATGTTAGAGACCTCATCTTTCTGGTTTCTTTTTACATGTGTCCAGCATAGTGAAGAACAAGTATTTGATGGTAAAAAGAATGAAATCATTCAGCATCGATAAAGATCTGTCACCAGCCCCATGTAGTTCAGGCACAGTTCTAGTTGCTGGATACGGAGTGGGCAGCAGGATGCAGAAAAACCTTGTGGAGTTCAGATACTAATGAGGAAGACAATTAACAAAGCAAATAGGCAAAACTGATACCCTCCCCAAGAAAATTAAAGCTGGAAAGGAAGGTGTTGCAATAGATATACAATTATTATTATATTTCATTTTTATTCATTTTAATTTTTTTAAACATTGGATCACTGTATGCCATTTGGCTCGAAGAGATAATTTATGCAACATGAAATAAACCTCAGACCAATCCAGTTGGGAATACTATCCGCATTATCCTCAACAGGCAATAAACCATTTCTGTGTCCCACAAATGTCTTGCCTCTCTATTTTTTCTCCCTGACTTCATTCCTTGTACTCTTTCTCTTCTCCCTTCCTCCCTCCACACTGTCTCTGGTGTCCATAACTATTTTCCCTGCTTTTATGTCCTCCAATCTTTTAAGCTCTACCATAGAGTGTGGACAATTGGTATATACTAAGTGGAAACATAGGATGTCTCTCTTCTGGGATATACAATTTTTATTAGGATTGTTAGGTACGTCCATGGTGAGGAGGTGACCTTCAAGCAGCCCTGAAGAAAGTGAGCTGTGCCCAGGCAGCTGTCTTGGAAGAAAACATCCCAAACATGAGAATCAGGAGCTGCAAAGAGCCTGAAGGCAGAGTCTCAAGAAGACAGCACAGGACCAGAATGATCTGCGGGACAACATAAATGGACAGAGAAAGGGGGCGGATGACTTCAGAGAGGGACAGGGCAGAGTACAAACTATAGAAGACCTGTTGGTTTCATCAAGGACTTTGGTTTCTATTCTGAGAATGCCAGGAAGCGACTGGAAGGCTCTGAGCAGAGGAGTGGCCTGATCTGACTTATAGCTGAACTGAATCATTCTGGCTGCTCTGTTAATAATAGACCACAGGAGGGCAAGGTGGAACTAAAATGAATATCTACCTCATGGCATTTTTGTAAAGATTACTCAAAAATATATCTGACGAGCCTAGCACGGGCCTGGCATTCATAGCCCTTACTTGCTAAAAGAGAGCGGCTATTATTCTCGCAGATAATGGCTTTGTCCTCAGCAGAGCATATACCAAGGCTCTGTGTGGTCACCGCTAACAATCTCAAGAGACGACGCCTCCTTTATGGCAGCCCGGGAGTTGGGGTGTTGGATTAATATGAGCCACAATAATTTAATGGACTCCTGAGAGAAAAGAAATGGCCCTAGCATCTAATGGAGTTAATCAGGCAAAATGAAACAGCCACCTATTTATCACCCCTGCTCCCGTTCACTGCGTGGTGAGGTATCCGAGGGTTGTGAGGGTGCTGGGAATTCAGTTTTTATCAAAATGTTTATATCTAAATTTCACAGTATTCACATCAAAGGGCAGCCATTTACATCAACATCTTCTAACACAACACTCAGGGGTGCTTTATACTCCCTCCATGGCTAATATGTTTTCCCGAGGAAAAGCTAAAAGCTACATGAAACATAACAAAATCCATGAACCCTAATTAAATTTCTCCTTAAAACACCATCATTAGACATTAACTAGGGATATTTTATTCTCTAAAGGAGTAACTGATTCATTTTATTTCTGCTTAATAAAAAGAACCCAGCAATCTGAGGGGAGGCAATTCAAGCAGCCTTGATTTTTGCCAACAACCCACCGAGCAGGTAGCATTTCCTTTCCTGTTCTCTCCCCCTTCTGCTGACACTAGACTTCTTGTTCCTACGGCTAGCCTCACTTCAGTGCTGGCTTGCAGCAACCCATTCAGCAAGTGTTTACGGAGTGTCTGTACTGAACCAGGTACTAGTCTAGGTAGTAATGATATGCCAATATAACAGACAGACACTGGGAACTTACCTTCAAGAATCTGTGAAGTGGAACCAGCAGATGACGTAATGGTTACATTGCTGGACCCCCATGGCTGACTGCAGTATGAGTCCTGGACCTGGAGGTTTAAAATTCATGCCAGGTGTGTGTGTATGTTCCCCAAATCCCAAAATTCCAAGAGGAGAATGGAGGAGAAGTGCTTGCACCATGGCCATCCCCTCTGGTGGTGACTTCTCACGTTCAGTCTCTGTCTCTCCAGTGAGCACATGTGCCCGGTAGCAAAAATCTCTGAAAAAAGAACCTGTGAAGTTAGTTAAGGAGAGGAAGAAGTGAGGCCAGGAAAGAATAACATACCCCAAGATCACACTCTTTATTTCTTTTTTTTGGAGAGGTTTTTACTATAGGGCGCTTGCACTCGCTAGAGAGACAGAGAGAGACAGAGAGACAGAAAGCGAGAAATCATCCCCAAGGGGGGATGGCTACACCACAATCCCTTCTCCTCCATTCTCCTCTCGGGATCTTGGGCATGCACGTACATGCACCCAGTGTGAATTTAAGTCACCAGGTCTGGGACTCAAATTGCAGGCGACTACATGGGAGTCCAGTGACATAGCCATTATGCTAACTGCTGGTCCCCCCAGTCACTCTCTTGAGTGGCCATCAGTAGATGCCATCACAAAAGGAAAACATTTGATGTCAACAGTGATTTCCTCTGAAATGTTGATGCATTGAATTTCACTTTTAGGGGAGTCTAATCATTCACCCTATTATCTGTGTGCATCTGTGTCTGCGTATGAAATACTGAGCTGAAGGAGGAGGCGAGGAAAGCAGAGAGAAGGGATATATGTTGAAACTCTATCCATAGTAAACACACTAAGATCAGGCATATCAGCATTTTTTTGAAGAATCTTTTGAAACTTTACCATTTTCCTCTTAATTATTATTTTTACTCTCCATTGTGATTTAGTTTCCACAATGTTGTTTTTAGGGGATCCAGAACTATTGTCTTCTAGAGGGTAGTCACAGAGCTACCCACTGAATACTGGTTGCCTACTCAGAATCTTTTCTCCATTCTACCTTCCTATCAGGATCCAAGCTTTATTCAAAGATCTTCTCATTTATAATGCTAGGCAAACTGATAAGCCCAACTCCAAGGGGTAATTCATGTTCCACCTCAGTCAGATTAGGGCATTCTCTGAGAACTGATAATACTTTAGGAGTAGACTAAATGGAAGATGTTCATGTTTCCATGTTTGGGGGAGAAGTTTTGTTTCAGTTTTCTTTTCTCTCTCTCTCTCTCTCCTGCTCGGTAAAAAACAAGAGATTAGAGTTAACACTGTGAGAGATAGAAACTCAGCCCACTATCAAGCTCTTAAATCAATCAAACCTGAGGCTAAGGGTGATGATAAATGTCTTTACTGTGTAAGCCAATCTGAGTCAGGTACTCTGTTACTTGCAGCCTAAAGCACTATATCAGATACATGCTGGGATTGTCACAGCTCAAGGCAAAGGCAGGATTTATTTGCAGTTCAGATTCCAAACAGGAAGAGATCTTTCATATCACATGTTCTTTTTAAACCCTGATTTTATGACATTTTATGACACAATCTGATCCTGACAAAGGGCACAGATGCAAAAGTCTCGAGTTGTAATTTACTATGCCAGACCCATTGCACTGGAAGATTACTTTGGGTGCTCAAAGATGGAATTTAAACAAGTGCATAAATAAGGGCCATATTATAGACATAGGGTTTTGGGAGCAGCAGGTGGCATGGAGGTTAAGGCACCTGGATCCCACATGGTCAACTTCGCTATTTGAGTCCCAGACCCAGTGGCTTCAAAATCATGCCAGACATGTATGTGTGCATGCCCAAAATTCCAAGAGGAAAATGGAGGAGAAGGGGAGAAGGGATTGCACTGTGGCCATTTCCTCTGGGGAGATTATTTCTCGCTCTCTTTCTCTCTGTCTGAATGTATGTGCTCTATAGCAAAACTAAAACAATAATAAGAAATAAGAACTAACTAGGGGTCTGAAACAAGAAGCTCAGCAGGCAGTTTAACTACATAGGACAAGAACAAAATGGGGCATGAGGAGTAAATCCAGGTTGGACTACAAATTCTCCCAAAAGCCACTGTTCCATTCTTTAATGAAGAAGAATAGCAGACAGATCACAGAAACTACTGTGTAGCTTATATATTGTTATACCATGAAATATGTCCAGCATGCTTGTGTAGTAAATTTTTTTGTTCTTATAGACTGCTCAGTCATTCTCAGCAGATTCTGTTCTTAAAACCATAAATAAAATTTAAGTATTTTCATCTGTAGACATGTTGATAGATTAGGGTAAATTCTCTTTGGTAGGTTGCTTGCAAAGATGGTTGCATCAATTTCTCCTATCCCTGGAAGCATATGTCTCTGGAAAATGACTTTGCCACTCTTCTCCAAATAGAACTATTTTCTCTCCCTTGATAGGAGCTGACCCTGTCCTGTCACTTGCTGTCACCATTAGAATGTAGCAGAAGTTAGGGGCAGCAGCTTGGTGTGCTGATTAAGGTGCTGGACTCCTTCATTGTTGACCATGGTTCAAGTCTCGGACCTAGCAGCTTGATATGCACATCAGGCATGTGTGTGTGTACATGCCCCAAATCTCAAGATTCTGGCTCAAAATCAAGTAAAAGAGTATGCAGGTTGCTATCTTAAGAAACTTTGCAGGTTGCTATCTTAAGAAACTTTGTTGTTTTATTTTTTTTTCTTTTTGGATATGCAACATTATATATAAAACAAATAAATACCTTGTAAGTATCCTTTCTGGATATGCAACATGATATGTGTGTGTGTGAGTGTGTGTATATGTGATAAATATATATCACAAATATGTATCTGTGATTAGAGGGGCCTCAAGGAGATTTTAAGAAAAAGCCATCTAGGACAGTGACTTCCTACTCTGCAGTCTGGTTCCCTAGATTCTGAACATTTGACCCCTGCCGTGACTTCATCACTATTCTCCTCTTTTCCTCCCACCCACTTGCATGGGTCATGGGAAATGCTGCCCACTGGAGCTGGAACGGTAGAAAGACATGTTCCTATCCCAAGAGCCACAGCTGTTTAAAGTGGCCATGTTACATGTTCTATCACATTGAGGTGCACGGTGAGGTGGGCTTTGGTGAGCTGGTCTGAGGACTCAGAACATTCATGTAGCATTAGGCATGAGCCCCAAATCATATAAGCCAATTTTGTTACACCTGTAACTAAGTGACTGAAAAGTAAACTCAGGAGGGGACAGTCAGGAGACAGCTTTCTATTCAGGAAACAGCTTTCTTCCCCTATACTGACTTCTGGCTCATTCACCCTGTCTCCCTCTTCCGCCCCTTAGTAATGTTGGCTTCAGACTCCACAGTTTTTGGATCACTTTCATGTCTGCCAAATTGCCAATCAACCCCAAAGTCTTCATCTCTGAGCTAATTCAAAGCC
This sequence comes from Tupaia belangeri chinensis, assembly GCF_000334495.1. Lineage (NCBI taxonomy): Eukaryota > Metazoa > Chordata > Mammalia > Scandentia > Tupaiidae > Tupaia > Tupaia belangeri. The sequence continues at coordinate 1,577,310 of NW_006159595.1, forward strand.
TTTTCCCTCCTTTCAGTGTAAACCTTACCCTGGTTGCTCAGTCTAGAGGTGCTGGACCCTAAAAGTCTCTCAACCTTAGCACCACTGACATTCTGTATCAATAAATCTTTGTTGGGAAAAGCTGTCTTGAGCGCTGTGGGAGGTTTAGCAGTAACTTTGGGCTCTACCCAATTGATACCAGTATTAATTACTAGTTGTGCCAACCAAAAATGCTTCCAGATATTGCCAAATGCCACTTGCAAGCAACATTGTCCCCAGCTAAGAATTATTGCTCTCAACTATGCATTCTTTCATTTTGTAAAAGGTGTTTTTCTTTCTTTCATGAGAGTGACAGACAGAGAGAGAAAAAGAGAAGCATGCTCAACAGGGTCTCAGGGCAGAAGCCCACCTTCCCTCCCAGCTCTCTCAGACACCTAGGATCATAGGCTCATGTATCCAGCATGCACAGGTTAAGAGGGAACCAAACCCACAATCTTTTATATGGATCTAGCATGTGCTAGCCCAACTGCACATTTTTTTTTTTTTGAGAGAATTTTACTATAGTATGTGTGCACTCACTAGAGAGACAGAGAAAGATGGACAGAAAGCGAGATATCATCCCTGGGGTGATGACCATGCCTCAATCCCTTCTCCTCCATTCTCCTCTTGCGATTTTAGGCACACATGCATGTATGGCATGAGTTTCAAGCCTCCAGGTCTGTAACTGGAACCACGGTCGGCCATGTGGGAGTCCAGTGACATAACCATTATGCTGAGTCCCCAACAGCACATTCTTAATGGGGATGATATTGTTTCTAAGGGGATGAAAATTGGTTTATGGAGGACAAAAATCATCTTAAATATTCCAATGATTTGTGGGCCTCCAAAAGACTACCAGGCATGCACCAGTGAAAGACAATTCATACAGATGGGTGAAGGCAATTAGGAAAGTCGAAAAATTCCCAAAATGGCCCCTTAAGAGAGTAGTAATGAAAAGCTTTGCAAAACACTGCTCTAGACTAATGCTGAGGTGTGATGCCTGTTTTCCCCTCTTTTCTCCCTCATTTTCTCTGCTGGTGGGGGACAAGGCCTTCTGGTTTATGTAATTCTTTGGTTATTGGATTCCCTCAGCCATGGTAAGCAGCCAAAGGTGGGGATCTTTGAGGTTGTGAGTGCAGGTAGCCTTTCACAGATTCCCATTTTATGCCTCTCTGGGATGTGGATAAACTACCCACTAGCTGCTCTCCAGCAGTTAACCACTCACAGTAGTATCATTCTGCTAGAGAGCCTCAATCCTCAGTGCAGTTTTCTTGGGTGGGATTATTTAGACACAGCTTGAGTTTGGCTACTGATATTGGCTCCACTAACCCAGGGGAACTCCCGCAGCTTCACTCTCACCAGCAGAGAAAGCAACTTCAGCCACTTCCAGCCTTTGCACTTCTTCCAGACAAAGTCAGACACTGGTCTCTGTGTCTCAGACTTCAGGGAACTCATATCAGGAACTACAAAGAGCTCTCTAGCTCTCTGCTTTGGTGGCAGTACAAAGGGCAGCCTCAGAAAAATACCACTTGTGGCTCTGTAAGCCTCCAGGCAGGGGATAAGACACAGGTCTGCTCTGCTAGCACAGTGCTTTTTGAGGGGCTTGGAGCAGCCCATGCTTCCCTTATGGGAAAGCAGCACTCTCCCCGCCCTCATCCACTCTCAAGTACTACTTGTACAGGCTGGAGGTCAGTGAGCAGAGCTGATATTTTAGCTACCTTTTAATAAGTGCTCAAGGGATCTGAAACCTCTCTGTGGAATACTTTGTTTGTAATTTTGGAAAATCTAAAAATTCTGAGACAATTAAATATTCCTTTATATGATCCACTCATTAGTCAATTGGGACCCTATGGGGAGGGAAAAATTTAAGTCAGTCCGTCCACTGAAAAATTGTGGGATTATTAAGAGTTCTGCAAACTAATCCATCTTCTCTTTCATTTATTCAACAGACATTTAATGAGCACATGTCAGGGGCATCTGTGGATATGGTGGACACTAAGAAAGGCAAGGTCTCTGTTCTCACAGAGAATGGTCTAGCAAAGGAACATAATCACTAAATAATGTGATGAGACTTTATTAAGTGCCCTGGAAAAAGTAAGGTGCTGAATATAACAGAGAGACTGGGAGATGGGAAGTGGGTGTGTTGGTTTGAAAAGCGTGGCCATAGAAGTATTGGATTGAATGGCCATAAAGAGTTTGAATTGAGTGTCCACAAAGGGTTTGGATTGAGTGGCCGTACAGTGATGGGATTGAGTGACCCTAGAGGGATTGGACTGAGCAGCCATAGAGGGATTGGATTGAGTGGCCATAGAGGGATTGGATTGATCGATCATAGAGAGTTTGGATTGGGTGGCCATAGAGGAATTGGATTGAGCAGCCATAGAGAGTTTGGATTGAGTGGCCATAGAGGGATTGGATTGAGTGGCCATAGAAGGATTGGATTGAACAGCCAGAGGGGGATTGGACTGAGTGGCCATACAGGGATTGGATTGAGTGGCCCGAGAAGTGTTGGATTGAGTGGCCAGAGAAGGATTTGATTGAGTGGCCAGAGAGGGTTCTTTGCAAAAGAAGCACAGAAAGTAAAACCAGGATATTAACAAGGAACTAGTCTTGTGACAGTCCTGGGGCAGGGCCGGTGAAGGATTCCAAGAAGAGAACAAGCAATTGCAAGACCCTGGGCAGGAGTGGCCTGGGCATGGTCCAGAGAGAATATAGTCATGGTGCCAGGAAGAGTGCTGTGAGAGGACAGTGAGGCTGCAGGGCCAGGGAGGGGAGATTCTCCCAGGGATCCTGGCTTACTAGAGAGACAGATCAAGTAAGCAATCCTTCTGCTCCTAGACAGACCCTGTTTTACTCTGCCATTGTCCAAATACGTGTAAATCGTGAAAATGACACAGACATGCATTGAACATGCTACTAAGCGTCAAGTGGCTTTTTATCATAACAAGAGGGATGGTGACATGCATTGATGTCCCAAGTCCTTATCTTGGAAAATGTTAGAAAACACTGCCTATGCTTTCTGGTTTTAGGTTTATTCATACAAAATCGAGTTTCTATCCTTTCTTCTATTCTGAGCAGCAGTAAGACGTTGCGAACAGGCAACTGTGTACAGACCCGCTATAGAGCCCTCTTGAAAGGACCAAATTCTGTACACAACAGACACACCTGAGTGTCGTGGACTGTACAAGCAGAGAAATGCGAATCGGCCTCAGGCAAGGCACTCTGCGTTCCTGGTACAAAAATCTTTTCCATGGAAGCACAGTATCTGATCTCTCCAGAGATTCCACCTATTTACATTTCAAATAATTCTGAGTGGAACAAGGATTGTGCCTTATCACCTTAGCAGGAAGAGAAATTTTTTTTTTGCTAACAGAGGTTATAAATACAATTATTGGTGATGATACACATTGAAAGGAGACTGTTTAGTGGCTGCTGCTAAAATCTTGGAACTACCTCTGCCTGACAGTGAGAGGCTTCTTTACCATAATTGACTTTCTCATTGTTTTACCTTGTCTTTGACCCTGTACACCAAGCAGGATGCTCCAGAATTTAAAGGAGAAAGTGATTAATGTGGCAAGTGCAGAGACAGTCAAGCCCGTCTACCCCAATGGGGACACAGGAGAAGCCTGATAAATAATAAACACCGCGGCTTTCTCGCACTGACTCTCGCTTCCACTGCATCTTTCAGGCAGCCCTTTAAATGAGAGGTCACTTATTTTAAAGCCAAATATACCTCTGTGCTGCTCAAAACTTATTTATGCCATGGTCAGGAAAAAATATTTACATCTAAAAATGCTGAACCATGAAACTGTAGCCACAGGAAAGGTTACTTGTATTTAAAAAAAAAAAAAAAAAAAAAGCAGAAGTTTGTATCAACGTAATTTCCATAATCATTTTTTTTCTTATAAAATAACTCTTGCCTCTGCTTTGCCCTGAGAGACTAACTATGGGTATCCCTTCTGCTTGAATTTCTCTGTGAGGCAAATCCCAAATCAAAAGCTTTTCAGATTGAATGTAAAAATCCTTTAACTATGAGAGGAAAATAATAAAGAAAATCAATTCTGGGACTACAGATGATAGAAGAACAATGGTCTTGTAAAATTAAAGAACAACAGTAGTAGATTTCAAATTCATTCTGCGTGGGATATACAGAATTAGAAATGGAATATCCAGTTTCTAATTTGTTGGTAATCAGGAGTTAATGAATACTATAATTCACTTCTGTTTTCAAAGATCATTTATAACTCCCTCCCACCTCTTACCTATTATCTTTCCATCTTATTGCTCCTTGAGTCTATTCTGATAGCTATTAGTTTACTGGAAATTGTGCTCTCTCTTTCTCATAAGCAGTAAAGTGAGTCAGGGTCCAGGGAATTAGTGGAAAATTCAGTTAACATATGGTTGAGCATATTAACAGAGAAATGTAGTAAGTGGTGTGTGAAAGAAAGAAAGCTACGGGAAGAAAGGGTGAGAGGACATGGTTATTGGGAATTAGATGACAGGGCCAGGGTGAACACTCAAGTTTCCATCAGCTTCATGCCTCATTCAAATATGTCAACGTTGTTCCATTTTTTGGCCCAGCCTGGTAGTGCAGTTGGTAGCAAAGTGAACTGTAGCCGGTAGCAAATTGAACTACATCACATGTACTTGAGAGTAGCTCTAGTGTATTAACTATCTCCATTCAAGGAAATGCTGGAAGCCACAAGGCTGACCATGGCTTCAGATCCTAGGGTTGTTCTGAAAACACATGTGTGCCCAAGATCCAGACAAGCTGCAGGAAGGGGATCACAGCATGATGGGATCCCACCAAGAAAGCATCTCTCTCTCTCTCTCTCTCTCTCTCTCTCTCTCGTGTGTGCACTCACAATCTCTATCAGGAATAAAAATAAATTAACGTTAATAAAACAAATGATTCCACTTTAGTGGTGGCTCAATGGCAATTTGTTCCCTACGACCCTGGAAAGTTACAAATTTGAATCTCTGTTAATGCAGTTACAGTGACTCTGTGATAAGGTGGGAAATCGTCAAGTTTAAATCCTGGCTCTGCTCTTTAGTATCAAATTATAGGGGACCAGCAGATGGTGTAATGGTTTCATTCCTGGACTCCCACGCAGTTGAGCATGGTTCCAGTCCCAGCGGCTTAAAACAGAGAGAGACAGAGAGACACAAAGCGAGAAATCACCACCCCAGGGGGGATGGCCATGCCGCAATCCCTTCTCCTCCATTCTCCTCTCGGGATCATGGGCACGCACGCACACAGCCTGGCATGAGTTTAAGCCACCAGGTCCGGGACTCAAACCGCAGTCAACTACGTGGGAGTCCAGCGACATAGCCATTATGCTAACTGCTGGTCCCTTTCTTCTTCTTTTTTGTTTTACATACCCAAAATCCTGAGAGGAGACTAGAGGAGAAGGGATTGCGGCATGGCCATCCCCCCAGAGGATGATTTCTTGCTTTCTGCCTCTCTGTCTCTGTCTCTCTGGCGAGCACACATACCCTATAGCAAAAATCTCTTTAAAAAAAAAAGACAAAAACATGCTGAGTTTCATGTTCTTTAATATGAAATTGTGAAACACTAAAATAACTCAGGGGGCAACTCCCACACTTGACACTGGATAATTACTACGTCATCTGTACTTGAGAGTAGCTCTAGTGTATTAACTGTCGCCAATGAAATTCTTTCACTCATTCTTTCTTTTATTCTTCCATTCATGATAACACTTACTGAGCACCAGATAAATGTCAGGCTTTGAATCAGGTGTTAGAGATACCTGAACGTGACACAAGTTCCTATCTTTAAATAGATCATAATCAAATCGGAATTTTATTTTTAACTGAGAGTGCTCCCAAGGGGTCATCACAATTGTTAAGACTTCTGGACTCATTTGCATCTTAATATTTGAACCTTGGGGGCTCAGATTTTAAAGCAAAAGTCACTTTTTCATAATTAATCCAGCTAAAACATAGTTTTTATTTTGTAGCAGCCAGTCTAACGAAATACAAAGTATAGAAAAAAAAGTTTAACATTCAAACCTAATAATTGAATATGCATATTTATACTACCTTTTAAAATCTGCAAACATGATTTTAAAACCTCATTTTAAGGTTTTGCCATAGGGCATGTGCACTTGCTAAATAGAAACAGAAAGAGACAGTGAGAGGTAAAGTTGGAAATCACCCTCCTGTGGGGAAGGATGGCCATGCTGCAATCCCTTCTCCTCCATTTTCCTCCTGGGATTTTGGGTATGCATGCACAGGTACCCAGCATGATTCATTCATTCTCTCTCTCTCTCTCTCTCTCTCTCTCTCTCTCTCTCTCTCTCTCTCTCTTTTACATCTCTTACAGAGAGAGATTTTTTTATGTAGGGTGCATGCACTCACTGGAGAGACAGAGAGAGACAGACAAAAAGTGAGAAATCACCCCCAGGGGAAATGGCCGCACCAAAATTCTTTCTTCAGCCTCCTCTCAGGATTTTGGGCACAATTGCCACATGACTGGCATGAGTTTTAATCTGCTAGGTCCAGGATTCTAACCATAGTCGACTACATGGGAGTCCAACAATGTAACCATTACACCAACTGCTGGTCCCCTGACATGATTTTCAAGCCACCGGTTCCAGGACTCAAACCATGGTTGGCCATGTGGGAGTCCAGTGTTGTTACCAATGTCACAACTACACTACATGCTGGCCCCTAAAACTCCATTTTTGACAGACTTTACATAAAAAAGAACTTGGATCACTCCAAGTCCTCATGGGTATGATAAGTTCCACCCTCACAATAGTCAACATAACCAAGGGAAACCCAACTGAGAGCAAACAGAAGAGAAGAAGCCAACAGAGCGTTCATGATATACTAAGATAAATAACACTGGAATATTCTCACTAACACCTTTTGGGTACCTGCATTCAGGTAGAGAGAATATCTATATATTTCTTGCCTTTTCCCTGAAAAATAAATTGACCTAAGATGCCAGGATGATGTCATATCTGGTTATCATTGACTATCAAAATAAAGAATCCGAAAAGAATATAAACATCACCAATTCACTTGCTATTTGGTTAACAAACTCCCTACTTATTTTAAACTTACTTTATTAAACATTATGGTAAGACCTATTAAAATTTACTAAAATAAAACACATTATTTTCTATCTTAAATGAAATGACTGATATAGTGTATTTAGTATGTAAGATTAACAAAGTGGGAATGCAAGAGAGTGCCTTACTGAATATGTCTCCTTGAATTACTGATCTATTGGGTTGTCAGAAAAGTCATGACACATTTTTGCATTAAAAAAAAAAAACACATCATGACTTTTCTGATAACCCAATAATTATCGCATTGCTTTTTCTTCCAACTAACTTTCCAAATGCTACACACAGGTGGGACCGAAGGGCACCCAAAGCCAGCACAGTTTCAAAAAGCCAAGATTAACTGGATAATTTCAGGTCACCAAGGCAAAGACAGAGAGACTATTCTAAAGCAACAAAGCTAGAAGCCTCATTGACATGAAGCTCAATACATCTGAAATAATATGAAACTTCCAAATGGACAAGACTCCAAAAGGGTGGAATCAGCAGGTAGCATAATGGTAACATCACTGGACTCCCACATGGCCATCATGGTTCAAGTCCCAGACCCAGAGGTTTGAAACTCATGGTAGGCATGTATATAGCGTGCCCAAGATCCTGAGAGGAGAATAGAGGAGAAGGGATTTTAGCATGATTATCCCCCATTTGGGGGGAGGTAATTTTTCACTTTTCTGTCTCTCTGTCTCTCTCTGACTCTCCAGCAACCACAAGTGCCCTATAGCAAAAATCTCTCTAAAAGAAGAAGACGCCAATAGGGAAGACCTAAATAAAGACAGTGAATCTGGAGACCAGCAGATGGCATAATGGTTACGTCACTGGACTCCCACTCAGCCGACCACAGTTCAAGTTCCAATCCCAGCAGTTTAAAACTCATGTCAGGCCCTTATGTATGCATGCCCAAGACCCCGAGAGGAAAATGGAGGAGAAGAAATTGTGGAGTGGCCATTTTCCCTGGGTGGGTAATTTCTCACTTTCTGTCTCTGTGTCTCTGTTTCTTCGGCGAGCACACACACCCTAGGAAGGGAAAATTTGGGGGGAAATGGAGAAGAAAGACATTTGTGGGACACAGATATGATTTGCTGCCTGTTGATGTCATGTATAATATTCTCAACTTGCCTGCTATATGGCGTATATCATGGGGGGTAAACTCTGTTTACAATCTAAATTATGTATAGTGATTGAATGTATAAATAATAATAGATAATAAAAATAATTCTAAAAGTAAAAATCTCTCTTAAAAAAAACACTTAGTCTGGGCCAGTAGGTAGCATGGAGGTAAGGCATTGGATCCCACATGACTGACTGCATGGCTTGAGTCCCAGACTCAGCAACTCAAAAATCACACTGGGCACATGTGCTTGTGTGCCCAAGATCCCAAGAGGAGACTAGAGAAAGGATTGTGGTATGACCATTCCTCCTGGCGTTGATTTCTCACTTTCTCTCTCTCTCTCTCTCTCTCTCTCTCTCTCTCTCTCGCAAGAGCATGAACCTTATAGAAAAACAAAATAATAAAAGAAAAAGAAAAACAAAGAATAAAAGACACTGAGGCTTTTTCTCTAGCACCAAAATAGCCAGTTGTTAGTCAACGCAGTGGTAGAAAAAGCCAATTGTATTGTTCTATTGATTTGAAATGAAGTTAAGTCAATCAAAACAATCAATCCTGTTAATCTACACATTAAGTGAGGAAGAGAGCAGTCAATTATTCAAGGACTTTATGTTAAGAAACAAAATTTCTGTTCTATAATATTGGGTCATCAGAAAAGTCATGACGTATTTCCTGTTTTTCTATGCAAAAAGGCTCCATGACTTTTCCAACAATCCAATAGAAATTTGACATGTGCAAGTATTTTTAACCTGATCTATTCTAAAACATACATTATAGTTCTCCACTTAAACTGGAATGAGATCCAATTAATGATACTAGTGAACACATCTTACTCTTATTGAAATGAACAATACTGCTTTTATCCTCTCTATCTCACACACACACACACACATACACACACATGCACACACACACATGCGCGCACACACACACACCCACACATACATCTGCATGAAGAAAAATTAATCATTTCAATGGACTTTTTCAATTCACTGTAACAAAACTTTACATATGTCCTTCTATGAAAGACCATTACTTTCCCTTTGGAGGTTATGGTGTGCTTTTAGAATTTGATGAAAACTGACAGAGCCTCTTCATAGAAAAATTAGATATACACATTAACATATACATCCATATACTCTCAACACAAAATATTGTACATACATTCTAAGGACTTCATATATTCTCTGGGCCATTAACCTATGTAAGAACCTCTGTTTTGTGTACCTCAAACTGAGTTAGACACTGAGAGTCCTGAAGCAAGGAAGATAGGGCCCCATGTACAAGAATAATAAACAAAGTGGTATAATTAAGAGGAAATAATAGCTTGATAACCCTGAAAAACAAAGTAGAATGGCAAGTCAGAGGAGAAGTGGTGGGTTGGAGTCAGGGCAATAAAGATCATATATGTTGTGCTAAGGGATTTAGACACGATTCTGTAGTCTAGTGTCTCTTAGCATGACCCAAGGACATTTTCAGAGAATCATCCTGGGATGATTTATTGAATTAAAATCCCTGGGGAGGGGCTCAGGGATATCCATTTTCAAGGTTGCTACTCTGGTCAAGCTGAAAACCACTAAGGTGAGCTGGAAAGGGATCAGGGGTGGTAAGGCGAAGGGAACAGCAACACAAAGGTTCTCAGGGAGGCCAGGAAGGAAAAGCAGATGTTCATGTTAGATGGAGCACTCCGCAGGCTGCAGAGGACAGGTTTAAGGAGGTCGACTGAAAGCTGGAAACGGGGCCAGCCTGTGGTGTGGGGGACAGGGCTGCTGGGTCCCACATGACCACATGATTAGAATTTGGACATGCAAATTGAAAAACACAATGGGTACATGCATATGCATGCCCAGAATCCCAAAAGGAGGGAGAAATGGAGAAGGGATTGCAGCATAACCATCCTTCAGGGAAAGTGCTTTCCCACTCTTCCTCTTGCTCTGTATGTCTTTCTCTGGCAAACTCGCATGCTCTGGAGAAGGAAGGAAGGAAGGAAGGAAGGAAGGAAGGAAGGAAGGAGAAAGACGGAGAGAGAGGTGAAGAAAGAGAGAGAGAGAAAAGAAGAAGAAAGGAAGGCAACACCAGTTAGAAGGTCATGGTATGGCCATCCTGCAGAGAGATGCCACAACGTAGACTAAAGAAGTTCGGAGGAAAGAACACAAGTGGGAGATTATCAGGGAGTGAAATTAACAGACTGCATCTTTGAGAAGAAGAAAAAGGGAATCACTGACACCTGGGCTCCCTGGCTTGAGTGACCAGCTGGGTGGGAGGATTGCCACTAAAATGGGAAAGCTTGTAGGAAGAGTAGATTTAGGAGGCAAAACAGAGTACACATTTGGGTCTTGAGATGTTTGGGGACATCGAGGTGGAGACTAACACACAGGTCTAGACTCTGGTGGAGACGTGGGTGCATGCAAGACTTTGGAGGAGGATAGGTCTTTTCTCCTGGGACAGCCCCTCCAGGAGGCCTGCCTGGGCAGCAGACAGGAATGCTGGGAGCCCACTGAGGGTTGGGGAGCATCTCAGCAGTCACATAATCCCCTTTATTAGCCAGGACCTCATATCAACGTCCACTTTCTGGGGTTCCAATTCCAAATGATCCATAACTCAGTTCTCCTTGCAACCTCCAAAGCAATTTGTGTCCCAGACCTAGCAGTTTAAGAATCATGCTAGGGGAGCCAGCAGGTCACATGGTGGTTGACATGCTGGACTCCCACATGGCTAGCTGTGGTTTGAGTCCCAGACCTGGTGGCTTGTTTTCTTACTTTTCCTTTCTCTCCATCTGTCTCTCTCTGGTTAAAAATAGTAACAAATAAAATAAAATAAACAATTCTTTTTAAAAAATTACACTGGGCCCATATATGTGTGTGTCCAAAATCCTGAGAGAAGAATGGAGGAGAAGGGGTTGTGACATGGCCATCCCCTCTGGTGGGTGATTTCTCACTTTCCTTCCTTCTGTCCCTGTCTGTCCAGTGGGCACACAAGACCTAAGGCAAAAACAAAAACAAAACAAACCAACCAACAAAACCCATTTATTGATTAAGTAAAAAACTCAATAAAAAATAAATATAACAGAGATAGGATAGTGGCATAGTGAGACTGTCAAAAATGCCTATCTTTGTCTTTCTCTCCCCATCAAGAAAGAGGAAAAAGACTGGCCCCATAGCTCAGTGGTTAAGCCTTGTGCACAGGGGCTGAATCCCACATAGGCAATTGTGGCTCAAATCCTGGCTCTGGCACTTGAAGAACAAGGCAGACACATGTGCTTGTGCACCCCAAATTCTGACTGGATGGAGAATGAAAGAAAGAGGATTGTACATGACCTCAGTCCACTGGAGAGTTCTCTCTCTCTCCTTCTCTTGGGTGCATGTGCCCTCAGGAGAAGACGGAGGAGGAAGGGGAGAAAAGAAAATGCAAGATGAGAGAAGGAGAAGGAAGGAGGAGGAGGATGTGGAGAAGAAAAGGAGGAGAGAGGTTCAGTTTGCAGGTCAGTCTGTATCCGTCTGCAGATGTGCCCTTGATCCCAGCTGGTGAAGCCTGGGGAGGGCATGGACTGTGTAGCAGGAGTCTCTCTCTTGCAGAAAGAAAAAATAATTAATTTGTATTTTAAGAAAAGAAAAGAATGAGGTAAATATGATATAAGAAATATATCATAATATTGAGTGAAAAGAGTAAGTTGTAAATTAAAGAATGATTTGTACATTCCATTTCATTTATTTTAAAAAGCATAATAGTTGTGATAGTTCATATTATGTATCAGTTTGCCTAGATCACTGGATGTCCAGATATCTGGTAAAACATTACTTCTAGGTGTATCCATGAGAGTGTTTTCACAAGGTTTTAGTATTTGACTTAACGGACCAAGTGAACAGAATTACCCTCCCCAGTGCAGGTCAACATCACCCAATCCACTGAGGGCCTGAATAGAACAAAAGGGCAGAGGGAAGGAGGATTTTCGTTCTTTCTCTGCTCCACCGCTTGAGCTGGAACATCGATCTCCTTGTGCCTTTGGTGTTCCTGATTCTCAGTTCTTGAGACTCAAACTTGAACCACACCACTGGCTCTCTAGCTCTCAGGTCTCCGAATGACACCACCACCCTTCCTGGGCTCTCAGCTTGCACACGGCAGACTGTTGGATTCCCCAGCCTCCATGATCACATCAGTTAATACCATGTAAGAGATGGCAATCAATAGATCAATAGAGGGACCAGCAGTTGACGTAATGGCTATGTCGCTGGACTCCCACGTAGTAGACCGCGGTTCAAGTCCCAGACTCAATGGCTTAAACTCATGCTGGGCACGTGTGCATGCGTGCATGCCCAAGATCCCGAGAGGAGAATGGAGGAGAAGGGATTGCGGTGTGGCCATCCTCTGTAGGGAGTGATTTCTCGCTTTCTGTCTCTCTGTCTCTCTCTGTCTTTCTGGCAAGTGCACACGCCCTATAGCAAAAACCTCTCAAAAAATATATATAGGTCAATGGATAACAGATAGATAGCCTATTGGTTCTGTGCCACTGGAGAACTCTAATACACATGTGTTTGCATATGTGAGTATGCATATGGCGCATATGAAGACATAATAACACAAAGAAAAGAGGACGCAAGGATTTGTAACACTGGTCATAAGAATTACCCCTGGGAAATAATACAGGGGGGAAAGGGTAGAAACCAGAGGAGGGACTTAACATTTTCCTTTGAGTGCTCTGTACTATTTAAATCATCTATAATGAGAATACATATATTAAACCTTTTAAAAGGACTAAAAACATATCTAAGAACTCCTCAAAACATTAGGCACATTCTTCAAAATCACAGCATGTCTAAAATGCACATTCACCTTTAAAACTGAAAGTCAATGTCACTTCTCAACACAATCTGAAATATTCAAAGTACGTGGAATAAGCCACATCTCAAGGGCAATATTCTAAATGAAATTTATTAGACCCTTTTTAAATGAGCTGATTTGCAGTTTTAAATATTTGACCTCTGGGTCCTTACACTCTCTTATATTCCTAATTCTGTGTTTTTCTTTAAGAAGAATTCCTAGAAGCACTTGGGGAAAACAGGCTAGCTCACTTGTTAAACATGGAATAGCCTGAACCAAAAGCCCAAATGCGTAATTGTCTCCATATTTTTTGGAGCAGAACATCATTTGCAATTGATATTCCTCTCTATAGTTATGGTATTTTATTTCATATTCTGTATCACTAACTCCACAAGGTGAACAGCCAGGCTTCCAGTCGTAAAATGTCTAGGCCTAACTCTTTAAAGTCTACTGTATCTGCTTACAATGTGCCATAAATGTAAAACTTGGCATTATTTAAATAGAATTTAAAGATAACAAATATTCAGCAAACACCTGGGTGCAACCAGATCTGTCCTTTGTCATCAACTATACAAGCATTCGGAGGATTTGTTATCAGGAGTTTGATTAGGAGAAAAAAGCCACCGAGCTAAGGGAGGAGTTCATGCCCTAAAAAATTCAAATCTGCAAATACTCTTACCCTCTCTGTCTTGTGAGGTATCATGAAAAAAACCCACCAGTCTCCAGTGCTGGTATATTCTGAAGAGCTGAATTCCTCACAATCAAATCTAGTCTACCTAATCCATAGTAGGTATCAGAACATATTTTCCAGTTATGTTTATAAAATCTATATATGTTTGTAGGATTGTTTAATTTTATTTATTATTTTAATTTACTACAGAGCTCACGCACTCACCAGAGAGAGAGAGACAGAGAGAGAAAGTGAGAAAGTAAGCTGCCAGGTCTGGGACTCAAACTGCGGTTGGCCATGTGGGAGTCCAGAGCTTTAAGCACCACACCACCTGCTGGCCCTGAAATCCATATTATTTTTATATCACATATTCACCAAATTAACATTTTGAAAAGATTTCCATCAATAAGTTAAAAAACCAAAGACTCTCATCTCAATGCTATGTCATATTCTCACTTGGAACGCCTGGAGAACAGAACAGTAATTTGAATAAATGAAGTATATTTTCCTTAGATAATTGGATTGTGCTTTCATTTAACTTGCCTGATGTATATTCTTCTCAGAATCCTATGAGACAAATGAACCATTGTTTTCAAAGTGACAAGAATACTCAATGAATTTGGGAAAGCCTAAAGAAGCAATGGTTGAAGTCTAAGTACAAGACAATTAAAACTGTTATTCATTTTGGCCACTGATTTCTCCTTTAGTTTTATTCATGAACTTGACTTGTTGGTGAATTTACTGTGTGAGATTACAGTTGTTGAAGTATGGAGTTCAAATGGTGATAGTACAGCTATCTTTATATCCTTCAGGGAAGAGCTTGTCCACTACCACTAACTTTGACATGACTCCTCAAGGCAGGGTCCAATACTTCTCCTTCCCACATAGCTAAAAAATCACAGAACATGCTAATAACTGGATGTTTTAAAACTAAAAATACTAACAATCTAGGACAGACTTATTGCTCATTGTGTACTGTCTTCACCTTTAAATGACCCTACGTAGCATCATAAACTCATCAGATCTTTCGAAAACAAAATGTACTATTACTGAATGCCATGAAGAAGCATTTTCATGATGTTCCAGAAATCAAGACTGCAGAGCAGGGCAGATATGCACACATTCTCAGCTGTTTCAGGTGATTCCTTTCGAAAGGTCACAAATTTAAATACAACAAGATGCCTATTTTGTGTGGCCAACTGGAGAGAAACAGGGTACATACAAAACAAAGCATAAACTGCCTACCTAACTCTAATTATTCAGAACAGAGAAATAAAGAGGAAAGATAGCACTGCTACACTGCAAACCAAGGATTATTTCACTTCAGCTCTGGTGTGAGTCTGATCATCAGAGGCCTCTATCTTGTCAGGTGTCCAGGCAACTCACCTGGCAGGTGGCTTGCAAAGTCTAGAGGGGCGAAGACTTATTGTTTAACCCACATTCTTGACATAGATAGGAAAATATAGCACAAGTGAGGTTATTCAGTCAGCCCTTGGGAGAGCTGGTCCCCATTTCTCCTTCACCCAGTCTTTCCATGCTATGGCTCTGATAAGGCATCAAAGCCAGTAAAAGCGCATTTGAAAATGAAAAGGTCTATCACATTCCACGCTTCTTTTGAAACATCAAAAAGGCACATAAAGAAGCCATAGGACTAGAAAAAAAGCTGACAAGGAGCAGGACAGTGCCTGTTAGAACGGCAGGAATAGCTGGAGGTGAACCAATGTGAGGTCTATGAAAAGGCAAGTGAGAGCACCAGAAATTTGCTGCTGACAAGATGAAACAGCCCACAGCTGTGTCATGCTAATAAAAAGTTAATTTCAACTTTCAGACACTCTTCATGGTACTTTAGAGTTCAATGGCACCAAGCGCATCCATTGTGCCACATCACCTGGAAGGCTGGGTCTATTTACAAGCTCTCAGAGTCCACGTAGAACTTGAGGGAAACTATTTTATTCCTGGAAGATGTCCATGAGGATAAAAACATTCACCATCAGGCTGGATAGCTAACCCAGCGTCCTTGCAAACTTGAGCTTCAGACTTCGAATAAGTCCTGAAACAGATGCAGTGGACCAGGAGTTGTCCTTATCCAGAGTTCATGCTATCACTGTCAAAATCTGGGGAGAAGCAGAGTTCCAGCTGAAATTTTAAAATCTTAAATGCTTTGATGAATCTGTTGTCACCCTCACAAACTACTTCTTTCAGACTGAAATAGACAACCTACAAAACTCTTTAGAAAGCCTATGCCACTAAGTTTTCTACTATGTTATTTTCTGAGGCCATAAATCCAAGCCATTATGTATACATCAAAGCTGCCTCGAGGAATCTTGTTCTTGAAGAAATACAAGCAGAAAACAAAACCCAATAATTCTCTACATGCACATCTTCTGACTTCAGAAAAAGTCATAGTGGTTATCTCACTCTTTAAAGTAGAATAGGCATTACATTTCTTATAAAAACCACATGATTTAGAACTATGTACCTATACAGTCATGCATCTCTTCATGACAGAGATAAGTTCTGAGAAAAGCATTGTTAGCAATTTCCTCATTGTGGGGACATCAGAGTGTACCTACCCAAACCTAGAAGGGGTAGCCTACTACACACCCAGACACACTGGCAGAACTATTGTTCCTAGGCTACAAACCTGCACAGCATGCTACTGTGCCGAATACTGTAGGCAGTGCTAACACAGTGCTACACATTTATGGATCTCAAAATTTCTAAATATAGAAAATGCACAGTAGATAGATAGAAGGAGCAACATGGGGACCCTGAAATCCCAGAGGTAGAAGAACCAACAGGCAGGCCCAAGCCAACCCACTGGACTTGAGCTCATCAGCAGGGACCCTTGCCTAGCCTGCTGGGTGAGGAGGGGTTCTCTGGCCCACACAGTGCACAAATGCACCATGAAGTAGTCTACCACCTTCTACCTGTCAGCTCAACCTCCATCCGCACTGGGAGCAGTTAGGTTTGGGTATACAAGGACCAAACACTTGAAAATAGGAGACTCTGGAGAAATTATTTCCCCATAACTCCCTTAGCAGTTAAAGGAGAGAAACTCCTACAGTAGATTCTACACTCCCACCCATGGTAGAAGGGAGAAATGAGCACAGAGCTTATGTGTATCACAGAGAACTGGAGGAGCACATAGCTACAGAAATATACTCGAAAGAAGTAGTAAGAAGTGAGTATACCACCAGATGACTAAAAATCAAAGCTGAGCCCTAAGAAATAGGAGAAAATCAGAAAATATCCTCCCCGTAAAGGATCGTAACTCTTCACCAACAATAGATAAAACACAAGAGATTACAGAGATGTGAGCATAATAATTCAGAATATTCATTGTAACAAAACTCAATGATATGCAAGGAAAAAAAAAACAGAGAAACTATTCCAGGAGATGAGAAAATCCTTCCATGATTTGAAGGAGGAACTCTAGAAAGAGACAGACACACTGAAAGCGAATCAAACAACTTCTGAAGATAAAGAATACAATGCAGGAAATCAAAACCTCCTTGAAAGTTTCAACAGCAGATTAGACCACAAAGAAGAAAGAATCTCTGACCTTGAAGACAAAACTTTTGATTTAGTCCAAGCAACCAAAAAGAACAGAAGAATTATCATTACAAATGAGGACAATACACATGTAATCCTAGATACTATTGAACACCTGAATATCTGCATAGTAGGTATTCCAGAAAGTGGAATAGGGAATAAAGGCATATAAAATATCTTTTATAATATATTAGCTAAAAACTTTCCAAATTTAGAGAGGCAGGCAGACATTCAAATCCAGGAACTACAAAGGACACCAAATAGATATAACATAAGAAAATCCTCCCTAAGGCATATCATAGCCAAATTGGTTAAAATCAAAGACAATATGTTTTGGTAGAAATAAAAGTAACTTTGGAATCAGAAAAAAAAGAAATAAAAGACAAAGACAATATTCTAAAAATGGCAAGAGAACACCAAGTTACTTACATTAGACTAACATCAAATCTCTCAACCAAAACGAAGCAGGCAAGGAAGGAATGGGAAGACATATTCAAAACTCTGA
This sequence comes from Tupaia belangeri chinensis, assembly GCF_000334495.1. NCBI lineage: Eukaryota > Metazoa > Chordata > Mammalia > Scandentia > Tupaiidae > Tupaia > Tupaia belangeri. The sequence continues at coordinate 1,595,075 of NW_006159595.1, forward strand.
AAGAAGAACAATTTCAGGCAAGAGTACTTTACCCAGAAAGGTTATCCTTCAAACGGGAAGAATAAATGAAATCATTCCCAGAAAAAAAAAAATGCTGAAAGAATTCACCACAATGGAATCAGCTCTTCAGGAATTTTTAGGAATTACTTAAGGAACTACTCTATAGTAATTTAGGAAAGCAAAAGAGACACAAACAAAAGTAAGAGAACACAGGACCAGTAGGTGGTTATGGTGGCTAAGGTGCTAAACTCCCACATGACTGACCATGGTTCAAGCTCCAGACCCAGCGGCTTGAAAAATCACACTGGTCACATGTACATATGCTCCCCAAATCCTGAGAGAATAAAGAAGGGATTGTGGTGTGGCCATGTACCCTTGAAAATGATTTCTCACTTTCCCTTTCTCTATCTCTCATTTAGGCAAAAACCTAAAAGAATTTTTTGAAAAAATGTTTAAAAAGTGAAAGAACACAAAACAACTAGGAAAAAAGGGGATTAAGTCCACATAATGATATTATACCAATAATAATATTGAATGTCAGAACTAAATTCAGATTCAACTATCTTATACAGAAGCAGATTTAAATACAAATTCTCCAGTTATTTGGTAGGCAGTTATCTCCACGTGTTACACTACATATTTATGATAACCATTACTAGATAATAGAGGAAAAGTCCAAAATGTTACAAGTAGCTGATCTCTTGGGAATGAATTTTAAAAGGGCTTAAGTCAAGAACTTTGTAAAGCCTATAACTCTCCAAATCACTGCCTTTACCATGTCTTCACTTTTAAACATCTTTTTCCAATTTTGTTTTATGTTTGCTTTTTCGGGGACTTAGTTCTTTATGCATAGTACAGTACTATGGTCTTACAAGAACTCACAGTTGTTTTTCTCTCTTCCTAATGAGCTATTGTTAGGTACAGTTTTGCTGTAACTGGACCCATGACTGATACCCACAGATTTTTTTCAGATTATAAATTCTTATCTCCCACAGTCATCTACATGGAAATTACAAATTCTTCTTTCATTGCCTATGTTAAGATTATCTTTGTTAATTTATGAGATCATTGTTGCCTGATTTTTCTTCAATGTGTTTTTCTTTAGAACGATATCTCATAGTAAAGACCTTCATAGACAATTCAGTCCATACTTGCAGAGTAACCATTGGAACGGGTTTTGAATGCTCACAACATAATACAATGATAAATGCTGAAGGTGGTGAGTATGTTTATATCTTGTATTTGTTTATTACACACTGTATACACACTATCAAGAGTAGTCTGTACCCTACAAAGATGTATAATGATTGTATGCAAATCATAAATTACAGTAAATATTTAAAGAAATAAAAAGAAAAATGCACAGTAAAAATATGGTATAGACATGAACTACCTTTGTAGCCTTCATCACTTTTAATTATTCTTCCAAGCCAATCACTTGACCTGTTTTTTTTTTCTTTTTTTTTTTTTGGAGAGATTTTCACTATAGGGCGCGTGCGCTCGCCAGACAGACAGAGAGAGACATAGAGACAGAAAGCGAGAAATCACCCCCCAGGGAGGATGGTCACGCCACAATCCCTTCTCCTCCATTCTCCTCTCGGGATCTTGGGCATGCACGCACACGCGCCCAGCGTGAGTTTTAAGCCACCAGGTCCGGGACACGAACCGTGGTCGACTACATGGGAGTCCAGTGACATAGCCATTACGCTAACTGCTGGTTCCCTTGACCTGTTTTTTTATTGGCAACATTAGCCGTGGATTTTGTATGCTTAATGGGCATGATTAACATGAAATTAAATCAATCACAAGAGAAAATGATACCATCAAGAAATGCAGTAAGCATGAGATGGAAAAGACTACTGCCAAGACAGCATACTGTTTCATAGTAAATTTCTTATATATAAGTAGCAAAAGTACTCTCTAAACTTGCAATAAAAATACTCAGATTATATGTGCTATACTTTTGTACAACCGTCAGTGTAGCCAGTTTGTTTATACCACCATCACATAAACATATGAGTAATGTGTTGTGATACTACACTACGGCTGGGATGGTATTGGCCAATGGGAATTCTTCAGTTCCATTGTAGGGGTATGAGACCACTACAGCATGCAGTTTGTCACTGACCAAAGCACCATTATGCAGGGCATGATTGTATTCGAAATTAAAAATCCCAGGTGTGAATTTCATCTTTGACCCTGATTGTTTCATTATAAGCAAGACATTTAACTTTATGCCAAGGCACATCTCCTGATGCATAAAATGAAGTATAAAAGTCTTGCCCTGTTCTGTTTACCTTACAGGGATATTATGAGGACCAGAAGAGAAAATACTTTTCAAATTTAGAAAAATATGCCACTACTAGACATAGCATCATCTTGAAGTGCCTGACAATGAGCATCTTCAACATTCTTTCTGAATTAATAAAAAGTTAATTACTCTTTTTTTTTTTTGAGACGTTTTCACTATAGGGCGCGTGCGCTCTCCAGACAGACAGAAAGAGACATAGAGACAGAAAGCGAGAAATCACCCCCCAGGGGGGATGGTCACGCCACAATCCCTTCTCCTCCATTCTCCTCTCGGGATCTTGGGCACGCACGCACACGTGCCCAGCGTGAGTTTTAAGCCACCGGGTCCGGGATGCGAACTGCGGTTGAGTATGTGGGAGTCCAGCGACATAGCCATTACGCTAACTGCTGGTTCCCAAAAGTTAATTACTCTTAATACTAAGTAAGAGAAATTTACCAAATACTTTATTTCAACAAATACATTTTAATTGAATGCAGTGTATGGTTCATGGTTGCAATGTCCTTAATATTTCATTGCATATCCCCAGAGGGATTAAATATGCTTACTTTAAGTTATTTTCTTATTCATTACAGAGAATTTATATGTATGCATGAGAGCTAAAGAAGTCCCTTCAACAAGGTCTGCTCAGGCCACAATCTCCTTCCTCCAACCCTCCTGCTCATCAGGATCTTGGGCAAATGTCCACATGGCTTTTGCATTTTAGGTCAGCAGCACTGGGGATCCAAACCCATGGCCCACCACATGACTTCCATTACTCTACAAACTGGATCACCTGAACTGGGCCTAATTACGCTTACTCTAACATCTTCTGTTTGCTATGTTAATTTTTTCTTTATTTTTTATCTCTTCTGCTACCCACTTAGGGTCTCGCCTTTTTTTTAATTAAAGAATTATTTTATTTAACTTTATTTATTTATTTTTTAATTTGACCAAAGAGGGATGGAGTGAGAGAGAGAGGGAAAAAAAGTGAGAAAGCAAGCCTCCAAGTCCGGGACTTGAACCACAGTCAGCCATGTGGGAGTCCAGCATCTTTAACCACCATGACACCTGCTGGTCTCACTTTCATGGAGATGTTTGTCTTGAAGTGTTTGGTGAGTCTTGTTCGAGCACCTTTGAAAATGTCAGCTCTATGGCTTTTCTACTTTAGCCTGCCTGGGGTGATGGTAGAAGAATGGTGAGCCATAGCACCTGATGGAACCTATTGGTGGATCAGTTTCTGTGAAGCTGCATTCCACATTGTCCAGGTCTTGGTAAGTACTAAGAACATCGCTCTGCCTCTGTAGGCCCAGGTACCCACAGTGACTTCATGCAGGCACAACTCTACTGACCTATTCTCAGAAAAAACAAGGTTCAGGGAAAAAGCAAGGACCCAGCTGTTCCAAATGATAGTACACTGTGTTTGTTTCAAGGCCCTTTCCCTAGTGTTCCTTATTGACTGTGGACGAGACGACTGACAAATAGCTAAGCTTGCCCGGGAGTCCATCCCCTCAGGGTGTAACACATTGAATCAACCTGATTCCTGTTTTTCAGAAATGCTTCAATATTTCTTATACTCTGATAAGAATTTCATTATTATTTTTGATTTAGTAATATGGGACAGATGCATAATGCAGAATGGACACAGAAATTTGCAGAGAGAAATCCCTATGCAATTGGTTTTGTTTGTTACTCTACTTTCCATCAATGAAGTCATTTATTATGGAAATTACACATACTGTGGGTCAGAAACTCAAATAGGACAAAAAAAAAAACTATGCAAGAAAAAGTGAGTCTCCCCACCTCAATCCTAGAGTCCCACACCCCATAGGTAACCACAGTCCATTGTTTCTTGTACAGCCTTCTAGAAATTTCCTATGCAAAATATGTCTGTAGACACTGTTAAATACCTTCCTTTTGTTTAATTTAATAGCATATATTAAAGATCTGCCCACATCAGCACATTAACTTACATTAAATTCTTTTTACTGGTTCTACAGCAATTTATGTAATGGCCACATCAAAATTTCAGTCAGGTTCCTGTTGAAGAATACATGGACTGTTCCCTGTTTCAATTTTCTTTAACTATTATTAATAATGAACAATTTTTGTTCAGCCTTCTCTATACATAGGTACAAATAAAACCATAGGACCATTTGTTAGAAGTATAATTTGCAAGATTGTCACATTTTAAATGTTGGTAGTATTTCAAATTGCAATACAAAGAGGTCAAACCAATTTTTACTATACTTGCATTGCGTATGCACTTGTGTCCTCACATGCTCCTGCACTCTGGAATTTTCCTAATTTTATAATTATCACCAATCTGATAGGTGAAAATTGTTTCATAGTCTACACTTGCATTTCTATAATTATAAATGAGACTGGATTTTCTTTTATATGCCTAAACTTATATTTTTTTTTCATGTTTGCCCATTGTGTAGCAGAGTCATATTCCTCATATTACAGCTTGAGCCCTGGTCCTGGAGGCTTGAAAAACACACTGAACAGGTGTTCATGTATACCCTAATTTCCAACAGGACAGAGAAAAGGAGAAGGGATTGTAGCATGACCACACCCCACTGGGGGTGCTTTCTCTCCTCTCTATTTCTCTGGTGATTTAAAAAATATATAAACATATATATAAATAAAATAATAAATATTACATATACTTAAAGATAATATATATTTAATTTATATCTACACACATAGATACCAACAGGTGTTTCAGGTGCTAGACTGCAATATGGCTAACTGTTCTATCAGAACTTCTTTTTCATATCATATGCCTATATTTTAAAATTGTATTTTTCTTATCAATTTACAATGATTGACTTTTTATATGTATTTTGAGTATATGGAGCATGTATAGTGCAGGTATGTTAAAAATGAGTAGAGTCTGGAATGCAGTTAGACATGGACATGGACAAGCTCAGATATGTTCTACAGTTTTGCCTTTTGTCTTTGATTACCATACTTTTCCATAAAGGAATTTATCTCTACCACTTTTTTTTTTTTTTTTTTAAGAGAGAGAGAAATTTTTGCTATAGGGCACATGCACTCACCGGAGAGACAAAGAGACAGAAAGGGAGAAATCACCCCCCGGGAGGATGACCACACCATAATCCCTTCTCTTCCTTTCTCCTCTTGGCATGTTGGACACGTGTGCACATGTTCTCACATGAGATTTAAGCCACCAGGTCTGGGATTTGAACCGCGATCAACAACGTGGGAGTCCAGTGATGTAACCATTACACCATCTGCTGGTCCTGTCTATCACTCTTTTGTTGTTAATATCTACTTACGTTGTTTCTTGAGAAGTTCTTAACCTTTTTCAGATTACGATTTTTTCCATGATGTCTTATGAAACTTACAGTTTTGCATTTTATCTGTAAAGCTTCGGTACTACAGAAAGTGCAAGGAATGAGAGAGCGATCTAATTCTTTTCTCCCCAAATGGCTGAAAAAGTTGTCTCAATGCCATCTATTAAATAATCCATCTTCCCTCGCTGATTTAAAATGCCACCTTTATCATCCCCTAGATTCCCTGAAGTATTTGGGCCTACTTAAGATTCTATTCTGTTCCATTGATCTGTCTGCCTATGCAGATATTTTAGGAGTGAATACATTTATGGAGCTATAATTTAGCATATGTGGGTCTATTTCCAGGCTTTAGCTATTTGTATTCGATGGTATGTTTATTTGTCATTGTGTACCTCGGGTTTGACTTCCTCAAGGGCAAAGATTATGGATTCTCCTCCCTCTGTAATTCCCTAAAACACTAGGTCTCTGCCAAGGCTGACATTTCAGAAACTGAAATCAAGCCATGTCTTTAGGCAGCACCGGCAACAGCCCAAGTAGTCTGAGAGAGTAAAACGTTTGCTCAAAATATTCGACCTCCACACAGGAAATATAAAACACTACCATTTCCATTTCGGTTCCTTTCATTAAAGCCACTTTCCTCTCAAAACACAAATATTTGGCATGCTGCTGAGAATACATTCCTCATATTTTGTTTTTCGTCTACCTTTTGATAGGCAATATGGACTAACCTTTCGAGAGCCATGCAATCCGGTAAGACTAGTACCTATTCCATCTCATTTAGTATCACAAACAGCCTATGAAATTGGTGGTATTAATCTCACTTTATGGAAGAGGAAATAGGCTGAGAGAAGTAAGTTAATTTGCCAAGTTAGGTAGTGGTGGCGCCTGAATTCAAACCCAGGCCTGCCTGTGTCCAAATACCACATCGCTCTGGTTCTCCCAGGCTGCCTCCCGAGCAAGGACGGGAAGTCATTTCCATGCTTGTGCCAGTTCAGCCTTGAGCGCTGAATGGAGAATAGTTTCTAGCTGCAACGTGCTCGGCAGGGAAGAGGACCATGATGGATGATGGACGTCTGCCTCTGAAGTTGGAGGCAGCAGCAGCAACAGGGACATTGTATTTGCCACTGCTGCCCCAAAGCACAGCACAGGGAACCAAAGAAACATTTTTCCAACTTCACAGCTGTGTTTAAGAGCCACCCTAAAAATCAGTCATTCAATCAAACTTCACTCCCTTAATAAAGCCTGAGAAGTCAATGTTAAATTCTGAGGCCCAGGCACAGTAGCACGTGCTAAGACTGCGTGCGGTCTGCAAGCTGAGACCGCGTGGGAGTCTGGGGTTCGACTTTCAGCTCACCTTAAAAAGCCAGGCATGTTGATGCACATCTGTAGTCACATCTGTAGACTCAGGGACTAAAGCAGGAAGATTACAACATGGCAAGACTCTGCCTAGACAAAATAAGATAAAACAAAACTTGAGAAATATAGGAAATAAGGGAGAATATTATGTATAGTATTCCAAGTTTACCAGGTATACCAGGCTCACCAATATGGCATGGTAAAGGTTCAGCCTAATTGTTCCATGATCAACATGGAACTACTAGTCAGAAGGTGGTCATTCCTCAAACCTCAGGCAAAAGAGAGGTAAGAAATGGTAGGCCGGTGGGCTATTGACACTGTATCTAACTCACCTTGCTTACGGTCCATTCTAGAACTGTCAATCGAATCAAGTCACTGAGCTTTAAATCAAGCTCTACCAGACCCCTGCATTTGTGATACTCTATAGCTCCAGGATCAAGGTCTGGCCTCTGTGGATTGGAAGTTATGAGTAGCCATCCAACTCCTACCTCTTTTTCCTCTCTCTCTGGGATCTGCAAAGGTATTTCCATATTCAGCTGTCCTCTCCAACTTCATGTGGCTCAGGAAAGGTCAACCCCATTCCAGCTCTTGGTTGCTGGCAACTGCATGCCCTTTGTCAGTAGCTAGACTAGAAACGGGCAGGGGGCTGGATTCAGAGTCCTGAAGGTGAGGGCAGAGTTTTGCTCTAAGTGTATGAAAATTCTTCCTTGTTCCTCTGCAACAGCACCAGAGGTCAACTCTTCCTTTCCCTCTGGCCAGTTTTCTGCGCGGATGTGAGATTTGGCATTCTGCAGTACCCCACCCCCCACCCCCATATCAGCCATCACCCCAAGGACAGCAGAACAGAAACAGAGGTGACCCAGAACTCAGCTGAGATGTCTATAGCAGTTTGAACTTGCAGTTACTGAATCCGTAAATAAGTTCACATTGTAAGCCATTACTCACCTTCAAGTACTTCCTAGCTAACCTTCCTAGCAGAGACCTGCACCATGAGTCTCTAAGGAGGTTACCCTCCAGGTTCTAGTCTAGGGCTCCCAGAAGCCATTTACCTACTAAAGGACATTGTAGGAGTGAAAAATACAGGTTCAAATGCTGGCCCTGCCACTTATGTCTTGTGTGGCCTCAGGTACCATAACTGTTTCTTCCTCTGTAAATTGGAGACAATTGTCACATCCCAGGATTGTGTGAGGATTAATGAAGCAAGTCATACCAAGTGCTTAGAGACAAACGTGGCATGCATGGACTATTATTATTACATGAAATTTTGTCCATGCCTCCTGCCTGACTTTCCCTTTCCCCAGCAGGAGGACCTCAATTCCGCATTCCCTATGTCTGCTGGATCACTGACCCTGCAATCTCCAAAGCTGAACCCAGTCCACAGATCTGTGTAGCCACAGCACCCAGGTGTTCCAAGTTCACACCGACCCTTTTCACATCCCCTTATTGTCTTTGGAATTTTCCCATATAGCTAATATAAGCTTGTAATCTAAAGAAATATAAGCCTAGGGACCAGCAGGTGGTATAGTGGTTGTGGTGCTGGACTCGCACATGGCCAACAGCAGTTTGAATCTTGGACCTGGCAGCTTGAAACTCACATCAGGCACATGTACCTGCATGCCCAAAATCCCAAGCGAACAATTAAGGAAAAGGGATTGTGGTGTGGCTATCCCTCCATGGGGTGATTTCTCACTTTACATCTCTCTATCTCATCAGGGAGTGCATGTGCCCTGTAGCACAAATATCCCCCAAAAAAGAAAGATAGAAATTTAAGTCTAGTGGATGAAGGGTTTTAGTAGTTTTCATGTGTTTGTTTGTTTGTTAATTGCCTGAAACCATATGCACTCTCCAGAAAGGGACAGAGGGAGGGAGAAGGAGTACTGCCCTCCTCAGTGGGGCGTAGTCACACCACAACCCCATCTCCTCTATTTCTCCATCCTGCCAGAATTTTGTGCACACAGGCACATGTGTACCATGTGTGCCTCAAGCCACCAAGGACAGGATTCAAACCACAGTTGGCCACATGAATTTTAGCAGCCTTCAACAACTAGGCTATGAGGCCAGCCCTGTGGCCAGTTTTCTGTGCTGATATCCAGATTCTGATAGATGTCAGTAAGTTTTTCTTGCCATAGTATTGCTTCTTAAGGAACTGTTCTTTTGTGAGAATGGGTACAGAAAAATAAGGCACTAATTATTATTCATATTTGGCCTTGTTTCTCCAGGGGCAGTCGTTCTACCACAGTGATCTTCCCTTCCCATCTGGCCCCAGCTGTTGAATTCACTTGGCATGGACTTTTCTTTGGGGTATGCTGTTAGGCTGAGTAAAAACAATGACAATGGGGACCAGCAGATGGCGTAATGGTTGGACTCCCATGAATTTGACCGCAGTTTGAATCCCAGACCCAGAGGCTTAAAGTACATCCCAGGCGAGTATGTGTGTGTGTGCCCAAAATCCCAAGAGAAGAATGGAGGAGAAGGGATTGCAATGTGGCTGTACCCCGGGGTCAATTTCTTGCTTTCTGTCTCTCTCTGTCTCTCAGGTGATCACATGCGCCCTGTAGCAAAAATCGCTCTTTAAAATAAAACAAATTTTTAAAAAATTAATCATGGAAATTTGCAAATACATCCTTCAAATTGCTTTTCTCCTAAAAAATAAATTTAAGCAGTCCTTACTCTATTGAAGGACAACGCCTTTAAGAACACACACCTACGGCTCTTTTCAGACCTTGGCATCAGCTCATCTGCCACGTTTCATGCAGCTTCGCCGGGAACTGTGCCACATTCAGCTATCATTTTCTGCTTAGAAAAGGAAGTGAGAGATCAGGATCGTTAGATTCTATAAACACTTGAATGCTTGAGCAATGCAAAGCAATGAGCTATTTTGCAGGGCTGCTGGAGACAAGGAGTGGAGAGGGGAGAAAAGAAATTATATCTCATGACTCCAATGAGTATCATTCTTGCATGATGTCTAAAGAGACAGGAATTCAAGTTGAGCATTTGAATGTTAAAACAAAACAGACAATGCAATGCTTTTTCCTGCAAAATAGCAGCCACGTGTGTGCAGTCCTGAATAGAAAAGGAAAGAGAAAAGGAGAAACAGATAAGAATGAGACACAGGGAAAACGGGGAGATAGCTTGTCCCTGAAGGGTACAGTTAAGATTCCTATAGTTTTACATGAAAAATAATTCTGCTCCATGAAGGGAGTGAAAATGAGAAAAAATAGGAGAAAGTCAGGCTGAACTAAAGAATCTATAATTCCCTGACATATATTTCTTCATCTGATTCCAACAATTTTAGGTAGCCGATTCAACACCATCTAGTTCAAAAACTGATTCATAGGCCCCAAGATGCAACTGTGGATCTTCTAACCCCCTAATTCACATCCCAGAAGATTATTTTCAGATTTTTACTAACTGCTCCATAGTTCCAAGGCAAAGTAATAAAAAGTCAATGAGATTCCAGTATGCTGGCCACATTGTAATTTTTTTTAAGAATTACTTATTTAATTTTATTTATTCAGTTGTTTATTTTAATTTGACCAGAGAGAGACACACAGAGAGAGGGACAGTGAGAGAGAAAGCATGTCACCAGGTCCGGGACACCATGGTTGGCCATGTGGGAATGTCCAGTGCCTTAATCATGATGCCACCTGCTGGCCCCTGCATTGTTCTTTTTCAATGTGGGATTGTATAACATTTCCCCATCTGCACAGATACAGAAGAGCCTGAGTGGTGTGTTTTTTTGCTTTTTTGTTTTGTTTTGTGTTTTCACTTGCTGCTCGTACACAACATGGAATGCTCCTGAGAAACTATAGCGGTGAAGAACTTAGAGAAAGTGACGAAGTCCTGATTTTGCACAGTCGTTCAGTGACTTTGTACCGTGGAAGCTACACCACAGTAACAGCTGTGGAAATTATACTTCCCTCCAAGCCCTAGGACAGGAAAAAAGCCACTCTGAGAACTTAGATTTTATTGAAAATCAAAAGGCAACTGACAGGATGTTCACTAAACTCACCCAGGAAACTCTTATTCACAGATATAGCAATACTCTGAGAAAGATTTAGAACCAAAACCTGAGGGAATTTAAAAAAAAAAAAGAAAAAAAAACTTTCTCTGTTTCTTTCTCTCCCTCTCTCTCTCTCCTCACACACACATACACACACACAGACATAACTAGGTGAATGTTACAAAGCACACAAAAGGCTGCAGGAAAAAAGTCGATTTCAAGACAGTATACCATAACCAACAAATACTTAACGCTTTTATTTGTTTGTTTGTTTATTTATTTATTTGCTAGAGGGCATGTACTCGCCAAAAAGAGAGGGAGAAGAGAAAGCACCCCTATGGGAAATGGTCACACTGCGATCTCTCCTCCTCCAGCTCTCTTTCCTTTCAAGATTTTGGGTACATACAGTCACGTGCTCAATTTATTTCTCAAGCCACCAGATCCAGGGCTTGAACAACATATTCAAGCAGCTGTGTTAATCACCAGGCCATAGAGCCAGACTTACCTAATGCATTTTGAAAATAATTATCTATTTAATTTTATTTATTATTAATATTGTTTTAAAAATTTGACCAGAGAAAAACAGAGACAGAGAGAGAAAGTGGGAAAACAAGCCACCAGGTTCAGAATTTACACCATGTGGGCCATGTGGGAGTCCAGCACCTTAAGCACCTCGCCACCTCTGGTCCTACTTAATGCATTTTCAAGTTTGATAAAGTGCCAGTAATTGTAATAAAGCCTAAAAGCACAGAGCAAATAAATGGGCAAAATAAGCAACAAATAATTTTAAGGCTGAACGATAACGCTTTTCTAAAAAAACATAAGGGAGGGATAGGTGTGTATGAAGGCATATAGCACAAGTGTTGTTCTGTAAAGTGAATTCCTCACTCGTGAGTTTCCATGAGTGCTCTAAGCACCGACTCTGGGCTAGTTTCTATACCATGTGCTATGGCTACAGCTACAAACAAGGTATTTCTATTCCTGCAGACCTTATTTTCTCATTGCAGGTCAACACAAAATAAACAAATATATTCATGAAGTGATATTCATTGCCCATGCACAATCAAGATTGGCCACTTCACCTTTATAATAGCAGTAGTAAGGAAGAAACAATGAAAACCTATTTAGATCATGGCACATTTTCAGACTCCAAAATATGGCTCCTTTAAAAGTGGTATGATAATATTCTTAAAATATGCATTCTTTGTTTTTCGTATCTTTTGAATTGATATACACAAGTCATCTTAAGGCCCCTGAGTATTTGAGCTAAATATTTACTACTTTCAAGGCCAGCCCCATAGCGCAGCAGTTAAATGTTAGGCAAAGGAAGCTGGATCCCACATGATCAACCAGGGTTTGTGTCCCAGTCCTGTCAGCTTGAAAAACATGTAGGGCATGTCTGCGTGCCCAGGATCCTGATGGGATGGAGAATTGGAGGAAAAAGGCTTGTGGCATGAACAGGCCTAATGGGAGGTGCTCTCTCTTTCTCATGCTTGCATACATGTCCTTTAGCATTAAAAAAATAATAATAAATAACCAGTTTCAGCAAATAAAAGAATTTCCATCTCTGCTTTGTTATCATTTATGTTGATTGCTTCTAAGTTTCCATTTTTAAAGAATTTTTGTCGAAATAATGAAATAAAGGGGCCAGCAGATGGCATGGTAGTTAAGGTACTGGGTTCCTACATGGCCGATTGTGGCTTGAAAAACATGCTGAACATGTGTGTGTCTGCATGCCCAAAATTCCAAGAGGAGAATCAAGAAGGGACTGTGGCATGGCCATCACTCCTAGGGAGTTATTTCTCACTTTCCCTCTTACTATCTCTCTCTCTTTCTCTCTCTGGTGAGCACACACACCCTATGACAAAAAACATCAATAAATAAACAAACAAATGCTATAAATAAATAAATAAATGCAAGCAGGTATTCAAATAACTGGACAAACAACTATACAAAAGATAATGCTGCTGAAAATGAACTGTCTCCTGGCACACAGCTCCACTACACAACAATAGGAATTTGTATCAGCTAATAGCAAAAAGCCCAAATATATTAGGTCCTTGGGAAAGTCATGACATATTTTTCTATGTCTTCCAATGCAAAAATGCCTCATGACTTTCCCAACAACCCAACAGTAACCAAAGACGACTGAGAGGGTGAAAATATAATGAGATAAATGGGGCTAGATTGAATGGAAGTTGAACTGAGAAAGCCTCTACCCCAAGGCAGGCGTGCCTGTTGGGCTGTTGTAACCGACAGCAGAGCCTTTTGTTAGAAGGATCCTGAGACCCAATATTCCAGTTCTTACTATCTTTGGGGTAGGGAAGATAGGGGTCTAAGCCTCTGAGTGAAACTCAAAGGAGCCATTAACAGAATATCTGTCATGTGACAGTTTCATCCAAAGGGAAAGGAAACCAGCTGTGTTAGTCTTCTACCCAGAGACAGTGATGGGAAAATGAGGTACCAGGGGGTGGGTGCCATGTCTCTCTTCCTTTGTCTGCACATTTCATACAGTGCCATCATTTAAGTGAACTCATGAGAACTGGAATGGGCTGCACATTTTCGAAGGTGGCCCAAAGAAGCCATCCACTACTGTCTCTCTGCCATTCCCTTAACCTCTCTGAACTTTAGTTTTTCTCACTTCTAAATGAGAAAAGGCAATTAAGCAAAATAACTCAGAAGAAAAATGTTACTAAGCAGTGGCATTAAAAAGGTGTGTAGCTGAATAAACCAGCTAGTATCATTCCTATAGGTGACCAAAACCACTTACCTTGTTGAGAGTGAAAATTGAGCTATACATCTATGACCCATTACTAAGTAACAGAATAATCAAGAATATTTTTTAAATAAATTGAATATCAGAATGTAAAAGTAAAGAGCAAAAATGAACATGGCCAATGAGTACAGGAATTTTCCATTGCCCATTGAAATACAGAATTTAAGACCTGATAACTCAGTTGTCTTCTTTCTTCATATATTTTGTTGGTTTTTATTAAATAATTTCTCTCAGAACCAGCAGGTGGCATCCTGATTGGGGATGCTGGACTCCCACATAGCCAACCATGGTTGAAGTCCCAAACCTGGTAGCTTGCTTTCTCACTTTACCTCTCTGTATGTGTCTCTCTCTAATGAGCATACATGTCAAATTAAACTAATACTAATACTAATAATTAACTAATTATTTTAAAAAGGAAAAACAATTTCTCATAGGATTTATGTTTATTTTCATAATCAAATCAAATTGGGTTTAGTAGACAAATAATTAGCAATGAATCCATGGTTTTTGTCTACTTATGTGGTCAGCTATGAACTAAAATGCAAAAAGTATAAAAAGTATAAATGTCCCTAATCCAAAAAATAAATGAACAACATCCTAATTGTGTTATAAGCACTAATATTTTCTAATCTCAGTAGTCTCTGAGTAGTTATGGTTTTAACTTCCAAGTTCTCAAAGGCTCTTTGTTTTTTTTTCCTGCTTCCCTTACAGTGGGTTGAATAGAGTTCAAAATACAGCAATCATTGCCACATTCCACATGTGTCTCCTTCTCACAACACCATAAATAATGTGTAAAAATCAATGATAATTTTATATCTGATTACCAGTTCAATATCATGTTACAGGAAAAATTGCTTTGTGTAGATCCTAATATTCTTAAATTTTCTCTTGAGAAAATTAGCCAGTGACTTGTACAGTCTTTTGTCCTCAATCAGATACATTTTACACAAACTTCTTTAAAAATAAAAAGGATTGAGGGTTGAATAGAAACATTCTACCTTAGCTCTTCCTCAATAATGTTAGACTTAACTAGGCCAGATTAATTTGTTAAAGGCCCTATGTTTATTTTAAGACATAAAATGATGGACATGTTGTTATTTATTAGTAAGTGCTTAAAATATATAAACTAGTTATTAACATGATATTTATATTTTCTAATTTAAATTGAATTGGAAGATTCACATGCATCTGCACACTGACCATCTCTAAAACATAATCTGGGTCTTCTAGTATATCTCTTAGAACCAAAACTGTAATAACCTCACAAGTCTCCTTGAAGAAGTCATGACAGGCAAGCTATGCTGCAATAACAAGCAAGCTCCAATATTTCAGTGGCTCGAGACCACAGAGCTTCTTATCTGGCTCATGTTCATCTATCAAAGGCCTTCAGGTGCCTCTGCTACTTCTGCCTATCAGGAATCCAAGCTGCTTGCTCCATCTAATTTCATACTTAAACATTCACTGAAGCAGGGGGAAGCAAGAGTTTAGTTAAACAAGCACTAAAGATTCTTCCCACAAGTCTCAAACATCCCTTGTTCTCACACTTCATTGACCAAAGCAAGCCACATGGCATTACCCAAGTTCATGGGCAGGAAGTGCAATTCCTTCCTGGTCAAGGATAACCAAACACATTTGGTGGACAGTATCAATGGAGATCACAACCCCTATTTACTTTGTCACCAGTTAAAGACATGAGAAGGTAGAGGTCTTAACAACTTTCAGCTCTTTTCAATAACATTCATCCGATTCTTTTTAAATTTAGACTAGTAGGAAAGGGAGCAAATAGAGTGATAGTTACCATTTTCCCTCGTAGAATCTTCTACTTGTAAATGTGAGTTAAGATGATCTTTCTTTCTCGTGTTTCCATAACATTGCTGACATTAGTTTGGTTGAATCTGGAGTTTCCTGAAAAAGTTAGGAATAGGTTAGTGTAGATTTAAGAACATTAGATTAAAATGCATAGTCCCTAACATTTATTTATAGTCTATGTCAGATGCAATGCTTAGAGGTTTATATGGATCATCTCATGCAATCTTTGTAGCAAGTCTATGACATACATAGATACTATCAATACGATCATCCCCATGTTTCAGATGAGGAAGTTTAAGAAGTTTGACAACTGGGGCTCATCCTGTAGTTAAGCACTAAGCAGAGGAAGACAGATCCCACATGGCCAATCAGGGCTCAAGTCCTGCTCCTGTCAGGACACATGTGTATGCTCAGGATCATGATGGGATAGAGAATTGAAGGAAAAAGGATTGTGGCATGACCAGACATTTCTGTCTGTCTATCTGTCTCTCACATTCTCTCTCTCACTCTATGACATTAAAAAGGAGAGTGGAGAGAAGAAGAAAATTTCACGAGTGGTTAGTAAAAGAGGAAAGATTCCCTCCCAAGCATGAATTCTTGTGCCCAGCCTCCTAATCACATATGACAGTAACACTGATAAAATATTTTATTATATGTAATAAACTTGAATATTCTTACCTTAATGGTAATTATATAAACCACTGGCTTTGAAATTTGTTAGATTCACACACCAAATAGAAGGGTATGTGATAAGTATTTTGGGAACTACTTTATAAACTTTACATGGCCCTGAAACTATTAGGTTCTTGGAAAAGTCATGACGTACATTTGTATGTTTTTCTACCCAAAACTGCATCATGACTTTTCTGATGACCCCATATTCAGAGAATTAAAAATATTACCAAAAATGAATGATTGGAAATATATGAGGAGTAAACTGAAAACATGACAATATTCACAGCTGCCACTATTATATCTCTGGAATGACAGCCATAGATGCCATCTGAATGTCACCCCCTGGAATTGTGCAGTGGACAGTGTGTGTGACCGTATTTCAAAGCTCTAGTGTTTTCACAAGAAATCTGCCTTTACCTGCATCCCTATTCTAATATTCCATGTCCTGACAGGCAGTGCTAGTGTGGTTTCCATTTTCCAAATGTCTGCACAGAATTTAACATCTTAAATTCTTCTCTAACTTGGTAGTAGAGATGGTTGTCATTACTGATAGGATGAGGATTTTTAAAAGCCGGTATTGGGACCAGCAGTTAGCATAATGGCTATATCGCTGGACTCCCATGTAGTCAAGCAAGGTTCGAGTCCCAGACTGGGTGGCTTAGACTCATGTTGGGTGCATGTGCATGCGTGCCCAAGATCCCAAAAGGAGAATGGAGCAGAGTGGATTGCGGCATGGCCATCCCCCCAGAGGGGAGGGTAATTTCTTGCTTTCTGTCTCTCTGCTCTCTCTGTCTTTCTGGAGAGTGCACACACCCTATAACAAAAAGCTCTCCAAAATAAAAAATAAAAAAGAAAGAAAGAAAGTATTAAATGAGCACATCTCAGGTTCTCATTGCATCTGTCTGAAGAGCCCATGTTTTGGTCTACCCATGTAAATTCTAGTGATTAAACTGACACCTGCAAATCTGAATTTAGAGAACTACATTTACTTGGGTATATAACAGCTGGTCAACCTATTTTAAATCTTCTTGGCAAGACATTACATTGTGTTATAGACTTCGTGTGCTTACTAATATCTATGGAGAAAATCACTATTATTTTTTGAGAATGCAAGAAAGACATGCCCCTTCAATTCATCAACTTCAATAGCTTCCTCTATCCATCTCCAGAAAACTGCCAGGTTCTGCATCTCTTTCCATGGGATCCCAGTCCAGCCCCAAAGGATCTCCCGCTACACCTGCCATTGTATCTTCAACTTGTTTTACTGTATTTCCAGTCCCTCTGCTCACTCCAAACCAGCAAACTGCTGTTAATCCTGAGAAGGTCTTTGTTGTAAATCCCGCTGAACCTCTTTCTGCAGAGAATTGCCCCCCTTTGAAGACTTGCCCCAGCGGTCTTTGTGCTGGCTGCATCACTGAAGAAATAAAGCAGCGTGCCTTAGGTAAGAATTTTTGCAGTGTCTTTTCAAACGGTATTTGTACACTTTAGTAGTCATCATAGAGTCTCTGCTGACCTAAGAGATTTGCAGCTTTATAAAAGCAGTGGCAGATGCTAAGAATATTCGCCAATCCTTTTCTTCTTTTGAAACAGGCCCAGAAAGGAATGACTTGTGGGCAAATATTGATTCCTTTTTTCCAAAGATCAACTATTAAGGATGAAAGGACACCTAAACTTGAAATGGAACGGTTTGCATTGTCAGGCTAGGACGGAAGGTAGAGAAGGAAGACCCTGCTTCCCTACCTCAGGACATAGCGGTGTGGGAACAGATGTAATAAGGCCAGACATTACCTATGACCCTTCTCTGGCACCTGAAGACACTTAGGGCGAGCTCGTCAGACTTAAATGTGCATGTGAATCATCAGGAATCTTGTCAGAATGTAGATTCTGGCTCACTGGGTCTGGGGCAGAGCCTGGGATTCAGCATTTTGGACTAGACACCAGTGAGACAGATTCCACTAGCCCAAAGGCACACTCTGAGTAGCATGGGTGTAGACACCTTGCTTGTCATAACTGACCATGGAGCCCTACAAAAGCAAATGTCTGAGCTCTTACCAGCAAGACAAGAGTGGCTGCTCATACCACATCAGCACTGCCTGCCTCAGAAAATAAAGAAGGGATGAGGAGCCCCCCAGTGGCCCTCTCTGCCCATAAAGACTACATCCACAGGAGAAAGGGATTGAACCAGGCAATGAGGTTGGTGCACCGAGCTCAGCAATCCCTTTGTTGTGTGTTGGGGCACCCGGCTTGGTTTTCACATTACCAGCCTCAGTGAGGTGGAACAGAGGATTACAAAGGGATAAGCTAAATGGCAATTGCAAGTGTATTGTTGTGGTCACCAGCACCTTTTCCATCAGTATTTTTCATTTCTCCAAAGCCATATGGAGCAGTTAATCTATTTAGGTGATTTCTTAAGAGAAAATGAACAATACATGTTCCCAAGTGTAAGGGTAGCGAAAGTTAAAAATGATAGTTTCTTTCATCCCAAAGCCTCCAAAATGCTCACAGATCTTACTATTATCATAAAAATAAATGACAAAAGGGATTTAGTTCTGTTAGAAATCATCCTCTTGGAGCTATTGGCCATGTAGAGAAACTTAAAATAAAACACACTGCCTTCCAGGCTCCAGCACCTTCCAGCTTCAGCATTGAGATAAAAGTTCAGTATGAATGCTCCTAATGATCTATGATTTGAAGATCTGGCTGTTTTAACAGAGAGCATGGCCAAAGAGTTAGAAAAAGTAGGATTTCAGATCCAAGACTAAAAATAGATTTATGCCTAGGTGGGTTTGTTCCTTTAGAGAAAGTTCCATTGATGGTCCTAAAAGTCTTCCAGATGAGTAACCTGCTCTGACCAAGAGTAGTCGCTACCTAAAACAAAACAAAACAAAACAAAGCAAACAGTTTTCTCTAGTTGAAACAGAGACTTGGCCAAATTCACAAATTGGCTACCTAAAACAAAACAAAACAAAACAAAACAAAACAAAGCAAACAGTTTTCTCTAGTTGAAACAGAGACTTGGCCAAATTCACAAAGAAACATTTTTCACGGATTTGCCAAAGATATACATCGATATATTATAAGTAAGACACTAGATATAAATGTTTAAAAGCCAAGTATGAGTGCACCCAATCTACAATGGTAGCAGTTTGAATCGAAGCCTGATTAGAGTAGCCAAATAGGACATGGACTGATCTGTAATATCACTCCCACAGCAGATAGCATCTCACTGGTGAGCTGAGTAGGTCACCACACACGTGCAATGAAAGGTTGTAGGGACTCCTCTTCTATTTTCGTATCAAAGTATCTTTTTCCTAAAACTCCAAATCAGACACCCTTTTACCATTCCTATATCCATGGGAGAAGTAACACATTGACCTGTTTTTTACCTGTGATATAGGTTATTAGAGCCTGTTCTCACTATCCAATCATGAATACATTGTCTTCATGAAGAGAGTGAGGAGAGGAGCTGGGGAGATTGCCAGGCCAGCCACAGGGGGTAATGCAATGGTCCAAGATGCTAAAACCATGTAGGAAGGCCCAGGCTTGTGTCCTGAGGCTCCCTATACCTACGTGTGATCCAGGCTGGCTGACGCTGGTGGAAGGATTGTGGCATAAAGATTCTGTTAGGGATGGGACCAGCAGATGGCATAATGGCTACATTGCTGGACTCCCATATAGTTGACCATGGTTAGAGTCCCAGACCCAGTGGCTTAAACTCACACCAGGCGTGTGTGTGTGCATGCCCAAAATCCTGAGAGGAAAATGGAGGGGAAGGGATTGTAGTGTGGCCATCCCCCACTGAGGGGGTTGTGTGATTTCTCGTTTTCTGTCTCTCTGTCTCTCTCTGTCTTTCTGGCAAATGCACACACCCTATAGCAAAAACCTCTCAAAAAAAAAAAAAAGATTCTATTGGAGGTGTCTATCTCTTTCTCTGTCTCTCGCTCCCTTTTTCTTTCTCACTGGAAGAAGTAAATAAGTAAACTTTAAGGAAAGAAAGAAAGAAAAGACACATCTGTAGCCAATATAGGATTCATTAGAAGCCACCAAAGGGTGAGGATAAGGGTGTTCAGAGATCTGCCTCAATAGAAAACAGGGCCTTTGCCAAAGGCAAACAGTATTCTTTAAACTTGTGCCCACAGTGTGATAGGAACAATCACGGGACTGTGAGTGACAGGCCAAAGCTGGTGCCCCACCTCGCAAGCTATTCCTATATGGAACCCAGAGAGTGGCTCTTTTCAATTAAAAATGCAAAGTGATCGACATGAATTATTTGACAACTTTTGTGTAAAACAACCTAATTGGATACTGACCACTTTATCTGTGGGTGAGCTATTCATAACAGACAGGAAACAAAGCTCTTAAGACCCTCGATCATTATACACACTTAGGGAACATATTTTCCCCCTCTGGCAGGATAGCAATTCCAGTGCCAAACAGCTGTTTTCACCTCTCTCTTAAAAATGGCTGTGATTCACCATTTCAAGTTAACTAGTCAAACCGTGTCAGGAGGAGGCTTGAGGCTGAAGAGTATGCATGTTGCTTTTTACATAAATGGAAGTAAAAGTGTCAGAGAGCAGGTGCCACAGGTAATGCTGTCACACCAAAAAGACTTTCAACAGATGCCAGAGACACATTCTCCTGGGCCCCCGCCTCTTCTTTCTCAATTAAACCAAATTATGCCCCAACCATCAGGTGTCCTTGCTGCAATTCCGGACGTCCTGAGAATGATTTTCAAACCCAACGCATCAAGACACGTGTGGAAAGGATGTCTCTGTGAAATAGAAAGAAGCTTGAAAGAAAAAGATGACATCTGTGCATGTTTCTTTGCCACCACGATGTTCTACTGCGTTGCTTGATTCTGAAGGTACTTCTCCGTTTTCAGTGTTGAGGAATGCATGTGCTCAGGCAGTTAGTGGATGCGTTCTGGCCACCATGCCGTCTTTGGGATGCAACCCTTGCAGGATGGGCATCAGGCTGGCCTTTGCCTCCCCACGCCTTCGAATCCTGCTACATACTGATTTGTTCTTCCAGAAAAAGCGAAGGCAAAGAGGGCTAACCCCCCGAAGAAGTGAAATGATAAAAGAAATAAATTTCAATTTTTCTCTAGGTAAGTGACTAACTGCAGTCTCTCTGAGGCTTCAAATCATTCATTCACATATTAATATTGTACATGCGCATATCACCTTGAGCCTTTCTGAGCCAAGGGGATAAAAGAATAAGCAAAACAAAGCTTCTGACTTGATGGAACTTACACTATAGGGA
>NW_006159595.1:1616676-1640276 GCF_000334495.1 Tupaia belangeri chinensis
GGAAAGAAGACAATAAAGAAACTGAAAAAGACTGTGTACCCATAATGCAGTCTTGTGTAGTAATAAGCGCTGTCAGGGAAAAGAGGGTAAGGGGATGCATTGAAGGAGGAATGCCTACCACATTAGGTGTCTGATAAGACGCTACTGGAACAGGCTTTTGTAAAATAGGGGAGCAGCCCTTGTAGATCTCTGAAGGCACAGCTTTCCAAGCAGAGAGAACAACGTGTCCAAAGGCCCTGAGGTGGCCATAAGCTTGGCATATTTAAGAAACAGGGAGGGCCAGTGTGGTAGAACTGAGTGGAAGAAGAGCAAGAGATGAAAGTGGAAGGTAGGAAAAGGATCAAATGGAGTCTGGGAGCCAGAGTAAGGAGCTCGGTTCTTACTCTGATTGAGCCCCCTAAAAATGCGGAGGGAAAAAAAGAAAAAAGAAAAGTGACTCACACATCTGATTTACACTTTAATCAGCTAATTCCGGAGCTCTTGACCTAGAGGTGGGCAGGATTACAAGTAGAAAAAAGAGTTAAAAGTCTAATGGGGTTTCGAACTAGAAAAGTAATGGTGAACATAGTGAAAAGGATGAAATACTGGACATAATTTGATAAAAATGATGATTCCCTGATTTGTTAAATGGGAGGTGGGCATGCTGGAGAAGCATCAAGGATAAGTCGTGGTTTGACCCGAATCCCTTGGCAAATGGCAGTGCCATTTACTAACATGGGAGGTAGAAATGGTTGGGAAAAGAGGACTGAGTACTACTTTGAAGATGGTAAATTTGCAAGTGGTCTTTAGGATCCAATGGTGATGCTGAGGAAGGAATTTGACATACAAGTCCGAATAAAAGGAAAGAGCTAAAGTTGAAGATTTCTAAACCATCTAGAAATATTGGGTCATCTGAAAAGGCCATGATGTGTTTTTCTGTTTTTCTGTACAAAAGTACATCATGGCTTTTCTGACAACCTAATAGATGATAGCTAGAGCCATGTGAGAAAGTGGGGAAAATGACCAAGGGGTTGAGCCCTAATGTACCCCCAACATCCTTAGATTATGGAGAAAGGGGTCAGCAAAGAAGAATGGGAAGGCATAACCAGTAAGTGGGAAGAAAACGAAGGAAGAAGGGAATCATCCAAGCCAAGTGACGTATGTGCCTGTAGGGAGTGGAAGTGGGCAACTAAGTCAGGTGCTGCTATTGTGTCAAGTAAGATCCAGGCTGAGAAGCACCCTAGAATTTGGCAAGATCAGAACCATTGGCAATCTTGAAAAGGAAAATTCTAGAAGGGTGTTGGGGATGACCTCTGAGGGAAATGGACAAAAGAATGAATAAGAAACCCTCTTTCAAGGAGAACAGAGAAAACATGAACTAAACCCTGTGAAATCTAGTCTGGAGTCAGAAACTTAGTCAAGGGAAATTTTAGAATATCTTTGAATGCATATAGAAATGATTGCAAATAGAGAAGGAGAAAATTATGCTGAAGTAAGAGCATAATAGAAGGCGTGAGGTGTTTGAGTAGGCATGAAGGGATGGGGTCTGGCATACATGTGTAGAGCTGAGCTTTGAAAGAAACAGAAGTGCTCCTCCATTGTGACAAAAGAGAAGGCTGAGTGTATGGAGGGAGGGGCAGTGGGTTTGCCATGAGGTGCTGAGAACCCACAGAAGCACTCTTGTGTTTGTCTTTATTCTCTCAGTGAAATAAGAGACAGGTTCATTAGCTGGAAGTAAAGGAAAGAGCATTGGATGCTAGAAGAGCAAGAGAAGGTGTGAAATGGAGTCTCAGAGGGCGGTAGAGTGAGCTGATCAGGGAATCTGAACACCTGTCCAGGCAGGGCCAGCTGCCCACCTGAGTCCTGTGGTCACAGTTAGATGACTCTCTGCTTCCCATAGCTTCAGCAGTGTTGCTGGTTGGAAAATTTAGACAGAATTTTTATATTCTAAGAAGATTTTTGGCTATTTTAAACTAGAGAGAATAAAACTAACTAGAATAGGAATCACGTTATAATAGGCAAATACGCATGAGTAGAAAGATGCCGAAAACCAAACATTCCAACCTAACTTTAAAATCATAATGGTTTTATTCTCATTTCCTTCAATACATAAATTAACCCGATTTAAGATCAGAGGCACATTTTCTTTGATCCAAAGAGCACTATACCATCAAGGGAACTGCTTCTAATCTATCCCTTTAGAAAATTGTGTGATCCTAAGCAATTATTTAATCTCACTATAGCAGAAATAGCAGGTTACCACCCAAAATATTCTTTATTCCTTTCTCCTCGTCACTAAGAGAATCCTTAACCCTTAGCTGAGCAGAAGACTCCCAGGATGAAGACTGCATCTCCCTGCTTTCGTTACAGCTAGATGTGGCTGTAGAATAAGTTTGGGTCAAGGAAAAGAGTTATGAGATGGGTTCTAGGAAACTCCCTGTAAGAACATGACATCTGGGCCAGCTCCTTTGTACAGTGATAATGTGCCACTCAAGAGATGCTGGATCCCACATGGTGACAGTGGATCAAACCCCAGGCCCAGTCAGTCTGAAATGTATCTGCCACATAGATTTCAAAATCAAAAGGGCTAGAGGACTGTGGAAAAAGTATCTTGGTGTGACCAGACCCTGTGCAAGAAGTCTCTCTCTCTCTCTGTCTCTCTCTCTCTCTTCCTCTTTCTCCCTCCCCCCCCCCACTCATTCTCACTCTTTCTTGTGCATACACTCTATTATAGATAAAGGGATAAAAATATTAAAAGAAGAACATAACATGTGCTATTTTTTTGGGGGGGGGAGAGGTTTTTGCTATAGGGCGTGTGCACTCACCAGACAGACAGAGAGAGAGAGACAGAGAGATAGAAAGCGAGAAACCACCCCCCAGGGGGGATGGCCACGCCGCAATCCCTTTTCCTCCATTCTCCTCTCGGGATCTTGGGCACGCACGCACACGCGCCCAATGTGAGTTTTAAGCCACCGGGTCCGGGACGCGAACCGCGGTCAACTACATGGGAGTCCAGCAACATAGCCATTACGCTAACTGCTGGTTCCAACATGTGCTATTTTAAAATCCCTTCTTCTAGAGTGTCAGTCGTCATCTCAGACCATGACAAAATGACAAAGAAGTGAACTAAAGAAAATCTGAGTCCCCGACAATTTCGTCGTGTCACCTGGAGTCCCAGAACACAAACTTCTATCCTTCCAAAATGTGAGCAAAAACTCTCTATCGAACCAACTGAACATAACCGTGATGGATACATGAGGAGACTTCAACAAGTGTATGGAAAATAGAATTAAAGTATGAGTTCATTTTGATGCAAAAACTTTGGAAATCCACGCATAATTTTTTTTTCGCTATGCACTTTCCATGAGCTTTGTGAATACTGCTCATACCAAGTCTTAGTTTTCTCTTTTTTAAACTAAAGTTATTGTCAATTTTTCTGGGCAAGTATAAAATTCTCATTTACAATGGCATCTCCCTGACTCAGAGGTCAGAGTACTATAGCAGGATCTACAATAGTTAGAGTCCAAAACCTGTGGCTCCAGCTCCTAGTTCAGTGAAGTCTGTTCAGTGTTGCCGAGGGGGTTGATAACCACTGTGCTACGTCCTCTCCTCACACTTCCATTTCCACAGAGACAAATGGACACCGTGTTCGTTCTCTGAGGGTCAGTGGCACATCAGTTTGTTTGTCACGGAGAGCAAAGAGGCGCTGCCGAGTACTTTCTAGAAGATATGGGAAACTCTCCCCAAACATACTCAATGATTTCACTAGTTCGCATAGTCTACTGCACCATGCAGAAAAAATAAAGAAATCAATGTGACACTGCTTGTGAAAATTTGTTCCTAACATGATGCTTTCTTTTTGGCTGAAAAAAAACACGAACCTTATCTGCCCACGGAATTTATTAATTAACCAAGAGCACATTTATTTTGCATTCTAAAGTGCCATCACTACAAAGACAGAAGGAAACATCACAGACAAAAATAATGACCCGAGGGGCCAGACAGCAGGGCTGCAGTAACCAGCCGGATCCACCTAGGTAGGGCGTGGGCTCACTTTTGAGGACTACCTTGTAGTCACAGGCTTGAGATCCAGACAGACTGAGGCTAGGGGTGGATTGCACTGAAGATCCTATTGTGAACGCCTGTCTTTCTCTCCTAGCTTTTACCACTCCTGGAGGAAATAAATAAACTTTAAAATTAATGAACTATTTAAAACATACAATTATTTGAGTAAAATGTTGAATAAGGCTGTAATCTTGGGCGAGCCAATGGCATGTGTGTTAAGGTAACTAGATCTCATATGGCCACCTGCAGAGTCTGAGTCCCAGACTCAGCAGCTTAAGAAACATGCTGGGCACGTGTGTATGTGTGCCCAAAATCCTGAAAGGAGGAGGGATTGCAGCATGACTATCACCTATAAGGTGTGCTTTTTCATGCTCTGTCTCTCTCATTCTCTCTCTCTTTGGTGAGTGCATACACCCTCTGACAAATCACTTAAAAAAATAGAAAAAAGCTATTATCTTTAGCAAATAAAACATTGAACTTATGTGATTTTGATAATTTATAAGTAATTATTTAAATTTTTTTCACCTTCTATTATTATTAAGGTATAATAGAATATTTTTTCTTACATTATCATTTATTAAAAATCTCCATGGATCGCCGGGCAACTGGGGGACATAAAACTTAGAAGAACCAAAAGACATCTAAAATATAATACTTTCACACAATCTCTCTTTCGAAACAACAGTTGTGCTTTCTGCACTCTATGCAAATAACATTGAGACAACATAAACTTTTGTAAAAGCCAGCAGTGGAAGTCTGTGTCTGTATTTTCTTTTGATCTCTCTCTGGATTTAATGCCCTCATGAAGCTTGGGTGGAATATATGCATGTCACAGCATGGCAGAGGGATAATATATTTCCCCCTGCTTCGCTGAGCGTGAGTTGTGTATCATGCCATCTTGAGAGTCCACAGTGCGGCACATATTTATCCCCATTAGAAAAGCGCAGTCCAGTAATACATACGGACGCTGCAGCCATCTATGACAGATATGTAAAATCGCAACTTCGCACATCTTAGAGCTGGGTGCAGATACACTGAGTCTGCTCACTATGCATTGACAGGTTTTTGTAAAAATGAAGTTTTCAACTCCAAAAAGGAAAGGGCAAATGTATTGATCACATATATTTATGCAGTCTCAAAAGGCTATAACTTAAATTCTAAGACAGGAAAAAAATAAAAAAGAACAGTGCTCTCCACTTGGACTCCATATGAATTCACACTAGCCATCCTGAGTAAAAATCTATTTGGATTAGGGTCTATATTTATAAGTAGTTTGATTAATTTATGATCATTTATTCATCTCTTTCTCATCTCATTTTTACGGCCAATGTTCACTGAAGTAAAAGAGTGTATTTGTTCTAGACCTAAAAATAAATAAATATTCGTGTTCACATCCCGGGATTTACCATTAATAGTTGGCAGTTTTCATCCTGACTGCTCCCTCACAGTACACCAGGAGGAGAGGGGGAGCTTACTATGTGAAAGAGAGGAGGTAGGGGAGCTGCCCTGACTGCTTTCCCCCAGCCTTGTCTGCCCTCCAAAGCTGTAATGTGATATTGTAAAGTGATAGAGCAGGGAAAGATACACAAAATGCTGAGAAAGACACAAAAGCCTGAAAAATCCAGCAAAAGTCTCGTTTCTTAACCAGACTTAAATCATAAGCTTCAAAATGTAGATCTGTGCCAATTAATACGTAGAAAACCATACTTTTACCAATTTACAGTTAAGAGAATAATGGCTGGTGGGCATTTGAAGAAAGTAATAGAGTTAGTTCTCCTCTCGGTAACTAGGGGCTATAGGGTTTGATCTTTCCAATCTCAGGTTAAGCATTTCTGGGAATCAACTGCATGAAAATTCTGTCAGTTACGGATCCTCTGGGTTGATAAGGCTATAAACTCATTCCTCAATTTCCTCTAGGTTTGTGAATCAAAACCAGTAAATATTGGGGCCAACAAGTGATGTGGTGATTGAGGTGCTGGACTCCTGTATGGCTGACCATGGTTCAAGTCCCAGTTCTGGCGGCTTGGCTTTCTCACTTTCACTCTTCTTTCCCTCTCTGTCTCTCTCTGGTCAAATTTAAAAGAATAATAATAATAGCAACTAAAATAAAGTAAATAATTATTTATTTTTTTAAAAAGCCATGATATTGAAAAAGAATGTTTCCACACCATTTTTCAAAAATTTGAGGGTTCAAATACATTACCATTGCAAAAACCACATAGATATCTTAATATACCTGTTTCTCTAATTAACACAGCACATAGTCATTAATAGACTATATTAATATACTATATTATGTTATGAAGGTATAATCGCAGCCAAGCAGAAAATAATTACTACCCATCGGCCTCCTTATTTCACAAAAGCAAGATTATTTTGCTTTTGTCTTGGAAGTTCCCTCTCTCATTGCTTGACCCAATAGCTACATGTCTTTTAAAACTGTCATATATCTTTCTGGACTCAACTCACATGTAGCTATTTCAATTTTAACATCTAATCCAAGGGCAAATCCTCCTGATTCCATTGTGAATCCCTGGTAGGAACAAAAAGGGAAGATACCGGGTCTTTTTCAAATATACCTTAATGTGAAGGCCAGTGACTTCAGTGTCCCTCAGACCAGACCTGTAAAACTATTGCATCGCCTTTAATTTATGCTTGCAAACCTACAATGAACACTCACTCTGAATGCATTACTGGGAATGTGTTCTGGAAAGGACAGAGGGCTTGCCCTCAGGCAGCTTATATAATAGATCATATGAAAACACGTAAGTAAGGGGCATGGATAACTAATACAAGGCAGAATCAGGAAAGATAAACATTGTTACAAGGCTCAGAGGAAGACCAACTCAAGATCATCCAACTGGATAGACTGATAGGACTGAAAGAATGCAATGTAAGGTTTGTAGACCTTCACCCAATAGAAATAGGACTGGATGTTCCTGGCCTTGGAAACAGCTTTACCGAAGACTCCAATGTGGGAAAGTATGTGGTGTCTGGGAATCAACCAGTAGTCTACATGCTGGAGTCAAGAATAGCCTCTGTAATGTGCTTCTGTTATTTCTGCTATACAGGGCCTATTTACTCTTCAAGAACAGCTCATTTTTCTTCTAAGAGTCATTCCTCCCCTTTCCATGGTTCATGGGGTCTAAGTCACCTTGTCCCCGGCTCCAGAGAAGAAAACGAGACCTTCACAGTACACTTAACAAAGGCTGCTGAAGGGGTGGGTAGGTAACCTCCCATATCCAATCAACATTATTAGAGCAGACAGAAGACAAGTGCTGTTGTCTTCTGCTAATGAACCAGCAAGACTGTGACTTCAGGGTACGTTTCTGATCATCTTATAAAAATTAAGTCATCATTTATGAAGCATGCCAAAATATGCAAGAAAGGAGTCAGATCCTTTTATTTTAATTACAAATGGAGCACCTTACCTATATACCCTAAGGGCATTTCAAATTCAATGTGTCCAAAGCCAAGCTCACTATCTCCCCATCAATAATGCCCTCACCTAGCCACCAAAACAAATGATTTCTTTTGTGTTCTCTAAATTCATGAATGGTGTTACCATCCATCCAGCTACCAAACTAAAAAGTTGGGAGTCAGTCACAATTTTTCCTGCTTTGTAAATTCTACATTAGTCTGGGTCACCAAATCCTGAAGAGTCCTTCTTTCTTTCTTGTTTTTTTTTTCTTTTATTTTAACTGAAAGAGGGTCCAAGAACTTACGAGAGAGAGAGAACAAGCAAGTACATAGAAAGGGCTATGATCATGCTATCATCCCTCTTCCTCACTTTCTCTCCCTTCAGGATTTGAAGGCATACAGGCACATGTGCCCAAAGTGTTTTTTCAAGCTGCTGGTGCCAGGATTCAAACAACAGCTGGCCAGGTGGGATCTAGCTCCCTATGCACAGCACTTAACTGCTGTGCTGTGGGACCAACCCACCTCAGCAATACTTTTTAGTAAGAAATTAAGACTTCAAGGGACCAGAAGAAGGCATAATAGCTACATCACCAGACTCCCACATAGTCAACTGTGGTTCAAGTCCCAGACCCAGTAGATTGAAACTCATGCTGGGTGTGTTTGCTTGCTCGCCCAAAATCCTAAGAGGAGAATGTAGAAGGGATTACGGCATGGTCATTTCCTTTGGAGGCTGATTTCTCACTTTCTGTCTCTCTCTCTCTCTCCCTATCTCTCCAGCAAGTACATGCACCCTATAGCAAAAACCTCTCAAAACACACCCCCAAAAGAAAAAACCGCTAAAAAAAAAAAAAAAAAAGAAAGAAAGAAAGAAATTAAGAATTCAAAATCTCTACTCAAACCAAGATTCACATCTATACATTGGTCCTTATTAATTACAGGATCTTCAACAATTTACTTAATTTCTCTAAGTTAAATTTGCTATTCTGTGAAATTATCCCCACCTCATAGTGTTGCAGTTAAGATTATATGAAATCAAGGGACCAGCAGATGATGTAATGGTTATGTCACTAGACTCCCACATAGTCAACCGCAGTTCGAGTCCTGGACCTAGCACCTTAAAACTCACACCAGGCACGTTTGAGTACATGTCCCAAATCCCAAGATGAGAATGGAGAAGTGATTGAGGCATAGCCATCCCCCTCTTGGGGGTGATTTCTCATTCTGTCTCTGTCTGTCTGGCAAGTACACACGCCTTATAGCTAAAATCTCTCTCTCAAAAAAAAAAGATGATTTGGAATCATACATGTAAGGAGTTCAGCAGAGTACACATTATATAGTAAGCAGTGAAAAAATACCATTATTCTATTCCCATAATCTCCTCATTGATTCCCTTTAGTCCAGTCTCTGTCTTGTTACTTTTCATCCACTCAATGGTTTTCAGAATTCTCCAAATATGTCACTTGAGTAAACGTTTCTGTCTCCTCATTTTTAGTTTGTTTCTTCAAGCTGCAAATGTGTAATACATAGGTGTAGTGTGGAATTAATTTACTTGGTCCAGCTGCCATGTCCTTTACTGAAGGAGATGTCAGGCTGTTGTATATGTAGTTGAAGAGGACAGTTTTGTTTAATTTGCTCCATGTTTTACTTACTGCTTTCTCTCATGAATAAGAGAAGCAGAGGAAGAGAGAGAGGAAGAGGGATCACCCCCAACAAGGTCTTGACTCTGAGATCCACGCCTAGCTTTCAGCCAGCCATGTGTGCCCAACAAACTTCAGAGAGATCTCCAGACTCGAACCAGGAACCTTCCCATGTAGGAGAGTCTTGAACTTCAGAGGGATCTCCAGACTTGAACCAGGAACCTTCCCATGTAGGAGAGTCTTGCAGAGCACTGCATTTTACTACTGGGCTAGCATCTGGCCCCAATTAGGACAGTTTGATGGAGCACAGTTTTGGATTTGCTATGTACATGACATTGCATGCACATGAGTGTTTATGCTTACAAACTCATGTGTGTTTGTGTGTGTGTGTGTGTGTGTGTGTGTGTGTGTGTGTGTGTGTATCTTTCTTAATGTGGTCATAATAAACACATTGAGGAGGCCAGCAGGTGGCATGGTGGTTAAGGCGCTGGACTCCCACATGATCAGCTGCAGTTCAAGTTCCAGACCTGGTAGCTTGTTTTTTCACTTCCCCTCTATTTCTCTCTGGTGGACACACATGCCCTATAGCAAATTTAAAAATAATAATTACATAAGATAATTATAAAAAATAAATTAAAACAAACACATTGAACCCACTGTCCTATAGAAGAAAATCCATTCTCTTCAGCACAACTGCCTCGATAACCTCTCCAGCCTCACTCCAAGATAGTCATTCCACACAAAATCAGCAAAACAAATACATTAGACTCTTGCCATTTCTCAAAAGGGACATTTCTGCATCTCTTTTTTTGTTCGTTTTGTTTATTTTTTTAAATAAATTTTATTGAAGAAAAATGATTCATAATAAAATGTACCACTTTCAGTATACAGGTTGCTAAACTTTAGAAATTACAAGTAGCCACATAACCATTACCTCAGTCAAAATAGAGAGTATTTCCAGCACCCAAGACGCTTACTCATGCCCATTTATAGCCATTCACTCTCCAACCTCTGGCCTCAGGCCAACAAAGATTAGCTTCTGTCACTAAGGATTAGTTTTATCCATCCTAGAATTTTATAGAAATAAAATCACACGGCATATACTTTTGTGTCTGCTTTCATCCAACGAGCATAATGCTGCTGAGGTTCATCCCTGCTGCTGGGTAAATCAGCTGTTTGTTCCTCTCTTTACTGAGGAGCATGACATTACATAGTTACACCACAATTTATTTATTCATTTTCTTATGGAGGGTCATTTTAGTTATTTGCATTTGGGGGCTTTTAATAATAAGGCTATTAGGAAAGCCCATGGACAATATTTTCATTTATCTTAGGTAGAATTCCAGAAGTAGAATGGTTGAGTCTTCAGGAAAGTGTGTGTTTAATCCTACAAGGAACCGACAACTTACTTTCCTAAATGGTTGTATCCTTGTATTGGCTCATTGGAAAAGTCATGATGCATTTTTGCATAGAAGAACAGAAAAATATATCATGACTTTTCCAACAATCCCATATGTTCACACCAGCAGTGTTAAAAAAAAGTGTTCCAGTTGTTCACTTTCTTGTCAGCCAGCACTTGGTATTGAAGTGCCCTTAATTTTAGCCATTCAACTGGATAGCTCACTATGGTTTCAATTTGCATTTTTCTCACATCTAGCCATGTCAAGCATCTTTTCATATACTATTGACCATTATTTCTCATGAAATATCTGTTCAAATCATTTGTCCATTTTGCGGGGTAGAGGTGCTTGCCTTCTTATATCCTTCAAGAAAGTAAAGAAATCTTTATGCCTTCTTGGTATGTCTTATCTGATTCCCCATAAATTAAACAATGTCCTTTCTGTCTGTATCTGGTTTACTTTATATACTTTTTGTTTGTTTGCTAGAGGGCATGTGTGCTTACCAGAGAGAGAGACAGAGAGAGAGAGAAAGCACCCTCTGGGGGTATAACCACACCACCATCCCTCCTCCACCATTCTCCTCAGAATTTGGGACACACACATATACATACACACACAGTGTGTTTTTCAAGTCAGAATCCAGAGCTCAGGATTTGAAATGGAAGGGGACTTTCTGAAGAAGTGATGCTCAAGCTGAGACCTGAAGGACACACTGCAGAGGCTCAACTTAAGAGGCAGAGGAGCAGCACTCGTGGAAAAGCACTGAGATAGGAGACAGTATGTGGCGTAGTGGTTAAGGCACTTGGATCCCACATGGACAACCACAGTTCAAGTCCTAGACCTGATGGCTTGAAACTCACGCTGGACGTGCGTACACGTGTGTGTGTGCATGCACACCCAAAATCCTGAGTGGAGAGTGGAGAAGGGATTGGCCATCCCTCTGAGGGGGTGATTTCTCACATTCTCTCTCCCTCAGTCTCTTTCTGTGTCTCCAGCCAGTGCACATGTCCTGTAGTAAAACTCTCTTTAAAAAAAATAAAGAAGCACAAAGATAATCAAGTTCATTCAGGGAATTGCAATTAGTAATTAGTGGGGAGAGCTGGAGAACTAGCTCATGGAAATAGGGAACAACTGCAGAGGAAACTGCTGTTGATCACTCCATTAATAATCAACAGATATAAGAGAAAGAAATTTTACAAATTTTTATTTTTGTTGTGTGAGAGGATCACTTCATCATTTTCTCCCTGTAGTCTCACCTCTAACAATTACTTGTGTGATCTTGAGAAAGTGGAGCTTCCATGTATCTCTTTATTTTTATCATGAGAGAAATAACATCATAAAGTTTATGTAAAATACATGCAGGTAAAATGCTGTCAGGAACCAACTAGATGCTCACTAATGTTTTACTCCTCTTGTGCACCGTAACACCGTTTTGTAAAGGGCCATATGATTAGCTATCCGCAACAGAATATGAGCCCAAGGGTTATGTTAAGTTCTGAACTAAGACAGCTAAGAGCCAGAATGCTTTTTCATGATCTCTCTCTCTCTCTCTCTCTCTCTCTCTCTCTCCTCTCTCCTCTCTCCTCTCTCCTCTCTCCCCTCTCCTCTCTCCTCTCTTTTTCTCTCCTTTTATAGTAACTTTGGAGTTCACATCTGGAACATTCACTAGGAAGAAACCTGGGTCTCTGAATGACTGTATGGAGCCGAGTTCCTTTGCACCACCCACACCTCCCCTCTGTTTACCCCTGTAGGCTGTGACATGCCGTAGCAAAAAACAAACAAACATAAACCTGTGTTAAGACATGAAGGATGTAAAGATGTTTATTACACTGGTTCTGTTATTGTATCCTAATTTACTCGAGCATTTATGCCAGTGTTTAACACATAGTAAGTACACAATGAATGCTAGCTAAGGGTGCTATCATTATTACTCATTCTTTTTTTATATACATGAGACAATATGGGACAGAAGTTAAAGCTCAGATTCTGAAATCAGACAGAACTGGATCTGCCTCCTCACTCCACATTTGCCAGCTTTGTTTCCTTGGCCAACTTCATCTCCTATGCCTTACTTACTTCATTATCTGTAAACCATAAGGTAGTGATGGTGTCTACGTTACAAGGTCTCCGTGAGCACTGAATGATAAAGCATGTAAATCATGTCACACCCGCACCTAGTAGGTGCTCAAGAAATGGAGTCTACCAAGAATATTATTTTTAGAGTAGAATCTGCTTCTGTTTTTGGGGAAACTTGAAGGTTTACTGCTGTATAATTTTCGGACAAACCTCCAGGGCATAGTTTCCCCTTCTGTGTTTCAACAGCTTAGTCAGAAAATTCAGCGTTTCTTCCCCTCTGCTCCAGGACATGTGCAAGAGTGAACTGGTCACTTTGGCAACCAGAATGCTATATATTTCATGCAATCACCCCAGGAATGTTTGTTCCTCTTAATGCAGATCATAATGTTGTCAGGTCAGTAATTACTCTGACTGACAAAGATAATAATGTGTTAACAGATCAGGCCTCCGGTGCTTATAAATTATTCTTTCTCTCTTTCCTCAGCAAGTATCCCCGGGTCCTGGGGATTTGAGTTGTTACTGGCCTCGGAGGGTTTTCGGTGGCTGGTTCTCTCACTGCTAATGCTCCTGGCATGCTCCGTTTTCCCAGCACCACAAGTTGCAATCAACTCATGCTGGCAGCTGACATCTTTTAATATTTGTTGCTCTCTTTCTGCCTAGCACTTGTGGCTTCATCCTGACATGAAGCCGTTTCTGTTATTGCCATTACTAACTAAATAGCCCTTGGACTCTGGCTGGGAAACAGTGCCATAAATTGCTTGGAGTTATCCTATTTCCTGCAAACAAAAATCTCGGCAGCTTCAGGCCCATTTTTACTTTATTATCGATACAGCCGGGGCCATTTATTGCAGGATACTGCCTCTCCCTGGGTTGGAGTAGGCGAATTATTCCATTTTCTATTGTAAATGGTACAAGTCCTGATTCAGCAGCCTCAACAGGGGGTGTACTTGGGATGGAAGTATTTGCACATTTGTTGCTGAGAGTAGAAATTCATTATCTGTTCCCTGTTCTTCTAGGGCACTTAAAACAGAGTGGGATTAAAGGGACAGATTTTCATATCTCTTTGGCTACTGGGTCAGGTTATTGCTTTAGAGAGAAGGATGGAGACAGAGCGCTTGGACAGCACGGGTGCGTCTTAATGGTCTATTGGCTCCACTTAGAGAAGGCCTATTAATTGTACCACAGGCATCTGTGTCTGTGTCTTTCAAATAACATTTCTAACCACCTGGGGAACAGTGACGAAGGCACAGAGGGATATATAAAGAATGGGTGCAATTAGGCAATTATGATCAAGAATGGAGAGAGATTTAGAGTGCGAGAGGGAAAGATGTTTCTACATTAGTGCTGTGGGAATTTCTTTTTAAGGGGAAAAAATCTCTAGCTATGAAAACCTTTATTCTGTAAATTGCTACACAAGTGACACAGTGGCTATGGGAAGTAAATTTATCAGAGAAGGGTTCAGGTGCGTCATGAAAAGCAGAGCTGGGAGACTTCTAAGTGACTGAAAAGATACTTCTTTAAAAAAAAAAAAAACTGTAATTGAAAAAAAAGCCTGCTATGGTTCTATTTTTATTCCACCTCGTTATTTCCCAACAAAATTCCATTCTGATGACAGGAGAATTGATAACTACTTGGATTTTGTTTGTTTGTTTAATTTTTGCTATAGAGTGCATGCACTCACTGGAGAGTGACAGAAAGAGGGAAAGTGAGAAATCACTCCCCAAGGGGGTGGCCACACGGCAATTCCTTCTCCTCCATTCTCCTCTCTGGACTTGGGGCACACAGACACACACACACACACGTGCTTGGCCTGTTTTGCAAGTTACCAGGACTTGAACCAGGAATTCGGCTCTGTGGGATTCCACTGCCTTAACTACCAGGTCACCAGGTGGCCCAGGAATGCTTTTAACCCTACCTGGTATCTAATGCCCTCTGAGTGACCCCATGTCTCTCCTCTCCACTGAGATGGTGCCTCGCTGAGGAAGAGGGAACATCCTATTCTCCCTAGAAGAGGAGCTACCGACTGGAGGGATGCTTGCCACTTCCTGACAGTACCATGCATGTGGCATTCACTACTACAACGCTGTCTCCCTTAGCAGACTATGGACTACTAGGGAGGAAGGAAATTTCTTTACTTATACTATTTTGAGTCTCTCATCTTAGGAAAATAAGTACCTTGCAGATTTGACCACATTTAGGTTTATTTTTATTTGAGAGTAGGAAATAGAAAGCAACAGATTCTTTTCCTTTTTCATGTTTGAGTTACAACACTTCGTTTTGCTAAGAAAGCATTCTATTAAATAAATACCTCTGCTTCTAGAACATTCTCAGCTGAAAGGACTATGTCATTAGGCACAAGCCCCGTCTCTGATGTGGCCATAGGAGAGGTGGGTTAGTTTGAATCAGGTTCCGTTCTCTGGAAATGGGGGGACTGAGAAATCCTCATGAGGAAACAGGAGTCCGGTCTGTGGCTATAGCAAGATTGGCTCCTCTTGTGATGCTTTGAAAATCAAGTCGGCTCCTTGGCTTTTGAATAGGAGCCCAGTTGTCGATGGGCTGCATCCAAAATGTTTGACTGATACGGTGCCCGTCGCCAGCCGGTTTCATTATGGAGGAACACCTGGACAGTGAACTCGTTTGCCTCACACCTACCTCTGGACGTTAAGGGAATAAGTAGTTGGTACCTCTGCTTTAATCACGGTCCACCACGTGCTTAACAGATGGGCCTCTGTTTTAAAAACCTAAATACTAACATAAGGAGTGACTAAGCCCAGGTTCTCTCCTGAGAGGTGAGAGAGCATAGTGAGCTATTCATGCTGCTAAAATGGACCTTCTTATAAACCCAGGACAAGTTGTTGGAGTTAAACTGTGATGTTAAGTTGCAGGAAGAAAAAGTCATGCTGTCTTGAGCTCCGTCAAAAACAATGAAGAACAGCAATGACCTATGACATTCAGTATAGGGCACAGGACTTAGAATTCAGACTGGAATTGGGTTCTGTTAGAGGTATCATAATCATACATAAAGACTTCTAGATTATCTCTTTTAGCTTATATTACAAATCTTTAATTTGTTAGTTTAGTTTATTTACCTCTTCAATGAGTGAGACAGAGACAGTACCCTCAACAAGGTGTTGACAACCCAGTCCCCTCCCCGCCTCAGCTTCAGTCATCCCCAGACCATGGGCACAAATGTGTCCAATGAACTCAGAAGGTCTCCAGACATGAACCCAGAGCCCTACCACATGGGAGGGGCTCACAGAGCATCACATTTTACTATCGTGCCATTGTCTGGCCCCATTACAAAGCCCTAGAAATGTGCTGTTAGACAGAGACCAACCGTCTTACTCAACTAATTGCAGACCATCCGTTCCAGTCACATACAGCTTTCCTCTCTCCATATCACCAAGCCTAGTGTTTTACAGATGGCAATTCAAAACAAGTACTTGCTAAAAAAATGCAATGGAATGGACTTCCTTAAGGAAAGTAGAAACCCAACCATTTTATGTATTTCCCACCATATGACCCTACTTTCTGTGACCCTGTTAAGGAGGAATGGGGCACTTAATTGGAAGAGAAATATGATTTGTCCCCCATCTACAGCAAGAGTGATTAAAATAGTCACCTTTAAAGAGTGACTTCTCAAAGGCAGATTTACTCCCCTTATACCCAACACCAGGTGGCAAATCATAGCTTAGTCATGTAACACCATTGATTACATAAATGAATTTCATGGATACTAAGAGAAATGTACTGGACCATAGTTTGTCTCAAACCAATCTTGTAAAACACAAATGACTAAGTTTTAACTTGTTTTTACTAAAACCCATTTACTGATGAAACAATTCATATTTTTTAAATTTTTGACACAAAGAAATTGTATCTATTTATGAGGTACAGTGTGTTTTTTTAGTATAAGAATATAATGTGTAATGATCAAGTTGGAGTAATTAGCATATTCATAATCTCAAACATTTATGACTACTTTATGATGAGAACATTCAAAATGCTCTCTTTTAGCTACTTTGATATATACAGTAAATTACTGTTAACTATAGTTATTCTACTGTGCTATAGAACATGAAAATGTCTTCTGATCTAACTATAGTTTCATATTCCTTAGCCAACATCTCCCTAGTCTACCTCCCCATCCCCTTCCCAGTCCCTACTAATCCCTATTCTATACTCCACTTCTTTTATTCCTTCTTTCTTTCTTTCTTTCTTTCTTTGGAGAGAGATTTTTGCTGTAGGGCATATGCACTCGCCAGAGACAGAGAGACAGAGAGATAGAAAGCGAGAAATCACCCCCTAGGGGGGATGGCCATACTGCGATCCCTTCTCCTTCATTCTTCTCTTGAGATTTTGGGCAAGCACGCACACACATCCAGCATGAGTTTCAAGCTACCGGGTCCAGGACTTGAACTTAAGTCAACTA
The DNA here is from genome assembly GCF_000334495.1 of Tupaia belangeri chinensis. NCBI lineage: Eukaryota > Metazoa > Chordata > Mammalia > Scandentia > Tupaiidae > Tupaia > Tupaia belangeri. The sequence continues at coordinate 1,633,686 of NW_006159595.1, forward strand.
CTGAACTGAAGTAGGAGTCCAGAGCCATAACCATTACACCATCTGCTAGTCCTATCCACTTCTTTTATTTTAATCCATTTCTTCTGTTTCCTGTTTCTTATTTATTTACTTTTAATTTTTGCCAGAGGGTGTGTGTGCTCACAGAAGAGAGACAGAGAGGAGAGTGAGAGAGAAACAAGGTAAGCAAGAAAGCACTCTCCTTCAACCAAAGAAACTTTATTTTAATCTGTTTTGCATATTGGAGGTCCATGTGAGATTTTGTTTAAAAATAGTTATAGTATGGGAAAAAAAATAAAAATTTGCAAAATTGTTCAGTAAATATTTATCATAAAAATATTTACATGGTCCAGTGACGGGCTAGGGCTGCATGGCTGGCCTGGGGGTCAGTGGTTGGACCAACCTAGACAGGCTGAGCAAGATGGCACACACCTGCGGTCCTGGCTACCTGGGAAGCTGGGGCAGAGTAATTGTCAACTCATCCCTCTCTCTTCCCCATTATCTCTCTCTCTCTCTCTCTCTCTCTTCTCAGGGCCAGCCAGGTGGCATGGAAGTTAAGACAGCTGGAACCCACATAACCAGCACCAAGTTCCAAGTTCAAGTCCCGATCCAGCAGTTTGAAAATCATGCCAAGCAAGTGTGTGCATGCCTGAGAGGACAATGGAGGAGAAAGGATTGTGGCATGGCAATCTCCCCTGGGGGCAGTTACTCACTTCCTCTCGCTCTCTCTCTTTCACTCTATCTGTCTAATGAGTATACACACTCTATTGCAAAAGCTGAAAAATAAATAAATAACTTCTCGCTCTCGTTTCCATTCTCTCTCCTCACTCATTTTATATATATAATATATTTTATATATATATTATATATACACATATATATTTATATATACACATATATTATATATAACATTTATATATATGAATATATATTATGAGTAATATTATTTAACTAATGCTACTACCTTTATTCAGACTATAAGTCAAGATTCAGGATAGAGAAGTACTTATAGAGAAGTTCTAGGGCTTTTATTTACTTGCTTAAATAATTGATGAATTTAGAAGCAAAGCATCATGGGATACCTGGGTAGGAGAAAGTTTCTGGGAATTCAAGGTGATAGAAATAGAGAGATGTCACTTTCAACTGACTAATACTTACCACTCTTGAAAGAGCTCTTTGCTTTTCCTAGGAAAAGCTTAAGTAGACTCTTCTTTACAAACTAATTTGCTAGTAGTTTTCAAACTTCAGTTACATAAAATTTAATTATGGATGCCTATAGAAAATGCCAAATCCAATGATTCTCACTCAAAAGGTCTGAGATCAGGCCCAAGGATGTGTATTTTTTTTTTTTTCAGAGAGATTTTCGCTATAGGGTGCATGCGCTCACCAGACAGACAGAGAGAGATATAGAGAAAGAAAGCCAGAAATCAATCCCCAGGGGGCATGGCCATGCCACAATCCCTTCTCCTCCATTCTCCTCTAGAGATCTTGGGCATGCACGCACACACGCCCGGCGTGAGTTTTAAGTCACTGGGTCCAGGACGCGAATTGCTGTCGACTATGTGGGAGTCCAGCGACATAGCCATTATGCTAACTGCTGGTTCCCAAGGATCTGTGTTTTTAACAAACATTCCAAGTTATTATAGTATACCACACTTTGAGAAACACCACTGTGGAGTGAACTAATACATAAACTTCACTTATTTATAAAAATTGGCCCTTGTCCTTCTGAACAGTGGAGGGATAAGATAATAGTATATTTTTTAGACAGGTATTCTCTCTATTATGAGTTTTTTCAACAACATGTGTTTGCCTTAGGTGTTTCAAGAATATTTGAGTTTCTTTGTTGTTCTATTCAGTGATGTTCACTGATGCCTACTCCCAAAGAAAATGTTTTTAAAAGGTAGAGGAACACAACTATACACAGATAGGATCTATATTTTAAAACAGACTTAGCTTAAGACCTTTCTCAGAAGTCTTTGGGGAGTTGAGTTCATATTTAGTTCTGAAAGTACTAATCCTCAGTAGGCTCTAGTGTTGCAGTCAGCCAAGTTGAAATCATTTTACGAGGATGTATTTTTAGCAAGTTCCAGACTTCATTCAAAAGGTATAAAAAGTTACTTGGACTTTGTCTTCATGAACAGCAGCTGCTGTAATTTCTAAGAGTAAAAGGGAAAAAAGGACTCACGGAAACTAGAGGTATTGATCTCTGATTAAATATGCAATGAAAGGAATACAAGAGAAGTGAGCAAAATAGTTCATTGTGCCAAATGCAAATGTGCTAATATTTCCTAAACATTTAGAAGATACAATAAAGGGGCCAGCAGGTAGCATGGTAGTTAAGGTGCTGGATTCTTACACAGCCAACTGCAGTTCAAGACCTGGACCTAGCAACTTGAAAATCACAACAAATAAATATATACCTAAATAGATAAACACCTTTATTTTTAAAAGAAGATACACTTCTAAATACTTAGAAGGAAGAGTCATTATTTAGTTGAGTACCGGGCATGAGGACAAGAACAACCTGGGTCCTGGTTTCTGCATAGTTTCTATCAAATTCAAAGTTGCTGATCACATAGTTTCAAGCATTTTTGAAAAATGTTTTTTGGCATGCACAAGTTAAGCTCTTACTAATCCAGGACTGCTGATGTGAATGCAGCAAGAGTTTATTTACAATTAGGCCTAGCATTCCCAAAGGGGAAGCCATTTTTAAAAGTCTTTGGAAAACTTAGGCTGCACAAACTGCTCTCCCCTGCCCCACAGGTGTCGACTTGGGATAGGTGAATTAAATAATAAATGTGCTGAGCAGCACAGGTATCAGTAAGGACCTTGCCGCTTTCGTGATTTCTGCTGCCTTTTAAAAGCCTACAAGTTCTACACTTCCCTTTCAGTAAGTCATATTAGCCAAGAAACCCAGGAAAACACAGCCGTTCGCTTGCTTGAAAGATAACGCACAACTCTAGAGGGAAAAAGTTATTTATCGACTCTCATCTCCTGGCTACAAGCCACATCTGCATTCACGTTTCAACACTGATTGAAAATATTGCTTGCTTCCATCCTTGCAGTTTCCTCTCCAAGATTTATTTCTTCAGATAAGTCAGTTTGGGACTAAACTTCTGAATTTCTCACACTACATCTTTCTGCCCTGCTATAATATTTTTTCTTGTTACTTCACCACATTATGTCTTATCAATAAAAAGAACTGATTTGAAGTGGTTTATAGAGGAATCAAGTGCTTGTCTAAAATTATTTCCATGGACTGGGAATTCTTTGAGTTTGTTCTATAGAACAAAACTATCAATGTTGCCTTGAACAAATACAGAATCTCAAGGTCCACCCCAAACCTACTGAATGATAACCTTCATTTGCACAGGATTCCAAGGTGATTCTTGCATACCATAAAGTGTGAGAAGTGGTTCTTTTTTTTTTTAATTTGCTATGGAATGCATGCACTTGCCACAGACAAATAGAAAGGGATACAGTGAGAAAGCACTTCCCAAGAGAGACGGCCACATTGCAATCCTTCTCCACCATTTCTCCTCTCAGGATTTTGGGGACACACACAGACACACTCCACGTGTTTTTTCAAGCTGGCTGGTCCAGGACTGGAACTGCACAGTTGGACATGTGGGATCCAACTATCTTACAGTTGTTCAATGTTTTCCGCTAGTGGGAAGAGGAGTAGGGTCTCACGTCACATCCATTACTCTGTCCAGAGCAAGCCCCCCTGGACTGTGACATTCTAAAGAGAAACAGCTAACCTCTCCAGGCACAGAACAGGCCTTCACCAATCAATTGCAAATGACTCCTGGGAGCACCAGGGTCACTGGTGAAATACAGAAGCATTTCAACACCTTAAAAGAAACTTACTGATATGGTCAACCTGAGATTACCTCCCCTCATAATTTCATTGCTCCTGATCAAGACAAAACTATTATTTTGGAGCTGGCCTGTAGCCTGTGGTTAAGAGTTAGATGCTATGAGGCTGACTGCACAGTTTGAATCCAGGCTAGGGTGGCTTGAAAAACACACCAGGAAGATATGTATGCACACCCAAAATCCTGGTAGGACAGAGAAATGGAGAAATGATTATAGCATGAGCACATCTCACGTGGGGTGCTTTCTCCCTCTCTCTGCCTTTTTTCTCTCTCTGGTGAGTATACACACCCTCTGGCCAAAACCAACAAACCAACCAACCCTATTGTTTTGTGAAATGTATTGTCCTTTTCTAATCGATATCTCAACAACACCAGAGTAGACTATGGGGAGGCTGGCAATCCCACGCTACTCACTGCTATCAGAGTGTATGCATTCTAAACTCCCATGGGCTTGTTTAAACCTAATAATAAGGTATCCAAATCCTGGAACCCAGTACACACTGCTGACAGACTGACAGGATTGGCTCACTGCTGGCTTGAGTCTCTGTGACTCAGTTCGACCTCAAAAGAAAAGAATCCAGTCTCTCCCTACCACCCGAAGCTGGGTAGCCTTTCACCAACGCAGAGAACTAATTGCTTCCGTGTCTCTGGATTGCATATCCTTTATTAGAGGCATGCCATTCCAGGACCCATGAAGCACACATTGTGATCCCTGAAGCTGCTTTAACCTTTTCAGACTCTAACGACTTGATCGTCTGCCTCATTACACTCTCCAGACCTTCTCGGATGACATTCTGAAATGTAGGACTCTACCCCTACCCCTTCATTAGCTAGCACTTTTTTCACTGCTTCCTAGCATGGTAAATGTCCCAGGAGCACAGGCCGAAAACATCAGCAACCATCCCTCAGCCCATTCGTCCTTTGCATCCCTTGACACGCTTCCCAATTATTAAATCATGGGCGTACTTCCAAGCCTGTGAGCTCCATGAGCTTCACCCATCCCAGCCAGCCCCAGGACAGACCCTTCCCTAGAAAGCACTGTGTGTGGGTGTCCTATCACTAAGCAAGAACACCCATGAAAACTCCAAAACTCACCAACCGAGATAAAGTACATAAAGATACAAATGCTATGAGAAAGGCTGGCAGAATAGTCTGAAATTATAGTTGCCATCATATTCGATATGGAATATGATTACTCGAAGCTCTTGCTAATCTGATTGAGGTTGCCCTGCAAACTCACCCTCTCCCTTTACCAACTTCAGCCCATCCATGGCAACCTCACCTGCTGGGCATCACTGAGGAGGTACAGGGCAGCTCTCCACAGCCAGGCCTCCCCCTCTCCTCAGTAAATGTCACACCTCTGTGACAGCCTTGCTCACGTAACTTCTCTGTCAACCTTCCTGAGAACCACAGGTCACTTTCCAGACTGCAAACCGTGTATAACTTTATGTAAATCTTAGTGCAGATCACATTTATGACAATTATTTACATAGACTATAACATATTTTAGAGCAAGATAGGCCTTAGTTAACAGTATATATCCACTGCCTGACTAAGGTAATATTTGACTCTGAGTACACAGAAGCCAAAAGTAATCAATAGTTTTGCCAGAGTTCCCCCCCCCGCCCCCACCCCCAACTGTAGCAGTTAAGGGAACTGGATCCCACGTGGCCAACTGTGATTTGAATCCCATCCCTGATGGCCTGAAGAACATGCCGAACAAGTGTGCATGCATATGCTGAAAATCCTGATGGGACGGAGAAATACAGGGAAAAGGACTGCAGTGTAACCATATCCCATCGAGGGGTGTTCTCTTTCTCTTTCTCTCTATTGTCTCTCTAGTGAGCACATACACTCTCTGGCAATACAAAATAAAACCATTTGTGCCCAAAGTTTGAGATATTTTAGGAAACATTTGGGAGCCACTAAGATGCCTCCGTAATTTGGAAAAAAAAAAAAAATCTGTTGCTAACATAAATGTAAAAATACATACTTTAATGAAAAGCATAAAAACACAAACATAGGAAACCAGTGAGCCCCTCTCCTCTGAGAAGTTCAAAGACAAAAGCTACAGAAATTGTTTCTATTTGGCACAAGTTAATGAATTGTGTTTATCTAAAGTAGAAGCAATAATCCCATTCATCTGAATGACGGAAAGCCATCACAGCCTCTGCATGGGCCAGTGTCATCAGATGGTCCTCTAACCACATGATTGTTCTGAAAATGCTGCTTATCTACTAATACAAGTGCATCTCAAAGCAAACTGAAAATGACATACTTTTTTTTCAAGTTAACAATGCGAAGAAAAAAGAAAAGAGAAAAAAGTAGGGCCTAGAACAATACCTTAAAAAAATAAAGTTGATGTTTAAAAGTAACTGTGTTTGGAGTTACTCTTCTTTTCCACATTTTCTATGAGAAAAAGCTGTGCTTTGTTGTCTAACCATGAGTGTGGAGTACTAAACATCTTCACAGTCACTGCGCACATTACAGGGAATATTTTCAATCTTAGAAATATGAGAGGGTCTTCGAAAAGTGCATAGAAAATAGAAAATAGCTGTCATGAAAGATCTAGGTATGGAGGGCCCAGCAGTTGGCATAACGGCTATGTCACTGGACTCTCATGTAGTTGACTACGGTCCAAGTCTTGGACCCGGTGGCTTAAACTCATGCCGGGCGCGTGTGCATGCGTGCCCAAGATCCCGAGAGGAGAATG
>NW_006159595.1:1640389-1642249 GCF_000334495.1 Tupaia belangeri chinensis
CCCCCCCAAAAAAAAAAGATCTATGCATGGATTTTTTTTTTTTTTTTTTTTTGCAGAAAAATAAACTCATAAACTAATTCCATCTCTCCATGAATTTTTAAAGTCCCACTTACGTAATGTGTCCTTTGATAAACAGGGATGAAGAAGGAGGGAGGGAAATTTTACTCCTATTTATGTGTTTTACCTTCCAGTCAAACAGCCTTTACCTTCCAGTCATGGGCCAGCTCCATGGCCTGGTGGTTAAGGTAGCTGGACCTACCTGGGCAATCCCACTGTTCAAATCCCAGCCCCAGTGGCTTGAGAAACATACAAGGTATGTGTGCATGTGTGCCCCAAATCACTAGTGGAGAGATGGAGGAGAAAGGATTATGGCATGGCCATGCCCCATGGAGAGGTGCTTTCTCGCTCTTCTCTCACTGTCTCTGTTTCTGGCAAGCAAGCACACAGGCCCTCTGGTGAATTAAAATAAAACGAAAAAGCCACAAATGTATCAAAGAAAAAGTCTTTCTCTTGGGAACCAGCAGTTAGCATAATAGCTATGTCGCTGGACTCCCACGTAGTCAACCATGGTTCGCATCCCGGACCTGGTGGCTTAAAACTCATGCCGGGCGCATGTGTATGTGTGCCCAAGATCCCGAGAGGAGAATGGAGGAGAAGGGATTGCGGCATGACCATCCCCCCTGGGGGGTGATTTCTCGCTTTCTGTCTCTGTCTCTGTCTGTCTGGCGAGCGCACGCGCCCTATCGCAAAAACCTCTAGAAAGTCTTTCTCTTTTAGAGGAAAAATATGATTCTGGAAAATTTTAAAATACTTCTGATAAAAGCATGAAGAGAGGGGCCACACATAAGATGCCATGTTTCTGGGCTGGGCCCTTATTTCTTTTTTATTGCACCTAAGAAATCCATTCGGACTCTCCACCCTGGCAAATAAAACCACTTTGCTGACTGTGAGTTTTGTTTCCTGATGTATATAGCTGTAGACCTTCTGCACACGCCGTTTACTCTCTAGGCTGTCACGGTTCTCCAGAAGTGGGTGAGTGCAGGAGTAGAGTTAGACCACATCTCAGCTCTCCCACCCAACACATTTAGAAAAGTGGCCTCACCTCCCTGTGCCTCAGTTTCATTGTCTATCACATAAAGCTGATTTTAAAAAATAACCTATTTCATTCATGTGAAGGCAAAAAGTTTCCCCATTTCACTATTTCTGGTTGTGTCTTACAATCACTGTCAGGCTAACCTGAAGTCAGGTTCTAACAGAGAGAATGTCTCTGTGCTCCTTCCACTGGGAGAATTATCTACCCTTCCTGAACCTAGTGCCACGACTGGGCCATGCAAGATTTTTTGCTTCACCCTTCTGGGTGATAGATTTATTTTTATTTACCCTTTGATGTCTCAGATTTATAGAAAGGTCTCCTATCCTAAGTGATTATTCTTTTTTGTGATGCATAAAATAATAATGCATCTTACAGTTGAAGGCATCTTGGAGGTGAAGGACTATCAGGGGGCAGATACAAGGAATAAACAAGATGATGGAAAGATTGTGTGGCAGTGCATGTCACATAACAAGCATGCAGCCATTGCTATATTTTCTCTTATTATCACTATCTCGGTGTTGCTAATCTAATCAGATCAACATGTAAGACTTCATTCTCTCAGTTCTTGTAGAAAAGGCAAGCTTCAGAGGAAAGAGAGAACACCGTTTCAAAAAAGCAAATAAAAGCAATGCCCTGTGAAATGCTCAGGTAGCCACAGCCTATGGCTAACTAGGGCCTCGATGGAGTGACTCAAGACACCCTGTTTTTCAAAAATGATCTTGCCAAATGCTTCAAATCCCCTCTGTTGGTAAAGACCGGCTTTATAG
>NW_006159595.1:1642562-1679314 GCF_000334495.1 Tupaia belangeri chinensis
GAGATGGAGGAGAAAGGATTATGGCATGGCCATGCCCCATGGAGAGGTGCTTTCTCGCTCTTCTCTCACTGTCTCTGTTTCTGGCAAGCAAGCACACAGGCCCTCTGGTGAATTAAAATAAAACGAAAAAGCCACAAATGTATCAAAGAAAAAGTCTTTCTCTTGGGAACCAGCAGTTAGCATAATAGCTATGTCGCTGGACTCCCACGTAGTCAACCATGGTTCGCATCCCGGACCTGGTGGCTTAAAACTCATGCCGGGCGCATGTGCATGCATGCCCAAGATCCCGAGAGGAGAATGGAGGAGAAGGGATTGCGGCATGACCATCCCCCCTGGGGGGTGATTTCTCGCTTTCTGTCTCTGTCTCTGTCTGTCTGGCGAGCGCACGCGCCCTATCGCAAAAACCTCTCCAAAAAAAAAGAAAGTCTTTCTCTTTTAGAGGAAAAATATGATTCTGGAAAATTTTAAAATACTTCTGATAAAAGCATGAAGAGAGGGGCCACACATAAGATGCCATGTTTCTGGGCTGGGCCCTTATTTCTTTTTTATTGCACCTAAGAAATCCATTCGGACTCTCCACCCTGGCAAATAAAACCACTTTGCTGACTGTGAGTTTTGTTTCCTGATGTATATAGCTGTAGACCTTCTGCACACGCCGTTTACTCTCTAGGCTGTCACGGTTCTCCAGAAGTGGGTGAGTGCAGGAGTAGAGTTAGACCACATCTCAGCTCTCCCACCCAACACATTTAGAAAAGTGGCCTCACCTCCCTGTGCCTCAGTTTCATTGTCTATCACATAAAGCTGATTTTAAAAAATAACCTATTTCATTCATGTGAAGGCAAAAAGTTTCCCCATTTCACTATTTCTGGTTGTGTCTTACAATCACTGTCAGGCTAACCTGAAGTCAGGTTCTAACAGAGAGAATGTCTCTGTGCTCCTTCCACTGGGAGAATTATCTACCCTTCCTGAACCTAGTGCCACGACTGGGCCATGCAAGATTTTTTGCTTCACCCTTCTGGGTGATAGATTTATTTTTATTTACCCTTTGATGTCTCAGATTTATAGAAAGGTCTCCTATCCTAAGTGATTATTCTTTTTTGTGATGCATAAAATAATAATGCATCTTACAGTTGAAGGCATCTTGGAGGTGAAGGACTATCAGGGGGCAGATACAAGGAATAAACAAGATGATGGAAAGATTGTGTGGCAGTGCATGTCACATAACAAGCATGCAGCCATTGCTATATTTTCTCTTATTATCACTATCTCGGTGTTGCTAATCTAATCAGATCAACATGTAAGACTTCATTCTCTCAGTTCTTGTAGAAAAGGCAAGCTTCAGAGGAAAGAGAGAACACCGTTTCAAAAAAGCAAATAAAAGCAATGCCCTGTGAAATGCTCAGGTAGCCACAGCCTATGGCTAACTAGGGCCTCGATGGAGTGACTCAAGACACCCTGTTTTTCAAAAATGATCTTGCCAAATGCTTCAAATCCCCTCTGTTGGTAAAGACCGGCTTTATAGAATGTGTTCCTTTTTTTGTTAATGGAAAGAGGGATTTAATCTCACAGAGTTCCTTCTTAGCACGCTCAAAATGGACTCCCTGGAGTTCTGCAGATGCTGTATCAGCAGGGCAGGCGGACTGGCTGGCAAAGATGCAATTCTCCTGGTATCCCGAAGACTAGCTCGAAGGTCGTGCTACTTTGCTAATTCAGTAAAACGTAATTACACTGCAAAAAGCTCGTTCTTTTTTGTTCCTCTTACAGATATACAAAGTTCTTGAGATTTAAATTGCTTAAATGCCTGGGTGTTCACATACATATTCAGCAGCTGGCTGTGTTGGTATCTACTCAAAGGGCCCTGAACTTGGGCTTGAACTGGAAAGGAAGTCTGTCGACAAGCATATTCTACAGCCAACGGCAGTACTTCCTCTCCCTTTCCTGGGTCCTAGTCTTTTCCCTCTGCTGGGAAGGCAGGTTCACAGGAAGGAGACAGGTGATAGCAAACTACTACCCTTTTGCAGAGCTGCTTCATTGCATGGCCCAAGAGACATTTTCACGTCACAGTCTGTGAGCAGTGGCCCCTAGAGTTAGGTAGGGCCTTGTCAGTGAAATTATAAATGGCCGCCCTGTCCCAGTCACTGGAATCAAGGCAAGACCTCACAAATTCTTTAGTTTTAATTTTTATTTTATTGCCCAAGGGTATATGAACTCTTCAGAGAGAAACAGAGAAGGAGGGAGAGAGAGAAAGCCCCCTCAATGGTGCGTAGTCACACTATAATCCCTTCTCCATTTCTCCATCCTGTTGGGATTTGGGGTGCATGCATGCACGTGCATGCACACACACACACACACACAAACACACATACACATACACGAACACCTGGCATGTTTTTTTAAGCCTCCAGGACCAGCGCTTGAGGTCAACAATCTGGGATCAGGCTCCCTTCACTACTGCACAACAGGGCAAGACCTCATGAAGTCTTTTTAACCAAACATATGTTTCGATTATTTGATAGTGTCATGACTAATAAAATATCACACCTTAAAAACCAGTAGATGGCATAATAGTTACATCACTTGACTCCCATATAGTCGACCATGGTTCGAGTTCCAGACCTGGTGGGTTAAAACTCATGCAGGGTACGTGTGCGTGCATGCCCAAAATCCCAAGAAGAAAATGGAGGAGAAAGGATTGTGGTGTGGCCATCCCCCCAGGGGATGGTTTTTCACTTTCTGTTTCTCTGTCTCTGTCTCTCCAGCGAGTGTAAGCACCCTATAGCAAAAATCTCTATTAAAAAAATAGTAGATAAATAAATAGCAAATAAATAACTTGCAACTATAGTAAGTATGGCTTTAAATTGCTACCTTATCAGCCTCTATTACTTATCTATATAGCAAAGAGTCCAGAGAACATAAACAGCACTTCTGGTGTTGAATAAGCTAGGATTTTTGTTTGAGCAGCAACCTGGCATATGTGTAAATGGCTAGGAAATACCAGAGGGTTTGCTCGGCCTTCAGCTTATACCCTGAGTCCTCTCTCTCTTCAAAAATCTCTACAGATCTTCACCTTCTCAAATGGCTAGGAAATACCAGAGGGTTTGCTAGGCCTTCAGCTTATACCCCAAGTCCTCTCTTTCTTCAAAAATCTCTACAGATCTTCACCTTCTGTAGCTACCCATTCTATGAACTCACATTTCTTAAGGTCACAATTTCTTCCTATTATATAGCAAAACTCATTTTTTTCTTTTCTTTTTTTTTTTTTTTTTAACCTCTAAAGGCATTTTCTGAAGGTGAATCCTTAAGGGAGATAAAGAAGATTCTTGTTAGCATAAAGTAGTTCACACTTTCAAATTTTAAGTTCTTCTTAAAGAAACCTGATGTTATAAAACACTTCCTGTTCCAAATAAAAGTTTTCCAGATCTCGGGAGGACAATAGTTCCTATAGAATCCTAAATCAGATGCAGTCTTTTCAGGGTTACAATCAACTTGGCTACACTGAACAAATATAATCACGGTTTGTCCATAGAGCCTTGGATATTCAAACTTGTACTTAATTTTAACTAATTATTATTTCATCAGTTATTTTATATTCTGTGATTCACTTTTAAAGTTTTTTTTTTTCTGTAAAAGAGAGATGGAGAGACAGAAAGAGAGAGATGCACCCCCCCCAAAAAAAAAACAGGGTTCTTGTGCCAAAGTGTAACCCCAGCCTCAGCCAACCTAGACCATGAGCACACACAGGTAGTCAGTGTGCACTCACCCCCCTCATGGGTCCAGAATCACAGAGTATTGTAATTATTGCTGCACCAGACTAGCCCCTGTTTTTGTCTATTAATAGCTATTACTTAATTCCCACCACAATCCTGGATTGTGAATAAAATCTGTACTTTTTTTTTTTAGAGGTTTTTGCTATAGGGCATATGTGCTTGCCAGAAAGTAGAGAGAGACAGAGAGACAGAAAGTGAGAAATCATCTCCCATGGGGGATGGCCATGCCACAATCCCTTCTCCTCCATTCTCCTCTTGGGATCTTGGGCACACACGCACACGTGCCCAGCGTGAGTTTAAGCCAGTGGATCCAAGACTTGAACTGTGGTCAACTACATGGTAGTCCAGCAACATAGCCATTACACCATCTGCTGGTTTCTAAAATCTGTATTTCTTTATCCTCTTTAATGTTAAACTGAAAGGAATTAAAAGAGGAAACTCTCCTTTTTGCGTAAGTAAGCACCTTCACCAGAGTAGAAGTAGCCCCCATGGCCTAGGAGGTGTTAATACCTGCAGAGGTGAGGAAGGCATCCTACAATGGGGCCACCTGAGGACAGTCTTCAGGAGAGAGCCACCAAATTCATAGTGAAGCTTAGGTGAAAAAGGTTAAAACTGAATTTAAAAAGTTAAAACTGAGCCCAGCATGAGTTTAAGCCACAGGGTTCAGGACTCGAACCACAGTTGACTACGTGGGAATCCAGCGACATAACCATTATGCAACTGCTAGCCCCAGATTACTCATTTTTAAGAAAAGACAAAATGATGTTGAAGATGATGCCTGCAGCCGAAGGTCATCCATATCCATATGTGAGGAAAGAAATTAATCTTGTCTGTGCCCTAACTGAAGAGGACTCATAATTAATAGCAGAAACAATAGCTAACACCACAGACATCTGTCAGTTCCTTCAGCTTACACAATTCTGAAAAAAATTAAAGTTGAGCAAACTTTCTACTTGGTGGGTGTCAAAACCATTGTGCCTAGACCAGCTACAAACAAGAGCAGACATTTCAATGGAAATTTTGAACAAGTGGAATTGGATTTCTCTGAAACACTTTACAGGAGATGACACCTGGCTTTACCAGTATGATCCTGAAAACAAAGCACAGTCAAAGCAATGGCTGCTAAGAGGTGGAAGTGGTCCAGCCAAAGCAGAAGCAGATCAGTCAAGAGCAAAGGTCATGGCAGCAGTTTTGTGGGATGCTCAAGGCATTTTGCTTGTTGACTTTTTGGAGGGCCAAAGAACAATAACATCTACTGATTATGAGAGTGTTCTGAGAAAGTTAGCAAAAGCTTTAGTAGAAAATCTTTACGAGTCTTTTTCCACCACGACAAGGCTCCTGCTTGTTACTATCATCAAACAAGCTGGAGGACATTCTATAAAATAAATGACCAGAAGTTTTCAAAAATACTAAGGTCATGAAAGTCAAGGCAAGTCTGAGAAACTCTTCCAGAGTGAAGAAGACTAAAAAGACATGACAACTAAATATAACCCATGATTCTTAACTGTATGGTTTTCCATAAAGGATACTATACAGACAGTTGGCAAGACTTGAATGAGTTTTGCCAGACCCGAGGATTAAATAGCAGTAATGAATCAATATTAATTTCCTGTATCTGATGCTTGTGGTGTGGTTATACAGGAGAAAGTCTTTGTAGAGAATACACACTGGAGTATCAGAGGTGGGGTGTGACAATAGAGCATCAAATTGGAAATTTGCATTCTAATGGTTCAACAATAAAAAGGGTTTTGTATTGTACTTGCAACTTTTCTATGACTTTGTAATCATTTCAAAAAATGTAAAACCTAATTTTAAATCAGCTAGATGTAAAGAATAGTGTTTAGCAAGCTGGCAAATTTGTAAAACAAATGATAGGCTAGATAATGTTGTAATAATGTTAAATTTCCTGGATTTGATCTTTGTACCATGATTATAAAGGGGAATGTCTTTGTTCTGAGGGTATGCACATTGAAATATTTTGAATGAAGTGTGATATCTACAATTTACTCTCTCATGGATCAGAAAAAAATATTGATAATACTGAATACACGCAGAGAAAGAAAACACACTCACACAGTGTGTCAGTGTTAGCAGTTGGTAAGTCTAGATAAAGAAAATGTGGATATTGATTTTGCTCTTTTGGAACTATTTTAGGTTTGATTTTTTTTTTTTTCAATACAAAACTTTAAAAATCAAATAAAACAAAATAAAGTAAAAATCACCTGGATTGTACTTCCCAACCTCAGTAGCAAATCTGAATCTCCCCAAAGATTCCTGATACACACCCCAGATAAGGAAATCAAAATATCCAAGATTTTCTGGGACCAGTTCCATGGAGCAGCAATAATACACAGCTCAGGAGAGGCTGGATCCCACACAGTAAACATAGTTCAAATCCCTCGCCTGGTTAGTCTGAAACCACATCAGGAATATCTGAGATCTGATTGGCTGGAGGACTGATGTGAGCAGACCCTGTTGAGGGTCTCTCTCTGTCTTCTCTTCTCTCTCTCTTTTTCTCTCTCTCTCACGCACACACACACACATGCACACTCAGATGTATACATACATGTACATGCTCTATCATGAATAAATTTTTTTTCTAATATAAAAAATAAATCTTGAGACAGCCAGTGGCCTGGTGCTTAAGGTGGCTAGATCTTCATGACTGACTGTGCACTTTGAGTCTCCAACCCAGTGGCTTAATAGTCTTACTAGGCACATGTGTGTGCATGCCTCAAGTCCTGAAAGAAAAAGTGGAGGAAAAGGGATTCCAGTGTGACTGTCTCTCTCTCCAGTGAGCACATGTACCATCTGGCAATTTTTTTTTTTGTTCTTAAAAATAATAATAATAGTAAACCTCTGAGAGTTCTGTTTGGAAAGTTTTCGGTCTCTCAGAGATTTGAATGTATCTCATTCACCAACCAGCACTTGGGACTCGCTAATCTGGTTTTCTCCCTCATCTTACAAATAAAGAAACTGGGGTCCCAAGAAGTTCAGGGACTTGCTTAAGGTCACATTGATAGATAATGGCAGAGAGACCAGAATCTAGGAATCCTGGATCCTAGGTCAGTCTTCTTAGATCACATAAATGTTTGCTGCTCAGTAGGATTATTTTAAAAGAAAAAAGGATAAAATCTTGGGGTCATCAGGTGGCATGGAGGTTAAGGCACTGGATCCCACATGACCAACTGCATGGTTTGAGTCCCAGAACTGAAGGCTTGAAAATCACACCAGGTGCTTGTACACGCCTCAATATGATAACAAGAGGAGAATGGAGGAGAAGGGCCATCTCCTGCTTCTTGGGAGGATAATTTTTCATTTTCCCTCTCTCTACCTGTCTCCGGTGAGTGTATGAGCCCTATAGCACATATTAAAAATAAATAAATAGGGGCCAGCAGATGGTATAGCAGTTAGGTTGCTGGACTCCCACATGACCAACCTTGTTTCAAGCCTCAGACTCAGCAGCTTGAAATTCACACCTGGCATGTGTGTGTGTGTGTGTGTACATGCCCAAGATCCCAGGAGGAGAATGGAGGAGAAGGGATTGCAGCATGGCCATCCCCACTGGGGGTGATTTCTCACTTTCCCTCTCACAGTTTGTCCCCCACCCTCCACCCTGTGAGTTCATGTGCCCCAAGGCAAAAACCTCTACAAAAGTAAATAAATCTTAAAAAAAAAATTTTTGACCTTCAAAGCTTTCTCCACCTAAAACGCTGTTGTGTTTGACCCCAACACTTCCCATGGAGCTCTGTGATGCATAATGCATGGGAGGGTCCTCAGAGCTCAGTGCTAACTTGGAGATGGAATTCTCGACAACACTGGCACTGGCTTGTAATCATCCTTTTCACATCAGAGCCAAGTCTCCTGATGTTTTCTGGAACTTAGGGGTTTCTACCCCCAATAAAGTAAAAGCACTTGGAAGAAAGAACTGGGTAAAGCAAATAAAGAAGCTTTGTTGGTGAAGATAATTTGTAATGAAGTCCCAGCTCGCTTGACTATAGAATTACTCCCTTCTCTACAATGCAGAAGTCATTCCTCAGAACAATTCATAGGGGTCTGAACTGGTACTATGTGGATAAAACTCTGTGTGTTTCTTACCAAGCATCACATCTCTCCTTTGAAATAATTAAATAAACAAAGGAAAAGGATAAATTAGATCAGTTTATTCTTCGGATTCCCTTAGCTGAGCCAGTTCCTATAGCAGTGGTAACAGACAGAGGTTTTTTTTTTTCTTCCAGTCAACTTGTATGGTTTCATTTAATATCACTTTTCTCCATCTGTAGAAGAAATGGTTCATTCTCGGACAGAGAAAAGAAAAAAAAAAAAAAAAACTATTCACCTAGGAAACCCCCTACCCTCCCATCACATAAAAGAGACCAGAGAAGGCAGTTAGCATGAGGGTAGCCAAAGGAACCAAACCCCACTTTCTGAGAGTCTAAGAATAAGTACAGAATTCATAACATCAGAAGAGTTCTAACTGGATGTACCTAAGGAAACCCATTTCCTAGGATTGCTGAGCATTACCTGTGAACCAGGTGTGGGTCCACCAGCCTACTCACTCAGCCATATTGAATGCTGGATTTCCCCAGACAAGGGCCCTTCGACTATTCGTAGCAGAGGAATGGGGTAATGCCATACCTGCAATCAGTAATAACCTATACTTCCAAGAAAGTATTAGAAATCCAACCAAATCCACCTACTCACGTCGGATGCTAGGAGGTACCTCGATTCCTTTCTTGTCTCTCTTACACAGTAATCACCATGAGCCATTGAGTGTGTCTCTTCACTGCTTGAATCAGTTGCTCTACTCTCTTTCACTTAGACATTTTCAATAGCATTCTAATTTGTTCCCATGCAACTGATTTGTCAACTTTCCATTAGTTCTCTATAGGAGTACCACATTAGTATCTTTAAAATATAGAATTGACTGGGTATGCTGGCCCATGTCTGTAATCTCAGCTACATAAGAGGCTGAGGCAGGAGGATAGTAAGTTCAAGGCCTGCCTGGGCATTACAATAAGACCTGTCTATAAAAAATAAATAAAATACTAAAATAATATTAGGTTGTCAGGAAAGTCATGACATATTTTCCTATGTTTTTCTATGCAAAAATGCATCATGACTTTCCTAAAATAAATAAATAAATAAATAAACATGTATGTGTGTGTGTATATATATATATACACATATACATATGTATATACACACATATGTATATACATAGGTACATATGTATATATGTGTATATATATACACACATATGTGTGTGTATATATTATTTCCTGAAATAAATAAATATATGTAATATCATGAAATAAATATATATGTAATTTCCTAAAATACATATATATTATTTCCTGAAGTATGTGCGTGTATATATATATGTAAATATATATAATGTGTAATTATTTGATGAGCTTACTCAAAAGTGTCTGTGATTCCTTGTGATCTACAAGATAAAGCCTATCTTTCTACATGGCTTTTCCAGCTCTACTCCACGGAGAGCACATACATCTATTCTAATAGGCACGTATTCCTCTCTATCCCCTTACATAACATGTTCCATCAACACACACGAGATCATTCTCTTTGTATTTTCATGCTTTGGCTTTCTGGCAATGGGATGGACTGAGATGATATATATGAGCTCACCTCTCACAGTGAACACATGGAAACGCTGATGAAAACAAAACATCCGTATAAATTCAAATACATGGCTCACCTCTAAAGAAAGAATAGGAAGAATGGAATTACAGAAACAAGTAGAAATAATCAAGCCAGTGTAACAAGCAGAGGCTGATGCCCAGACTCGTCAAGGGTTCAGCTCCAAGTACAGGCTATAAAGTTTTGGGGCCAAGGGTCTAACATCCACATGTGAAGAAAAGATATGGCCTATATAAAAAGATAAATCTAACAGCCTTTAAGATCTGGCCCATCTGTGAAGACGAAACGACAGAAATTCTGACCATTAACTCAGAGAAAAATGTAAGGAAGCCATCATCTGATTGGACTGTTGGGAGTGGATGAAAGATGCCAATCAGAAATTAAAGCCTCAGACCTGTGCCATAATGGATTTAGCTCTAAATTTACATTTCCTGTATTATAATGATATCCCAAATAAAAACTGATTTAAGCTGTTAAATCCATAGAGCCCAGACAGGGGCAACTGGGAATCTATTCCATGAGGACAAATCTACAAGCTGATGCTCATGGTCATTTTCCAGAAAAGACAATACCCACAGAAGATGATTTTACGATAAAAATTACAAACTTGGGAATAAGCCATCCACCATGAGCCAGAGGAGATGCAATAAACGAGAGTAATCCGCCAAAATCTGGAGAGAGTTTGATTAAAGAACAGGAAATAGTTCACTGGGCCTCCTGGGACTAGTTTTGGAAATTAAATGAAAAACAATCCAAACAAAGGTTGCTACTCTGCCAGGTTGTCTCTTTCAGGGGCCACATGTTACCTTGATGTGATTTTCCATTTGCTATCTAATTCTCCGCTCATTGCAGATTACCTTTATCTACTTACAAATAACAGCTTTCTTCCACTGGGATGTGTTCCCCCGTAGACCCTATGGAAGCCAATATGACCTTGGGTTTGAAACATTAAGTCTGTAGTTAAACTTCCTGAGTTCTTCCTGGTTCCACCACATACTGGCTAGATGATAGCAAACTTAACCCTCTTTTTTTTCAGTTGTTCCTTTGCAAAATGAGGATACTACCAATAGTTTGTATCTAGCGGGACAGATGAAAAGATTTGATGAGATAACACTGTCTATAACCTGGCACAGAAAGAGCTAAATAAATGATTCATTATTGTTCATGCTAATTCCCTTCACATATTATCATATATCCTTACAACAATCTTGTAAAAAATATTACCTCCATGTTAAATGTTAGCAAAGAGGTCACAGAGGTTAAGTAATCTGTCTAACTTGCTAAGAGGTGGTGGAGGTAGAGTAGGAACGCAGATCTCTTTGAGCACAAACACTTACATGCTCAACCTCTATGTGGTACTGCGAAACCTGCTCATGACCCCAAAATACTCGTCCTCAACCAAGAGCATGTTACCTGCCAACTCCAAATTTCACCACTGATAGGCAACAAATTTCTTGGTATCTCAATGTAAATTCATTTATTTACTGAGCATATTTATTGTGTTTCTGACACTGTGTAAGGTGCAGGTTCTACGGCAGAATCTAATGCTACTTGTAATCTAGTGAGACAATTGGATAGTAACTATCCTAAATAAGAATATGTCTCTTGGGCCAGAAGTTGGCATGGAGATTAAGGCAGCTGGATCCCACACGGCCAACTCTATGGTTCAAATTCCAGACCCAGCAACTTGTAAAACATGCCAGGCATACCCAAGAGGAGAAGAGACCACGGTATGGCCATCCCTCCTTGGGGGTGATTTCTCACTTTTCCTCATTCTCTGCTCTCTGGTAAATACGCACACCTGATGACAAAAAATCTAAAAGAAATTGACTATGTCTGTGTGTGTGTGTGTGTGCACTTGAAAGCTGCAGAAAGTACATGAAGAAAATCACAAGGTGCGGTAATAGAGTAACAAGGGGAACCTATGTTAGCAACGTGTTGTGGAGAAGCATCTGCTAGCAGGTTAAGCTAAGACTTCGTTTTTATAGGTGTCAGCATGTGAAGAGTGAAAGAAGCATCTTGTAGGAGAAGGGCACTGCCTACAGTTCCATACTTAATGTGGAGTCATCTGGGCTAATTGGAGGAATGAGGAAGGCCAGAATGGCTGAGGATAGAGAGCAAGCAAGTGACGAGAGTGATGAGGAGAGAGGAAGAGCTGGTCGTGGTGCTGAGGGCCTTGCGTGGTGCTCAAATTGTACATGGAGGGCAGTGGGAAACCACTGAAATTTTTAAATAGAAGGATGACATGGTCCGATAGTGTTTTTTAAAAATTACCCTACTAGGAGCCAGTAGGTGGCATTGTGGTTAAGGCACGGGACTTCCACATGGCTGGGAGTTCAAATGAAGTTCAAGTCTTGGACCTGGAAGCTTGTTTTCTCACTTTCCCTCTCACTCTCTGTCTCTCTTTGTGGTGAGTGCATGCAACCTCTATGTGGTACTGCGAAACCTGCTCATGACCCCAAAATACTCGTCCTCAACCAAGAGCATGTTACCTGCCAACTCCAAATTTCACCACTGATAGGCAACAAATTTCTTGGTATCTCAATGTAAATTCATTTATTTACTGAGCATATTTATTGTGTTTCTGACACTGTGTAAGGTGCAGGTTCTACGGCAGAATCTAATGCTACTTGTAATCTAGTGAGACAATTGGATAGTAACTATCCTAAATAAGAATATGTCTCTTGGGCCAGAAGTTGGCATGGAGATTAAGGCAGCTGGATCCCACACGGCCAACTCTATGGTTCAAATTCCAGACCCAGCAACTTGTAAAACATGCCAGGCATACCCAAGAGGAGAAGAGACCACGGTATGGCCATCCCTCCTTGGGGGTGATTTCTCACTTTTCCTCATTCTCTGCTCTCTGGTAAATACGCACACCTGATGACAAAAAATCTAAAAGAAATTGACTATGTCTGTGTGTGTGTGTGTGTGCACTTGAAAGCTGCAGAAAGTACATGAAGAAAATCACAAGGTGCGGTAATAGAGTAACAAGGGGAACCTATGTTAGCAACGTGTTGTGGAGAAGCATCTGCTAGCAGGTTAAGCTAAGACTTCGTTTTTATAGGTGTCAGCATGTGAAGAGTGAAAGAAGCATCTTGTAGGAGAAGGGCACTGCCTACAGTTCCATACTTAATGTGGAGTCATCTGGGCTAATTGGAGGAATGAGGAAGGCCAGAATGGCTGAGGATAGAGAGCAAGCAAGTGACGAGAGTGATGAGGAGAGAGGAAGAGCTGGTCGTGGTGCTGAGGGCCTTGCGTGGTGCTCAAATTGTACATGGAGGGCAGTGGGAAACCACTGAAATTTTTAAATAGAAGGATGACATGGTCCGATAGTGTTTTTTAAAAATTACCCTACTAGGAGCCAGTAGGTGGCATTGTGGTTAAGGCACGGGACTTCCACATGGCTGGGAGTTCAAATGAAGTTCAAGTCTTGGACCTGGAAGCTTGTTTTCTCACTTTCCCTCTCACTCTCTGTCTCTCTTTGTGGTGAGTGCATGTAACCTATAGCAAATTTAAAATAATAATAATAAATTAAATCAAATTAATAATTCTTCAAAACAAAACAAAAAATCACTCTAACTAGAGAATGGGCTTAACAGTCAATAGGCTACAAATAAAGAAACTAAGCAGGGGGCTATGGCGATACATCAGAAGTGGTAGGATAGTGGCAGACAGAAATGCCTACAGTTGAGACATATTCCTGAGATACAGTGAAGACCATTGCTGATGGATTAGAGAGGCTCTGAAACAACAGGCTCGCCCATTTGAGATCAGGCCATCTCGAGTCACTGCTTGGTCAAGGGATTGGCTTTCTCTGAGTTCTGCATCCGTTCCTCAGCACTCAGCTATCATCGGGGACTGGCACGGAGGCAGACTGAGGGCGACATTGGGAAAGATTGTGGATGAGGCAAACTGTGAAAAATGTCGGTTATTCTCCCACACTAGAGAGTAAGCTCCTTTGTGACTTATTACAGATATTTATCTTGTCTAATTTGTACCCCCAAGTCAACAGGGTCTTCTACATAGTACATGCTCAATTAATATATCTTCAATTAAACCAGATTACGCAAGGCTAAATCAATGTTGTGTAAAATCAAAAATCTTTTCTGCCTCTCGTTGGCTCCCTTTCCATTTCCATGTTCCTATCTTTTCCACATAACTAGTATTTTTTTTTTACTTGCTGTCAGACTTTACCATTCAGAGATGACCAAAATAAAAGGGAAAAATGGTACAAAGAGAAAATCAGCAGTTCTGTTCAATAATAGCCAATTGTTTCCCTGACAGCATCCAGACAAATAGTCTAAACCACAAATGCATTTGTGACCCTCATTTTGGAAGGGCTGCTCTAATCTTAGGGACTGGAATTGAACTTCAAAAATGGGTATCAAGGTCCTTGGGGGCCCCTCGATTTGCTTTTCCAACACCCCAGTGGCTGAACTGCTACCATCCTTTTTCATTCCCTTAATAAAAATAACAAGAAAAACCATAATAGCCAAATTTTTCTCTCAAATGCCAATGTAGAGAGCAATCATTCCCAAATTCCAAAGCAGTAAAAAGGCTACTTTGAACAATGCTTCATTTTTGCCTCATTTGTTTCCCAATTTTTATCCCCAGATTAGATATATACCTATAGAAGAAGAGACAATACCTCCAGCTGCAGAGTAGTTTGAAGTTGCGAAGCAGATTAAGTGAAGGTTTACGAATAATCACAACTGAAGCCCTGTGTCCATCATTCTTCTCTTATGCCTTTTTTTGCAGGAAAGTCAAAAGGTAGCCTAGATTTTAAATGAAAAAAAAATCACAGCAGGGCCAGAGATAAGTTCAGGGAGTTCCTTTTTAGGAAACAGTAGATCACAAAGTAGCCCTCATCGCACAAAATAAAACTTGGTTAAAAACCAACTAAAATGCTATGGAGACTTATGGGTATTATCCATTCATTTTACATGATGATTGCATTCGGATTCCTACTAGACAAAAATTTCAAAAACGTGCAAATTTCTTAGCTCTCCATACACGTGTAAGTACGAAAGCATGCATAATAGAAGAGGCAGATGTTTTCTAAAGATGCTAAAAATAGATTTCTGAGACTATCCTCCCTTGAGAATATTTTATAGAACTAAGTTTGAAGGTCTTATATGATTAAACAGCTAAATTCATTAGCCACAAATGTTTCCACAGTTATTATCAGTATAATATTGAGTATATTAATAATATTCTTATAATTAATATTTAAAAATATTTTGATGGGCATATTCTTTGGTAGTGATGTGTCAATGAGTCACATACATAAGGGCTTCTTTTAAATAAAATGATTCCAATGGACTCACAATATATTTATTTGATTTATTTATTTTATTTCAATGTCAATTTAATATGTATTCATGAAAAATAAAAATAAAATCAAGGATAGACATATGCTTATTGTTCTTATACTATATAAATTACATTAATATCAAATGGCAAATGATATTTGTTTAACACCTAATAACTTGTTTTAGTTTTAATTTAAATATATATATATATCTTAGGCCTGGTTCCCCATTCGTTGACTCTGTAAGGTAGCACCAATGATAATAACATAGATGATGATTTTCACATAAGTATGTTTTTCTAAAACATTACTAATGACCTGAAATCTTTGCATCCTCTTTCAGCATAATCAGATCTCATATTTAGATAAATCAGCAAATAAGAAATTTCTTTTGATAATTCTGAAAAATTATCTTATTCCTTTGAATATGAGATCAGATTTATGGCTTTATTAAAACTTGAACTTCAATTGGTTTATACTCCAGTTATAGCAATAACTAGGGAAATCACATATATTACATACACACACATATACATAAAGATACAAGTAAACTCTTATTTTTTTTTTTTTTTAGGCATAGGGTGCATGTGCTCTCCAGAGAGGAGAGAGACAGAGAGAAAAGTGAGAAGGTGCCCCCCTCCCCCAATGGGGATAGCTACACCGCAATCCATTTTCCTCTATAGTACATGCTCAATTAATATATCTTCAATTAAACCAGATTACGCAAGGCTAAATCAATGTTGTGTAAAATCAAAAATCTTTTCTGCCTCTCGTTGGCTCCCTTTCCATTTCCATGTTCCTATCTTTTCCACATAACTAGTATTTTTTTTTTACTTGCTGTCAGACTTTACCATTCAGAGATGACCAAAATAAAAGGGAAAAATGGTACAAAGAGAAAATCAGCAGTTCTGTTCAATAATAGCCAATTGTTTCCCTGACAGCATCCAGACAAATAGTCTAAACCACAAATGCATTTGTGACCCTCATTTTGGAAGGGCTGCTCTAATCTTAGGGACTGGAATTGAACTTCAAAAATGGGTATCAAGGTCCTTGGGGGCCCCTCGATTTGCTTTTCCAACACCCCAGTGGCTGAACTGCTACCATCCTTTTTCATTCCCTTAATAAAAATAACAAGAAAAACCATAATAGCCAAATTTTTCTCTCAAATGCCAGTGTAGAGAGCAATCATTCCCAAATTCCAAAGCAGTAAAAAGGCTACTTTGAACAATGCTTCATTTTTGCCTCATTTGGTTCCCAATTTTTATCCCCAGATTAGATATATACCTATAGAAGAAGAGACAATACCTCCAGCTGCAGAGTAGTTTGAAGTTGCGAAGCAGATTAAGTGAAGGTTTACGAATAATCACAACTGAAGCCCTGTGTCCATCATTCTTCTCTTATGCCTTTTTTTGCAGGAAAGTCAAAAGGTAGCCTAGATTTTAAATGAAAAAAAAATCACAGCAGGGCCAGAGATAAGTTCAGGGAGTTCCTTTTTAGGAAACAGTAGATCACAAAGTAGCCCTCATCGCACAAAATAAAACTTGGTTAAAAACCAACTAAAATGCTATGGAGACTTATGGGTATTATCCATTCATTTTACATGATGATTGCATTCGGATTCCTACTAGACAAAAATTTCAAAAACGTGCAAATTTCTTAGCTCTCCATACACGTGTAAGTACGAAAGCATGCATAATAGAAGAGGCAGATGTTTTCTAAAGATGCTAAAAATAGATTTCTGAGACTATCCTCCCTTGAGAATATTTTATAGAACTAAGTTTGAAGGTCTTATATGATTAAACAGCTAAATTCATTAGCCACAAATGTTTCCACAGTTATTATCAGTATAATATTGAGTATATTAATAATATTCTTATAATTAATATTTAAAAATATTTTGATGGGCATATTCTTTGGTAGTGATGTGTCAATGAGTCACATACATAAGGGCTTCTTTTAAATAAAATGATTCCAATGGACTCACAATATATTTATTTGATTTATTTATTTTATTTCAATGTCAATTTAATATGTATTCATGAAAAATAAAAATAAAATCAAGGATAGACATATGCTTATTGTTCTTATACTATATAAATTACATTAATATCAAATGGCAAATGATATTTGTTTAACACCTAATAACTTGTTTTAGTTTTAATTTAAATATATATATATATCTTAGGCCTGGTTCCCCATTCGTTGACTCTGTAAGGTAGCACCAATGATAATAACATAGATGATGATTTTCACATAAGTATGTTTTTCTAAAACATTACTAATGACCTGAAATCTTTGCATCCTCTTTCAGCATATTCAGATCTCATATTTAGATAAATCAGCAAATAAGAAATTTCTTTTGATAATTCTGAAAAATTATCTTATTCCTTTGAATATGAGATCAGATTTATGGCTTTATTAAAACTTGAACTTCAATTGGTTTATACTCCAGTTATAGCAATAACTAGGGAAATAAAATCACATATATTACATACACACACATATACATAAAGATACAAGTAAACTCTTATTTTTTTTAGGTTTTAGGCATAGGGTGCATGTGCTCTCCAGAGAGGAGAGAGACAGAGAGAAAAGTGAGAAGGTGCCCCCCTCCCCCAATGGGGATAGCTACACCGCAATCCATTTTCCTCTATTTTCCTCTCAGGATGTGAGACAACTTGAAACACACATCTGTGTGAGTTTCAAGCCACTGGATCTGGGACTTGAATCACACTCAACCCTGTGGGCGTCCAGAGCCTTAACCACCATGCTACCTGCTAAGACCATATGAGTAAACTTTACTAATAAATTATTGCAGAATGATGTAAACAAAGGTGAGATCCACATAAAACATTCCCTTCTAACATAATATAGACAAGGTTCTATGGCACAAATATTTTGAATCGTGCATACAATACATAACATGCCACACCCTAACCATTTATTCACTGTTCTTCTACATTTGGTCTATTGTACAAAACCTGGTGGACAGTATGTTCAGATACTATTTGGCATTCATCTGATATGAAGCCATCATGAACAGACCCAAAGCACCCAAACATATGAAATGTGTATGGTTCATCTAGAAGGTTTATGCCCATCTGTAAATTATGACCCAATGTCACTAAAATTAAAATATCCCCTATGTAACTCCAGTCCCCAAGCATACACAAACACATACACAAGAGTTTGATAAGCACTAGTTTTTTAACACAATAACAGTCAACATTTTTTACCCCTTAACCCATAAGCAAGACATTTCAAGTCATATTCCAGGATTATACTCAATTCTGAATGGTGATTTATAACTCCACCCACTTTTCTGCCTCTCATAAAAAGCATATTAGAATGCAAGTCACATGAATTCACAGAGGCAACCCAAACACGATCTAATTTACTTACAAAGAAGGCATTTGCTAAGTTAAATATTTAAACCACAATTAATAATTTGTGATACATTTTAGAATACTGGGAATATAATTGATTTCACTACAGTCATGATCAAAAAATCAAACAAAACTTAGGGGAGAATTGAAGGGGAGGAGGTGATTTACCATTAATTTAGATATAAATTTCATTTCAGAATCACTCTAATTTAAATATCAGTGATAATATTTTAAACGTGAAATAAAATATTCATTGCCTTGTTTCAAATTCTCCATTCTCTTGAAAAATAGAAGCTATTTGGTTAGGTTCAAAATTCAGTTGAGCTCTTTAGTATGACTTTCTAGTATCTTTTTGACCCTAGACATGCTTTTTTAAAAATAACCTACACACACACACATACTACTCAGTTCTAAATGGACTAATTAATGTTAAATTTACAAGTTAGATGTTCCATGATAACATAGCCAATTATTTCTCTACATTAAAAAAATGCTCATTTCGGGACCAGCAGTTGGTGTAATGGCTATGTTGCTGGACTCCCATGTAGTTGACCACGGTTTGAGTCCCGGACCTGGTGGCTTAAACTCACGCCGGGCACGTGTGCGTGTGTGCCCAAGATCCCGAGAGGAGAATGGAGGAGAAGGGATTGCGGCATGGCCATCCCCTCGAGGGGTGATTTTTCACTTTCTGTCTCTCTTTCTCTCTCTGTCTTTCTGGAGAGCACACACGGCCTATAGCAAAAACCTCTCCAAAAAAAAAAAAAAAAAGGAAAAAAAAAAGCTTATTTAAAAAAAACTATTTTGAAAATTTGTTTTGTTTTTTTTTTTTTGTTAGCCAATATGCACTCTTAAAAATCATTCTTACAGGGGCCAGTAGGTGGCTATGGTGCTGGATTTCTATATGGCCACTGCAGTTCAAGTCCAAATCCAGAGAGTTGAAAATCACACCAGGCATGTGTGCATGTGTGCTCAAAATCCCAGGAAAAGAATAGAGGAGAATAGGGGGGCTATCTGCCTCCCCCCAAGGGGGTGTGATTTCTCACTTTCCCTCTCACTGTCTCTGTTTCCCTCTCACTGTCTCTGTATGCACCCTGTGGCAAAAACCTAAAAAAAAAAATTATTCTTATATTGAATTCCACTTATAGGGAGCTCCTGTAAGAATTAACAACTTTATAGAATGTTCACTTTACTCACTGAGGTATATGCCTAAAGTCAGACATGTGTTCATAGATATGTATATATCAGCTGTGCTTGCTATTGAAAGTTTTAAAATTAATTAAGATCTTTAGTGAATCAATAAAATGTGAAAAATAAAAAGGCATGGAAAACAACTGAAGATATCAGAGACAGTGTGGGAGGAGGGGGAGAATTGACAGAGGGTGACAGGGAGGGAATCAAGGCGGGGAAAGAACAGGCAAAATAAATTTTATATAGATAAATAAAATTTTTTAAAAAAGGATTAAGAGCACAGAGGTTGGATTTGGAGAGAATGAGTCCCTACCCTGACTGAGCAGCTTTGCTCTCTGCGTTACTGTGGACTAGTTGCTGACGTCGCTGTGCCTCTGTCAACGCTTGTAAAAAAAGAGCAACGAGGTTCTTAATCACACTATCTGAGGGTTTTTACAAGAAGTAAATGGGGAACCAGCAGTTAGCGTAATGGCTATGTCGCTGGACTCCCACATAGTGGACCGCGGTTCGCGTCCTGGACCTGGTGGCTTAAAACTCACGCCGGGCGCGTGTGCGTGCGTGCCCAGGATCCCGAGAGGATAATGGAGGAGAAGGGATTGCGGCGTGACCATCCCCCCTGGGGAGTGATTTCTCGCTTTCTGTCTCTATGTCTCTCTCTGTCTGTCTGGTGAGCGCACGCGCCCTATAGCGAAAACCTCTCCAAAAAAAAAAAAAAAGAAGTAAATGGATGATATAATGCAAATCACTTTATATATTGTCTGGCATATAGTGAATGTTCAGGCAATGTTCCTATTAATCGTATAATTATTCAAGTTTCGTTAAGTCAGCCCTCCCATATGCTAGCATCTCCCCCATTATTCAATGTTAAGTCTAAAACCAGATGATTTTCCTCACGCCAAAGCGGCAGCAATATAACCTTGCCTCCTGTCTGGGTGTGCATTACTTAGTCAGAACTTTGCTTACTATCAAGACTACCTAGCTACTATTAACATTAGTTTAAAAATGATTTTTGGGGACTAGCAGATGGCATAATGGTTATGTCACTGGATTCTCATATGGCTGACTGTGGTTCAAGTCCTGGATCCAGAGACGTGAAACTCTCGCTGGGTACATGTATGTACGTGCCCAAAATATCTCTAAAAAAAAAAAAAAGAATTTTGAATTTCAAAATTCTGTTTAAAAGCAAATAAAATTCACAACATTTCAATCTACAAAAGTAATAAGTTAGTAATTCTTAGAACACTGAGACTTAGTATATTATTAAAATTTAAAAAGCTATATTTCTCATTTGTCAGATCAGAACCAGCACAATTATTCAGATTTTATGAATGAGAATACTGAAGTTCAAGAGGTCAAATCTCTTGCCCCAGAATCATACAAACACAAAGTGGCAAGTTTTTTTTTTTCTTTAGAGAGAGATATTTGCTATAGAGCATGGGCACTCACCAACCAGAGAGACAGAGACAGAGAGACAGACAGTGAGAAATCACCCCCCACCCCCAGGAAGGATGAGCACACCTCAATCCCTTCTCCTCTATTCCTCTCTCAGGATTTTGGGCATGCATGCACATGCACCCAGCATGAGTTTCAAGCCGCCAAATCTGGGATAGTCAACTACATGGGAGTCTAGCAATGTAAACATTATGCTATATACTGGTCCATAAAGTGGCAAAATTTTAATAAATCTGAAGGCACTCTTGACTCCAAAGTATATGCTCTTTCCTTGATTTTGAAACTTTCAGACATTGGATGAACCAAGCGCCCAAGACGAATCTGGGCTGGATGCAGCACTACAGTTATGCTCAACAGACAGCACAGAAATTTGCCTTGTGACCAAAGTACTCAAGTTCCCATCTACTTTCTGCCAGAAGCTGGTTGATTGTCCATCAGAAAGTTGTGTTGTGTCACTGGGCCTTTTTTTCTGGTCTACATGACATCATAGAGTATCTATCTCAGAAGCATTGAGAGGATAAATGAGGTAAGGCATACAAGTATAAAACAGTGCCTGACAATAATAATTATTATTACTATTGTAACTATTTTGGAGAACCAGTAGGATAATGGAACTGTAGCATTCTAAAAAGATGACTAAATAATTTGTTTTCCCCCCTGTGGTTTAAAAACCTAGTTGAAGGTCAGCAGGTGGCATAGTGGTTGGAGTGCTAGACTCCTACAGGACCAACTGCTTGAAACTCTCACCAGGCGCATGTGTGTGCATGCCCAAAATCCCAACAGGAGAATGTAGGAGAAGGGACTGCAGCATGACCATCTCCCCTAGGGTGTGATTTCTCACTTTCTCTGTCTTTCTCTATCTCTCCAGCAAGCACACACACCCTATAGAAATTCTTCTCTTAAAAAAAAAAAAAAAGAAAAAATGAGTTCCAAAGAGAACTGCCTTCCTGAAAAGTCTCCTGCAGTGCCCCGTGAAATCTCACCTACCTGCTGCAGCACAATTATTAATAGCATAAAAAGGACCATTTCTCTAGCAACTGCATGCTTGAGCCAATGAGGATGGAGATCTGGTCCTAAGTTTTCATCAGAAGAGTCTGGGAAATTCATTCTCTGTAGTGTACGTTGCAATGTAGCTTCAAGAAAGCCACTTTCAGAACCAGGAGAGAGGCACACAGGAGAAAGGAGGGGACTCACCTATCAGGCTTCATCAACCCTGTGGGACAATTTCCAAGCTTCATCCCTAAATCTAGTTAGAATGGCCATCCAAGGCCTCCTGCCAGGGAATCCCCCAGAAAGCCCACAGGGAACATCAATACAGTTTCTCTTTCTTTGTGAAACCCTCCAAGTGTATCATTAAAGCTCCAAAGGAGAGATTCAAACTTAAGGTATTTATTTTCTCAGAAGAGTTTAGGTATGAGACGCATGAGTGCTGAAGATGAAAGGCTATATTTATAATTACATAAGTTGTGGAAAATTGCTGTCATTTAGAAGCTGGCCGGGAGTATGAAGGAAAAGCTAAGATGGATTTTTTTTTTCTATCCAGAGGCTATTTTAATTCCTTCAGTCTCCATAGCTTTATAAAGTCTCAAATTAGAGAGTCTTAAAACAGAAGCGTCTATTTTGGCAAAGATACATTAATATTCATTTTATGTCTGGTTTCTCATACCTGAGGAATTTATATATGTTTTAATTCTGGCCTGTAGAAAACACTGTAAAAGATATAGTCTTTAACTTGTATCATATCTAATATAATTACAGTCCACATCATTCTTTTTGGACATCAGTTTACATGAGTTGTCTTAATTGTACTGTTCAGTTCACAGCATGTTATTAACACTGGTCTGTACAAGACATCTTGTTTTATTTCCTTTCCTTTAATTCTATAACCGACTCACATGCCTCTCTCCTCCCTTAGCTAACCACTGTCTTTCTGTTTGCATGTACTCTCATGATATGCATTTTTCCCTTTTTAGCATTATTTTAGCTTATTAAATTGTATATATTCCAGTCTGGTTATTTCCTTTTGCCTAAGCAACATGTTTTTAAGATTAATTTGCTTCAAAAGCATCTAATCTATTGATTCTCACTGCTGCATAAAACTTACTCTGCATATTTCTACTGTGTTTTGCGTATTCTCTCTCCCCACAGAGGGCCCTATCATTGCAATGAACACCATTGTATATGCACACTTATGGGATATATAACCAGATTGTCCAATCCAGGATTCCGCAAAGGAGAATGACATCACCATTATTGGACCTGCACAGGAAAACTGGGTCATGAAGGTAGGAACCTCTATACCAAAGAGAGTATTTACATGTTCTTATCTCACTATGACCAGATCACTCACTGTACAGAATACAGTACTTGTCTACACCCTCTACACAGTTTTCATTCTTATATTACGTTCACTGTAATATTTGACTACAGATAGGTTAAGACCTTTTTTAATAATTATTTATTTTATTTTATTTATCATTATTACTTTTCTTTAATTTGACCAGTAAGAGAGAGAGGAAAAGTGAAAAAGCAAGGTACTTGATCTGGGACTCAAACCATGGTCGGCCATGTGGGAGTACAGAGCCTTAACCACACCACCTGCCAGCCCCAGGTTAAGACACTGATTTACAAAAAATTTTCTCTGAAATCCATGTCGAGTGAAACTAACTCAAATACCTAAGCAATTTTAAAGTCATAAAAAAATTGGCCCATCTAAGATACTGCCAGGTGCCAGATGGGTTCTCAGAGTCATATGCAGTTGAAGTCTTATATTTTCTATCTTTTACATTTGGGTTCAATCAACTGTGAGTCAAAAATACTCAAAAAAAAATTGCTGGTGTCTGTACAGATTTTTTTTTTATTGCCACTACTCCTAAAACAATACAGTATAACAATGATTTATTTAGCATTTACATTTTATTACATATTATAAGTAATCTAGAAGTGATTTAAAGTATTTAGAAGGATATGCATGGGTGATATGCAAATTGTATATAAGGGACTTGAGCATCCTCAGACTGTGGTATTGGGTGGGGGTGAGGGCATCCTGGAACCAGTATCCTCTAGATATTAAGGGAAGACTGTATTCACAACTTATTAAGGATGTATTGGTAAAATCTCATACACCAATATTTCCATATATTTTTTCACGGAGAGATATTAGATGACATTCATATTTGGGACTACCGGGATTATTTGTGTAGGGTTCATGGTCTGTGTTCTTTATCTACTGTTGACCCTCACTCAAGTGTGTTAGAACACTAGCTTTAAGAACTATATTTTTTTTAAAAAAAATGCTATAGGGCATGTGCATTGGCTGGAGAGAGAGACAGAGAGAGAAAGAGACAGTGTGAGGGAAAGTAAGAAACCATCCCCAGGGGGAATGGCCATGCCATCATCCCTTCTCCTTCATCCTCCTCCTGGGAACTTGGATGCACAAACATGCACACACTCACACCTAGTGTGTTTCAAGTCACCAGGTCTGGAATTCGAACCCTAGTTACCATTTGGAAGTCCAGAGTCTCAACCACAATGCCATCTTCTGGACTCACCATTGTTATTCTTTAATTTAGATGTTTTGTTGCCATATAGTAATTGTTTATCATTGGGGAGGTACAATATGATCTTAGACTTACTTCCAGAATACAATGTGCAATGATCCATTCAGGATAGTTAGCATGCCCATCATCTCAACCACTTCTCATTACTTGTGTTGGAAATATTAAAAATCCTCTTCTCTTGCAATCTTGAGATACACAAGTGGTCACCACCTGTATTCTTTCCACTGTACTGTCTCAATAGAAATTGTCCCTCTTATCTATCTGTGATTTTATTCACATTAATCCGCATCCCTCTATTCCACCACCACCATTCTTTCAACCCTCTAGCAGTCAGCCTCCCTTCCCTTAACCTCCATGTTTCAATTTCCACATATAATAGAGAACATATGGTATCTGTCTTTCTGTGTGTGGTTTATTTCACTTAACATAACATCCTTCAGGCTTATCCATTTAACATCAAATAACAGAATTTCATTTATATATGTGTGTGTGTGTGTTCCATTTTTTATAATTTAATAGGTGTATATTTTGTACATAGATATTCAGAGATATATATTTTATATAAATAAATATATTGGGTTGTCAGAAAAGTCACAACACTTTTTTTTCTATTTTTGGAGAGGTTTTTGCTACAGGGCACGTGCGCTCACCAGAAAGACAGAGAGACACAGAGATAGAAAGCGAGAGATCACCACCCAGGAGGGATGGCCACGCCACAATCCTTTCTCCTACATTCTCCTCTCAGGATCTTGGGCACGCACAAGCACCCGGCGTGAGCTTAAGCCACAGAGTCTAGGACTCGAACGGCGGTTGACTATGTGGGAGTTCAGCGACATAGCTATTACGCTAACTGCTGGTCTCAACATTTTTTTTCTATGAAAAAAATGTATCATGACTTTTCTGACAATGCAATATTATAGATAATAGATATACATATATAAAGAGAGAGATTTTCTTTGTCCATTCTTCATAAATAGACATGCATTGCTTCCATCTTGGTTATTGTGACTAGTGCTGCAATAACAAACACTAGAGTAAAGATATCTTTGTGAAATACAGACTTTATTTCCTTGGGATATATACCTAATAGTGGGACTGCTGTATCTTACAAAAGTTCTTATTTTAGTTTTTTGATGAAACTTCATATTGTTTTACACAACAGTTGTGCTAAATAATTACATTTCCACCAATAGTGTAAAAAGAGTGCCCCTTTTTCTGCATCCAGGAAACATTTAGTATTTTTGTCTTTTTTATAATAGCTATTATAACTGGGACAAGATAGTATCTCTTTGGAGATTCAATCTGCATTTCCTTAATGATTAATGATGTTGAGCTTTTTTCCATATGTCTATTGGCCATACATATGTCTTCTTTTGAGAACTGTTTATTAAGTCATCTACCCATATTTTAATCAGGTAATTTGATTTTTTTGTTGCTGAGTTATTTAAGTGTTTTTATATATTCTGGTTATTAATCCCTTTTCAAATGCATAGTACACAAATATTTTCTCCTATTCTGTGGGTTGTCTCTTCACCTTGTTAATTGTTCCTTTGCTATGCAGAAGTTTTCAGTTTCATATAATCCCACTTGTTTATTTTTGCTTTTTTTGCCTGTGCTTTTGACATTTTTACTCATAAACTCTTTGATGATGTCAATGTTCTGAAGTGTTTCCCCTACATTTTCTTCTAATGGTATCACAGATTTAGGTTTTCTGTTTAAGTCACTAATCCATTTGGTGTTATCTTTTTTATATGGGGAATAATTGTCATTCACTTCAGTATGTAAATACACTATGCATACACAATCCTATGTGAAATAAATAAATAAATAAATAAAACTTTGAAATTGCTACGGCTTATTCCTTTAAGTGTCAATCTTCATTTAAATCTAACCATACTTTCACATATGATTCAAAAACACAAAAGAATGATTCTGGAAGGTTGTCCCTATACCACCCACACTTCCCCAGACTTCTCTAATTTTTTTGGTTCCTTGAATAAAAAAAATAATAATAAATAAATAAAAACATTGCTTTCCACTGTTGTTAAATGAAATCTATGAAATATAGAATATTTCATATACAAATCAAAGACAATATATGAGAAGTCCGGAGTCACCAGAAATACATGACCCATTCATTGATAATATTCTAGATAGCAGTATCAGCAAAAAAGTTAGGGGTCCACAAATATAAATAGTAAAGTATCCTCCTCCCCATAAACATTTTGGCATATGGCATATTATGATCACAAGAGAAAGTAAAATACGAGGATGTCAAAGATGTTGAAATTCTAGGATGTGTGACTTCTTGGCAAATATTCCTTTCTTTGAGATACGCTGAAACATGATATATTTTGTTCCCTCATTGCACTGGTTATCATGAGGTCAATAACTACTCGAGTATATGAGTCTTTGGACCAACAGATGGTGTAATGGTTATGTTATTGGACTCCCACGTAGTTGACCACAGTTCAAGTCCCAGACTTGGCAGCTTGAAACTCACGCCAGATACATGTACATGCATGTTCAAACTCCCAAGAGGACATGGAAGGGAAGAGATTACAGCATAGAATCCCCCTGAGTGGTGACTTCTCGCTTTCTATTTCTCTGTCTCTCGCTGTCTCTCCAGCAAGATAGCGAGAATTGAATTGTCTCTCCACATGCCATATAGCAAAAAATCTCTCTCTTAAAAAAATTAATAAGCCTGTGATTCTCAATCTATGCCTTCTCTATACTACCCAGAGCTTTAGGGATCATAATAACTATTACAACAAGTAAGTCCAGGATGAAAAATAGGTATAATCGTAATATATGGCAATGGAAGAAAAAACAAAAAGTTTTTCTTTGTGAGTCTAAAAAGAATTAATTTTTGTTTTATTGTCAAGTAATAAGTTCCACAAATACCCTCTCCCCCTCACTTCAATTGCATATCCTTGACCTCCACTTCATCCTTCATAATTTTCCTCTTGTTAGCCCAAATCAGTATGACAATTGTGAAGATCAGCAACTTCACTGAGTGCTGATGCGGTGAACAAATAGCAGGTTTTCGTGAATGGACTACATTAGCCATTTCCACTTGTATTTAATGCTAATATAGAAAAGGATTGAGTTTTTCCATTTTGTATCTAATCACTTCATCAAATTTAATACATTTTAATTCTTTATTTTTTGTTTGCTTTGCTGTATTTCATTTGGTTGTTGTTACTATTTATACTTTTTTTTTGGTTTGTTTGTTTTAATAGGATAACTTGATTTCTCTAGATATAAACCACCAGCCCCAGGAGCTGTTTTTTTCCCCAGTTCATATTGATTTTGCAATGTTGTTGTTTTCACACATTTGAAAGCCTCTCCAAAACACTGTTGAATAATAATGTTGATAGCAACAACCCCTGTTCAAGTTCTTGATTTTAATTAAAATAGCTTTATTGGTTCCATATTTAAAATTATGCTTACTTGGTGGTTTTAGCAAGTACACTTCATCACATCTAAGTAACAGTCCTCTATTTCTTGACTAGGAATGGATCTTGACTTGTCAAATACCTCTTTGGCATATCCCTATGTCCAGGATATACTAGAGCCAGCTTACCCTCTTCCCAACTCCATCCAATGATATCATGTAAACCAACCAGTTGAATGGTTTTTAAATGACCATGACAAAAGTACTTATGCCATAAAATCAGAAAATACAACGAAAGGAGATTTTTTAAAAAAAATTTTTGGAGCTGCTTTGTTAAGTGTTCACTACCTGCTACTAGACATAATCATATAGCTTTTCTTTAATCTGATCAACAAGATTCATTTATTCAACAAATACTTCATGAGCCAACACTACATGACAAATGTTCTAGGATATAGCAGTGAAGAAAATGTGCAAAAGTCATGGGACCAGCAGTTAGCATAATGGCTATGTCGCTGGACTCCCATGTAGTCAACTGCGGTTGAAGTCCCAGACCTGGTGGCTTAAACTCACGCCAGGTGTGGGTGTGTGCATGCCCAAGATCCCAAGAGGAGAATGGAGAAGGGATTATAGCATGGCCGTCCCCCCTGGGGGGGGTGATTTTTTGCTTTCTGTCTCTCTGTCTCTCTGTCTTTCTGGCGAGCGCACGTGCCCTATAGCAAAAATCTCTCAAAAAAAGAAAATATACAAAAGTCTTACCCTCATGGGGCTTAACATCTAGTAGAGTCATATGCAGTGATGTTAAGAAATGAAATAGATAAATAGAACAGTGTGTCAGAGTGACAAATGACCTAGATAGAATAAAGTAGGGAAGCAGACTAAGTAATTTATGGCAGGGGTGAATTATATTCTTATATATCCAACCAAGAGAGTCCTCGTTAAGAAAATAAAAGTAAATTGCCACATGACTCAGCAATCCCACTACCAGATATATGTCCAAGGAATGAAAATCATTATGTCATAAAGATATCTGTACCCCAGCACTATTCACAATAGCCAAGATAAGGAGTTGACCTAAGAATGGATATGTCAACAGATGAACTGATAAAGAAAGTATGGCATATAAGCACAATGAAATACCATTTGGCCATTAAAGAGGGTAAAATCCTTTTACATGAAATAGGTGAGCCTGGAGGACATTACATTAAGTTCAATAAACCAAGCACAGAAAGAGAAATACCATGTGTTCTCCCTCATATGTGGAAATTGAGAACAATGACTGGCCACAAGTAGGGAGATGAAGAATGACTACCAGAGTCAGAGAAGAATAGAAGTAGGGGACTAGAGGGAGGCTGATTAACAGAAACAAAGTAACAGATAAGAGGGACAATTTCCAGTGCTATAAAATACCATAGGGAGAATTAAGTTAACAATTTACAATATATCACAAACTAACTAAAAAACAGGATTTTGAATTTTCCCAACAAAAATAATGAGAAATGGTTGAGATGTTGGGTGTACTAACTACCCTGATTTAATCATTACGCATTGAATTCTTGTACTGAAACATCACATTAAACTCCCACGAACATGTACAATTATTATATGCTAATTTTTAAAATTACAGACAGTGAAAAGGAAAAAATGGTGGGAAGTGAAAGTAGAGTAGGAGGTGAGTCTTGAGAGATAAGACTCAGATGGAGAGACCTCAAGGTCATGTTGTTAAAGCAGAACAAGCAAAGGGGACAGGAGTAGAAGATGTAATCCGAGAAAGGAGGACCGGTCAGATCCTATAAGCTAGTATCCAGGCCACCACACTGTATGACTCTAAGGGGAGATAGAGTCTACACAAATGAGAAGCCCTTATAAGCAAGCGCTTTTAATCATACTCATATTTATGCACATAAAGAGGTAGGTTAGGAAGCTATTGCAATATCCAGGTAAGAAATGATGATGACATGTATCAAGTTGGAAGTAGTAGAAATAATAAAACGTTGTCAAAGTCTATTTGTATTTTGTAAGTAAAGCCACCTGGCCATTCATCTATTCATCTAGGGCTGGCTTGATGGCCATGCAACATGTGTAAGAATAGGTGGTCTTACACTTAGAAGGGCCCCATGCTTGGTTTAAAGGCTCTGCTGTGACTATCGTAAAATTCTTAAAATTTTTTCATATTGCTAGATTGTGCATGGACTCGCCAGAGGGAGAAAAAGAGAGAGAGAGGGAGAGAGCACCCCTCTCCCCCTCCCCGCCATGGGGCAGGATCACACTGCAATCCCTTTTCCTCCATTTCCTCATTCTGTCAGGGTTTGGACAATGTACCCACTTGTACCCCCTGTGGTTTTTAAGCCACCAGAGCTAGTAATCCAACCACAATTGCCCATGTGGGATCTGACTCCCTTAATTACTGTATTACATTCTTTATTTTTATTTATTTATTTATTTTACTGTATTACATTCTTAATATATTTTCCAACAAGGGAACCTAAATTATTATTTTGCCTTATACCTGCAAATCGTGAAGCTGGTCCTGTATTTTGTGAATATTTATTGAGCATTTACTATTACAGGATCTGACATAACATAAGGGAACAAAACAGAAAAATTATTGCTCCCGGGGGACTTACGTTGATGAAGCAGATAATGAACAATAAACATTAAGCTAACTGGTCAGTATGCTTGAGAGTGATAGGACTATGGAGAAAAAGTGGAAGCTGGCGAAAAGACTTGGGGAAAGGTACAGAGGTTAAACAATGTAGTCAAGAGAAGCCTCCTTAAAAGGTGAGGACTCTGAAGACATTTAAGGTGAAGGAGTTGATAAAGAGAATACCTGGAAAATAATTAGAAAAACCCTTATTATGAGAGTGTGCCCAGTCTGTTCCAAAAGTAGCAGAAGCTAGGGAGAAAACAGGAGATGAAGAGAAACCATGTGAGGTGGAAGGTGGATGGGGCAGGAGGTTTCGGACACTGTAAGGCCCTATAGCTATTGAAGCACTTTGACCTTTACCAAAGGACATGAGGAGCTAATGCAGGGATCTGAGTAGAGGTGTCACATCTGATTACATTTAAAATGATCACTGCTACATGGAAAATTAACTATATAAGGGCATGGGTCAAACCAGTTTGAAAACAATTACATCAATACAGGTAAGAAATGATGGTAGTTTCAATCACAGTGATAGCAGAAAAAAGGTGGTAAAAAATGGTCAGATTTGGGCTAGCAGGTGGTGTGGTGTTTAAGGTGCTGGTCTCCCACATGGCTGACTGCCGTTCGAGTCCCAGACCTGGGGACTTGTTTTCTCACTCTCTCTCTCTCTCTCTCTCTCTGTCTCTCAGGTTTGCACATGTGCCCTATATAAAATTGGAAAATAACAATAATAACAACTAAAGTTAAATGAATATGTTTTTAAATGATTAGATGTGGGTGCGGGTAAAGCCAATGGAATTTTCTACAGGATTGAATGTGGGGTGTAAGATAAATGAGATAAAAAATGGCTCCACAGGGAGCAGCAGTTGGCATAATGGCTATGTTGCTGAACTCCCATGTAGTCTACACAGTTTGAGCCTGGAACCCAGTCACTTAAACTCACACTGGGCGTGTGTGTGTGTGCTCCAGATCCCAAGAGGAGAATGGAGGAGGAGGGATGGTGGCGTGGTTATCCCTCCTGGGTGATGATTTCTTGCTTTCTGTCTCTCTGTTTCTCTGTCTTTCTGCGGAGCACACGTGCCCTATAGCAAAATCCTCTCCAAAAAAAAAAGAAAAGAAAAGAAAAAAAATATACTCGACAGGGTTTAGCCTGAGAAACTGAAAGAATGAATTTGCAGAGTAACTGGAAGGATGAAAAGGCATAGGTCTGGAAAGGAAGATCAGAGTTCAGGTTTGGAGGTGTATCTGGGATATCCGTTAGATAGCCAGGTGGACATGGGGTGCAGTTTCAGCGAGAGATCAGAGAAGAGGTCTATGCTGGAGATGTAAATATGGAGTCATTGGAATATAGATGGCATATCAAGTGCTGAGACTGGGAGAGGTGTTCAAGGGCCTTCATGTAGATAAAAGAAAGGGTCAAGCACTGAACCTCAGGGCACTCCAACATTAAAGGATTGGGAAGAGAGGACCCATCATCAAAGAGGGTCTAAGCTACAGCAAGCAGTGAAGTGGGAACTACAGTCACAAAACAATGGGAGGAATGGGTAGAAACAGTGCCTATAGACAACTCTTTCAAGAAGTATTTTCTCCAAAATGGAGGGGACAAAAATAGGACAGACTCTGGCAAGGGAATGAGACCAAGAAAATGAATGTTTGAGACAGCTGAAATCACAGCATGTTTGTATGTGCGATGGAATGATTCAGTAGAAGATGAAAAATTGATGATGCAGGAGATGGGGAGAATTGATGCAGCAATGCCCTGGAGGAGTTGAGAAGAAATGTGATCCATTCCACAAATGGAAGAATTGACTTAACATAGGAGCATGAATTGTTCATCTATGATTCTATTGTAACAAAGATAGCAGAGTATACGGGCACAGAGATCAACAGTGAATTAATGTAGCTGTTGTATGTGAAAGTTTTCTTCTAACTCGTGGAATCTTCTTTGAATGGCTGGCAGTAAGGCACGAGGTCACCAGGATTCATTCCTAGACTGGGCTTA
Organism: Tupaia belangeri chinensis; assembly: GCF_000334495.1. Lineage (NCBI taxonomy): Eukaryota > Metazoa > Chordata > Mammalia > Scandentia > Tupaiidae > Tupaia > Tupaia belangeri. The sequence goes on from NW_006159595.1 coordinate 1,674,940, forward strand.
GGGCACAGAGTGAAGGAGGACTCTACATTTTGGCATGAATGATGGGAAAATAAGTTGCCATAAACAAGTGTGTGTAGGGCTGGTTCATAGTGGCTCATGAAAGCCAATTACTAATTTCCAGGGAGTCCATGAACCAGTTGTTAAACATGGCCATTAATAACAATTAAGTTACACATACTTGCAAAAATAGTATATATTGGGAACCAGAAGTTAGCGTAATAGCTGTGTCGCTGGACTCCCACGTAGTCGACCGCGGTTCGCGTCCTGGACCCGGTGGCTTAAAACTCACACCAGGCGCGTGTGCGTGCGTGCCCAAGATCCCGAGAGGAGAATGGAGGAGAAGGGATTGCGGCATGACCATCCCCCCTGGGGGGTGATTTCTCGCTTTCTGTCTCTATGTCTCTCTCTGTCTGTCTGGCAAGCGCACGCGCCCTATAGTGAAAACCTCTCAAAAAATAAAAAAGTATATATTATATGTAGAATTCCTTGGACCCTTTACCTAGCTTCCTCCACAGTGACATGTTATATAACTGTAGGACATTATCAAACTCAATTTACATTACAGCCATGCTGTTAACTACACTACAAATCTTGTTCCAATTCCATTAGCATTTAAATGCATTCGCGTGTGTGTGTGTGTGTGTGAGTGTGTGTGTGTGTGTGTGTGTAGGTAATTCTATGCAATTTCACCCCGTGTAAAATATCATGTAACCACAATCACCATCAGGATGCAGCACTGGATCCATCACCACAGAACTCCCTAGTACCATCAGTTTTTCTTTGCTTTGTCCTATCCCTGTCCCCTAGCAATCACTGATCTCCATATCTATAGTACTATAAGGATGGAATATAAAGGCACTCATACTGTTTGTAATCTTTGAGGCTGGCTTTTTTTTTCCCCTGCATTAAGCACAATGCCCTTTAGCTCCATCCAAGCAATTGCAGGTATCAATAGCTTGTTCCTTTTTATTGCTGAGTAATATTCCATTGTGTGACTATACCAGAGTTTATTTCACCATTCACCTACTGAGGGACATGAGGGTTGTTTCTGGTTTTTGGCTATTATGAATAATGCCGCTGTGAACATTCATATACAAGTTTTTGAATGAGCATAGGTTTTTATTTCTCTGGGATAAATGCTAAATGTGTAATTCCAAGGACAGATGCTAAATGTGTATTTAATTTTATAAGAGATTGTCAGACAATTCTCCAGAGTGACTGTACCAGTTCACGTTCCCTCCCCCCCAATAACGTATGACTGATCTACTTTCTCTGCAGCCTCACCTACATTTGGTATTGTCACTATTTTTAATTTTAGACAATCTAATAGGTCTATGGTGAGATCTCACAGTGGTTCTAATTTACATTTTTCATGTGTATGCTTACTTGTCTTTTAGATTTCCTCTTTGGTGAAATGTCTCTTTATGTCTTTTACCCAGTTTCTAATTGAATCATTTATTTCTTTACTCTTGAATTTGGAGAGTTCTTTATATCTTCTAGATACAAGTTCTTTGTTAGATATGTCGTGTGTAAATATTTTCCTCTCGTACTCTTATTATTATACCCTAAGAAAAGTGTTTCAAAGAACAGCTAAAGCTCTCAATCACTAATGAGTTTCAATGAAGATGTTGAAAAACTGGAGAGACATTAAAAGACTACAGTAATAGTCACACCCATACTTTTTTTGAAACAGTGAGAAATTATTATTGCATTTTAGGTAGCAGATACATTAAAGTTATTGAGACCTGGAGGGGAAAGTTCTATTTTAGTGTTCCTACAACAGATTGATTAATTTTTATGACCTTAAATTAAAGACAGGAGGGTAAGAACATTGAAGTGCTTTACTAAGAAGTTTATCAAGCATACGTCAATATAATAATTTTTTAATCCAACAGGAAAATAGATGTCAATAAATAAGTCATTAATAAGCTAAAAAGACTTATTTCTAGTGTGTTGAAATTGAAAGAGAAGCTTATTTAAAGATTAAGAGAGACATCATAGAATACATTTCAGAAAAGATTAAAGAACACTGTTAATGAGCAGAGTATTTGCCTCTAAATAAGAAAAAGATCCAGAAGGAAGAAAAAACTAAGAAAAAGAAAACATCTTATTAACAAATGAAAGATCAAACATGGTGCAATACACTGATTACCCATCAAAATTTTTTTTTTACTATTATTACATGTTTTTAAAACTGATAAGAAAAAGCAAATAATTTTAGTAAGTGTGGGAAAATGAGTATTTGCTTATTACCTTAGGAAACAAAATAACCCTCTAGGGTAGTTTCAAAACTAAAACACTTTAGTAATTAAAATAAAATTATAGTTAATGGTTACTTTTTTATATATGCAAATAAAGTAGTAATATAATTAAGCATAATGAGGAAAATGGAATAGATTGTTATTGGTAAGACCTTGCTTTATATTAGCAAATTCTAGATAAACACTAAGTAATAAAAATAATGATTTTTGAGACCAGCAGTTAGTGTAATGGCTACTGGACTTCCATGTAGTCGACCACAGTTCGAGTCCCGGACCCGGCGGCTTAAAACTCACGCCAGGCACATGAGCGTGCATGCCCGAGATCCCGAGAGGAGAATGGAGGAGAAGGGACTGCGGTGTGGCCATACCCCCTGGAGGGGGATTTCTCGCTTTCTGTCTCTCTCTCTGTCTTTCTGGCGAGCGCACACACCCTATAGCAAAAACCTCTCCAAAAAAAAAAAAAAGATAATGATTTTTAACAGATGTCTTCACCTTGCATTAATAGGGAGATTAATCTAGTTTTCAAAACTGATAAAATTACCTAACTTATCTGATCTTGACTATGTTGAAGACTCTAAATTCTTAAAAATCCTATTTCAAATGGTAACTCTTCTTTTAAAAAACAGTCTTACAGGGTCAGATAGTGGTGCCCTGCAATGCTAACCCCACATGGGAAGTCCCAGGTTCACATCCTAGAGCTTCCCTGTCTGCTCAGAGAACATGCTCAGATATCCATGATCCAGGCTGGCTGGCGCTTGGAGTACACTGTGATGTGAAGAACCTGTCTGGGAGTGTCTCTGTGCCTCAGAGAAGAAATAAATAAAGTTTAAAAAGAAAAGCTCTTACAGAAGGACTCCTATGTTTCCAGAAACACCGAACCAGAAATATATAACAAATGTCTTAACCCCAGTAGCCTAAAATAAAAAGGCTACTCTATTGTTTTCTGATGACAGGAAAATACTGGCATGCTTGCTGCTCAGTTCGGAGACATTCAAAGCTAGAGACCTATCTAAGCTCTACATCTTGGAATTGCCCAATATATATAGAGAGAGATAGATATAGATATATATATAATATAGATATAGATATAGATATAGATATAGATATAGATATAGATATAGATATAGATATAGATATAGATATAGATATATCCAGGCCAGTAGGTAGCATGGAGGTTAAGGAAGTTGGATTTCAGTTAGCTAACTGTGAGGTTCAAGTCCTACACCTGGTGACTTGAAAGTCACAAAATCACACTGGGCTTATATGTGGATGTGTTCAAAATCCCAGGAGAGAATAGAGAAGAAGGGACTGCACTGTGGCCAACCCCTCTGAGGGATGATTTCACTTTTATTCTATCTCTGTCTCTGTCTCCCTATCTCTCTCTGATGAGTGCAGGTGTCTTCTGGTGATTAAAAAAAATAGAAAAGATGTTTTAGACCGTTGAGTTTGCTGATTAGAAATTGCAAGTACAACTCAGCCTGTAACTACGCTCGTTTGTTCGAGTTCTGCATGACGATGCGGCACACTGTATTTCAGATTATTCCTGTTTATTACGGAGGCGTTTGGGCTTGTTTGTTTTTTATTTCATTTTGTTTTGCTTCACTGCCTTTTACAGTAAGTAGAGATCTGACATTGAAAAGATGGCCCGGAAAACTTCAATTCACATTGGAAGAGAGATTGTCACAGGGAGCTGGGCTGGACTGTTGTGGGCTCCCATGCTGTGATTTTTCAAAAGGCAATTAGGCCGAATGCACAGATGTAGGCCTGCTGGGCAGCATCCTGAAAGACCTTGTGTGGTTTCCCCTGAAGGGAGACGACATTCCTATTGCCAGCATCTTGAACTAGAAAATAGTCTGAGGAGTTCCTCTCCTCTCTGAGCTAAGGGGTAATTAGGCTTAGGCTCCAAAGCAACTTGCTCAGAGCCCTTCGGGACGGGGAATGGGGAGAAACCTGAGGGGTGTAGTCCAGTGGCCAAATTGTGACCATGAGATGTGGAAGAGTGTCAAGCTTGTAGCTAGCTGTAAATCAATCCCTGTGAGGTTTTCCCCCATTAACCCTGAACTTTCCGTAAAGTCTTAATAAAATCCATGGTTGGGTTCTAAGCTCTGTGTAGG
>NW_006159595.1:1679345-1701173 GCF_000334495.1 Tupaia belangeri chinensis
AAGTGAAGGTCTTAACCTGATGAGGAACGATAGGATGACAGACAAAGCAGGCCAGAATGAGGAAGCCTGTGTTCCAGACTGCAGGGAATCACTGGGGCTTCTGATGGTAACTGGCAAAGCCATGGCAGGCCTGTGTGTAGGGGTCCTAGAGAAGGTGAGCTGGGCCATGTGCCTCAAACTAGACGTGAGTCTGGGTTCCCAGGAAAGAAAATCAAAAATGGAGGACTGTCGGAGGGCCAAACAGTCTAAAACTCCCAGCAGTTAAATTCAACATCAATAGTCTTTTATGCTTAAATAGAAAATGCAAGCTGATATGGGCTCAAATGCATGTAAAAATAGTGTCTTTAAATCTTTCTCTCCCACTTGACCCCAGCACCATGACTCTGGTCTAGCTTCTTCTCCTCTGGAATTTAGATTCCTGTGACAATCTGAAATTTAAAAACCCAGACACTCTCTTTTTTACACAGACTGAGCCATGGACATTATGTTAATCTTCACAAAGCATTGGCTTCATCATAGGATGTTTCTACCCACATGACTCATACCGTAGCATGAAATCGCATTTTGGATCAGCAATGACAATGCTGAGAACAAGAAGCAGGAAAACAGGCTTTAAAGAACATGAAGGAATTAACCCAACACCTGGATTGAAAGCCCTGCCTGAGAGGAGAGTCTAAGAATGGATTTCATACATCGCAATCCAGTGAGATCGGCAGGAAGGGGAGTAAGAATGGGCGTTCTCGTCGATGAAGACCGTGAAGGCCCACAGAGGTGGGCTGTGTTGGAGCCCACAGCAGCCGACACCCCTAACGGGATGCAGTGTAAACTTAACTAGGAATTTCAAAAACAGACCATGTGATCAATTTCTTCAATCAGGAATTGAAAAGAAATGAGATGGTAGTGTTGTACTCCCATTGGAATGGTGGGTGGTTAGTGGAATGATTAAAGTCACATGTAACTGCATTTCTGAACACCCTGCTGGTGGCAGGTCCCTAAAACAGCATGAAAGGAGGAGGATGGACAATGCAGACTTTACCCTCAGGGTGCCAAGATTCAGAAGTGAAATAAACAACTTAAGAAACATTTACTAGGGAACCAGCAGTTAGCGTAATGGCTATGTCGCTGGACTCCCATGTAGTCGACCACGGTGTGCGCCCCAGACCCGGTGGCTTAAACTCACGCCGGGCAAGTGTGCGTGCGTGCCCAAGATCCCGAGAGGAGAATGGAGGAGAAGGGATTGCAGCATGGTCATCCCCCCGGGGGGTGGTTTCTCGCTTTCTTTCTCTCTGTCTCTCTCTCTGTCTGTCTGGCGAATGCATGTGCCCTATAGCAAAAACCTCTCCAAAAAAAAAAGAAACATTTACTGCAAAAGATGATAGGCTCCCTAATAAAAGTGAGTACCAGCCATTGTGGGGACATATAAGGAGCACAAAAAACCTAGTCCTAAGGGGTCAGGAGAACTTCCTGGAAGAGGTGACACCTGAGCTGAGACATGCTAACCTTCTATAATAGAAAGGAATCTTTTTTTTTTTTTTTTATGGTCACTGTAAAAAAATAAATAAATTAATACTTGGTAGATAAAAGCAAGAGAAATTTATTCTCTCAAGATTCTGAAAGCTAGAAGTGCGAAATAACATTCCAAGGCTAAGTTGACTGCACTATCTCCAGAGACTCTCTTCCTTACCTCTTTTCACTTCTGCGATTAGGACATGAATATCTTTTGGGGGGTCACTTTCCCCCTACACAGAAAGGCAAGGGGAAGAGCAATCTAGGCAGAATGTGAGACTGCAAAGGTTCTCAAATGTGAGCAAGCAAGCAGGGGGCTGTGGGGCAGGCACAGAGAGTAATATGGCTTGGCTATTGGTTGCCAGTTGGAGGCAGAGAAGAAGAAAGCTGAAGGGGTAAGAAATGCCCACAGTACAAAAAGTCTTATGGTTTATCCTCTTGCGATTGAAAGGGAAACTGCGTAAGAAAGCAACACTGAATCTTCTTGTGCATCACTGAGCATTAGAAACTGCTCCAGGGACATGGACCAAGCAGGAAAAGGGGATCAGGGTATGGTTAAGAGTGATCATGCCCCAGAGAACTGTACAGGCCTCTTCTGAAGGGAGCCGCCTGCCCCCAGGTGGCTGGGTCCTTGGGGAACTTAGAGACCAGAGTTAACTGCTCAACTCCAGCTGCTTCTGACAGAGCCCCTTGGCCTTTTCTCTCTGAAACGTCTCAAAGTGAAATTTGTGGTTGAGATAAACCAGGTTATGTGAGCTTTATTTCTATGGAAATTCTTGCCAAATAAGCATTAGATTTCTCGAGAAAAATTTCTCCCAGAGGCTCCTTCATTCTGTCCAGCCCACATATCCACTAAATTTTTTTCATTTTTTGCTCAAACAGCAGTGATGGAAAGGCCCTCAGATCTATATAGCCTTTTTCCCTTAGTAACTTGTCTTTCTTCAAGTGTGAAAGAGGAAGAGATCAGAAATGTAGAAGAAGACAGAGAGAGAGAGAAAAGGAGAGGGGAGAATACATGAGCAAGTAGGTAAACTCATTAGGTATTGACCAAGCACCTACTATGTGCGCTATTCAAATTGTGCAGAAAATAGTAAGACACAAGGAGCCCATATTCTGGAAGGGCTGTGCTGTCATCCTTGAGTCCAACTCTACAAACGGCACTGTGCTAGGTGTTTTTTGCACCTTTTCTCTTTAAGCCTCACAGAAGGCAAAACAAAAGGTGGGAGGCAGAGCTGGGACCGCTCCCAGGACAGAGCAGGAAGGAGAAATGAAGAAGGTCTATCTGAACATCTTGGGTTTCACCTTGCCTGTAGAACCCAGTTTCCTACAGCCGTTCATCGCAGATTCCACTCTGGAGTCAGATGGTTTTCCTGAAAACCCAGCCAAGAAAAGCGAAAGACTTCCAAGGATAAATAAAGGGAAAAGTTCCTAAGTTTGACCAGCACTTTGGGCCATGTTCTTGGCTGGATACTCCTGGTTATTTATAGAGCAAGTGAACACTAAAACATGCTGCAATTGCAGATGGCTGGGCCAGATGATCTGTCACGGTCCCTTCCAACTCCATTTATTTTGTGATTTTTTATTTTTGACCTAGTACCTATCACAAGGACTAACGAGTGAACCATTATTAAGAAGGAGAAAAGAGCCCAGGCAAAATTTTGAATAGGTTTTGTATAGAAAAATCAATTAGATAAAAACAAATACATAGCCTTCCTTCATGTTAAGGAGGGAGTAAATATACTTCTTTTATTTTTTCAAGATTATTTTATTTAACTTTATTCATTTATTTATTTTTATTTCATTTGACCAGAGCAGGACAGACTGAGTAAGAGAAAAAGAGAGAGAAAGCAAGCCGCCAGGTCTGGGACTGTAACTACAGTCGGCCATGTGAAGTTCAGTGCCCTTAACCACCCCACTACCTGCTGGTCCCGAGTAAATGTATTTCTAATCTGAGAAAACCTAATCACCCAGGATAGCTTCTGGCAACATACACTTAAATTAATTTTCTAAAATCATAAGAACATGAGAAGTCACCAGAGAAGCCACCCATCCCCTCATTTTATAGACACTCTACAACGGCCCAAAGACATGACATGGTATGATGGCAGGTCCACAGACTCCTTGTTAAAAAGTCTTCGAGCTAAACTGCAGTTCAAGTCATTTCAGTAGAGACTGTAACCTCAATTAAGAAATTTCTAGAAAATTCAAGTCCCAGTGAAAGTAAAAACAGATACATTTGATATGCTAATGTGCATGATTTGTGATTACAATATAACTTTATATATAAATTCATAGAAAATTTAATGATTATATATAGAGACAAGTTCTCCTAACTCACAAGCTATATCCAGAAGTTCTTTAACTCTTCTATGACAAGAACATAACACTGAAGGAAATTATGGCCTCAGTGGTACATTATGTTGTGTCTTATTTAAATAATTTCTGAGGAGACTTAACTTTAAATCTGCAACTTGGCTCCCATCTGATTTCCCCTTGGGATTGTGAGGAATAATCTGGCAATGAGCTATCCTAGCTAGAAAGTTTTATTCATCTGCATAAACATAAGGAAAATATTTTATTGGAGATGCTATAGGATTCAAGTGGGTTTTTTTCTAGGCTCCTTTGTTTTTAGTAGGAGTATCTATGAGACTTTTCAGTCAAGAATCATCTTTATGGGTTTTGAAAATAAGAAGGAAAAACCAAAATGTTGTTTGACTTATGCCAAGAGCAAAAAATAAACATGCCAGGTAGGAAATCTAGTCAATCAATAATTGGTGTTCTCCATGAAAGTAAATAACCATTTCTACTTCTTATTCATTACTGAATCAACCTAATGGCTGACTATGTTAGATTTGAATAGATTAACTTTAGCCTTTCTTCCTGTTGTTAGGAAAATAATTTCTGTTTCTTTTTCCAAGAGAGTTTTTTTGCTATAGGGCATGTACACTTGCCAGAGAGACAGAGACACCAAGAGATATCATCTCCTAGGGGAGATGGCCACGCTATTATCCTTCTCCTTCATTCTCTTCTCAGTACTCTGGACACGCACAGATACACGCCCTGGCATGTGTCTGGGATTTGAACCACAGTCAGCCACATGGGAGTCCAGTGCCTTAACCACTATGCCCCTGCTGGTCCCAGGAAAGGTAATATTTCAGTCAAGCTATAAATAATATCAAACATCCTCCATCTCTACAACAGTTTCTTATTCTGATCCCCTTTATTTAACTATGATTCCTCCACATTACATCGCAAAAGCAGAAAGGAAGGCCAATGACCAGCTTTGTGGCAAATCTATTATTACTTCTATAGGAAGCATCAGTCTTTATTTATGAAGAAAATTGATGCCCAGAGAACCAGCAGTTGGCGTAATAGCTGTCACTGGACTCCCACGTAGTCGACCATGGTTCGCGTCCCAGACCCGGTGGCTTAAAATTCACGCTGGGCGTGTGTGCGTGCATGCCCAAGATCCCAAGAGGAGAATGGAGGAGAAGGGATTGCGGCGTGACCATCCCCCCTGGGGATTGATTTCTCGCTTTCTGTCTCTATGTCTCTCTCTGTCTGTCTGGCGAGCGCACGTGCCCTATAGTGAAAACCTCTCAAAAAAAAAAAAACAAAAAAGAAAATTGATGCCCACAAAAGCCTCTTAAGTAATAACTTTAGGAAAGAAAGGTACATTGCTATGTGATCAAGTAAACTTTGTACTGAAGAAAATCAGAAAGTAAGGAACATTTATTGAGTACTTATAATTAGCTAAGGACTTGAATTACTTATCTCAGTCCTCACAAAATTCCATGTATGTGAGCATTTTTGGAGGTGAGGGAACAAGTCCACAAACAGTAAATGCTATGACTAGAAATCCATTTCTTGGCCCAGTCACTGAGCATAAGCAACAGGACATACTGCATCATCCTGAAAATAGGGGCAGGCCCTGGGTTTAGTTCCCAGGGTAGATGCCCCTGAGGCATACCCGTGACCCTGGGAAGCTGAAGGGGATCATGGCATGCCAAGTCCCTGTTGGGAGGGTCTTGTTCCTCTCTCTCGCTCACTCTAAAGAAATAAACCAAAACAAACAAACCAACGAACACAGCCCTCTTCTCTCCTCCCAAATTTGTATAAAGATTTTTTCATGAAGTAATGCAAAACAGGCATTGGAAAGAACTTTTCAGAATATGAGGTGACCTCCTTTCGATATGAGAACAGAAATTGTGAAGATATCTGAAATTATTTTTGTTATAAATACATGTTAGTTTCAGAATTATTTACCAAGGATGCCGAGGGCTCAATAGTCAAGAATCTACAGCAGTCATTAAGGGAAATTCCAGATGATTTCTCTGCCTCCAATTCTGTAGCCCACGCCAAGTCATACCTTCTGTCTGTCATCTGAGAACACCAACATTTGTGGCTAGTTCTTTGGAGGGCATGGGAGTTAAACAGAGTTGTGTGGGTATGTTCTCTAAATGGATTTTACTCAACAATAACTGAACACCTAACAAGACAACAAGAACTTGTGATTTATGAGAGCTCTAACTGTTGGGAAGACTGTTGACATCCACACAGGCTCTGAAATGGAGGAAATTGTACAGTATCTGTCACGGGTTACACATGCTATTTTAAGCACTTGTGACGAGGAAGATTTTTCTGCCAAATACAATGTACCCAAGAGACAAAAATCCAATGGACTTTTGGTGGCTTAAAAAAAAATCCTATTTAGTGTAAATGTAAGATGAGTTATTACTGAAAAGACTAAACAACTTTTTAGAAATCATGGCGCATGTATAAATGCATTTATAGATATGTTTCAGAAAAATTGTAATATTAATAGATCACAGTGGGCCAATTGTGTGTGTATGTGTGTGTGTTTCCTTAGGCAATTATTTTGCTAGACTGTGAATGTCAAGTTCATTAAAGATGAAAACTATGATTCTTAAGATATACTTTCTATGTGGATCCAACTTAGAGTTGACCAAAATAAAGGAATTTGTATGAAAATTTGGAATGCAGGATTAAAACAGTAAACATGGTTGGATATGATGGAGGCGAAGGTGCCTCAGAGGATCCTAGCTTGCTCTCACTGTCCTCTGCAACTAGCCTGTCCTCCTCACAATCGAGGCTGCTGCCCTGCAGTACCTGAGGCCCACAATCACACACTGAGCTATGGGCCCACAGGCGCAGTAGCTTCCCAGAGGCCTCTCCACCAGTGGCGCATTGCAGGAGATGCACATCAGAGCTCTAAACTGTCCACCCATGCCAGGACTTCAGGAAGACTAAGGACTCCCCCCTGCTCCTCTGACTTCCACTTCTAAATTCCTATTACAGTTGCTCAAGGATTCATTTCTGTCATTTATTTTTTATTCCATAATACATATATTGGCTCTAATTTTCCAATGAATGTCAAGTGATACAGCTATACATATTACACATATTACATACATAATGGGTTGTCCCCCTAAGGTTCATTTTTTTTTTTTGAGAGATTTTGCTATAGGGTGTGTGCTCACCAGAAAGACAGAGAGACAGAAAGCAAGAAATCTCACCCCAGGGGGGATAGCCATGCCACAATCCCTTCTCCTCCATTCTCCTCTCAGAATCTTGGGCATACACACATGTGCACCCAGCGTGAGTTTAAGCCACCGGGTCCGGGACTTAAACATGATTGATTATGTGGGAGCCCAGTGACATAGCCATTATGCCAACTGCTGCTCCCTATGTTTTTTAATTTTAAAATTTTTTAATTTTTCATTTGGATGCTCCCTAAAATGCACGTGTTGGGACTTGATTGTATTATAAGGGTTTTAAGTGAAAACTGAACTTAATGGTATCCCAGGGTGGGGGCCCTTGAGTATGATAATGTCATTACGGTGGGGATCCCATGATTAAATTCTGGTGTGCGTGTGTGTGTGTATTATTTTGCTGGACTATGAAAGTCAAGTCCATTAAAGATGGAAACTATGATTCTTAAAATATTCTTTCTATGTGGATCCAACTTAAAGTTGACCCAAATAAAAGAATTTGTATGAAAATTTGGAATGCAGGAGTAAAATAGTAAACATGGTTGCATGGTTGTAGATGGTCACAGACAGAGGCGAAGGTGCCTCAGAGGGTCCTAGCTTTATATCCATACACACACACACACACACAGACACACACACACAGACCAGAACAGAAGAGAAAAATCCATGAAGTACAGATCACACTCTGCTGTGCTACAACTTCTGACCTTCATCATCTTATGATGCCCGTGGACTTCCCAGACACCAGAACTGTGAGTTGAAAATAAATCTCTATTCTCTTAAATTCATCCAGGCTCAGGTATTTCTATTAGCAATGCAAAAATGAACTAAGACACATGCACACACATTATATCTACACATATATAAATTATTCCTTAAATTTCTTTTTTTTTTTTTTTTTGCCATAGGATGTTTGGTTCACTGGAGAGGGACAGAGAGAGAGAGAGAGAGAGAGAAAGTGAGAAATCCCCCCCACCTCCACAGGGGGATGGCCCCACCATAATCCCTTCTCTTCCATTTTCTTCCTAGGATTTTGGGCATGCAGGCATGGTGTGATTTTTTTAAGCCACCAGGTCTGGGACTCAAACCATGGTCAGTCAAGTGGGAGACCAGTGCCTTAACCACCACAATACCTGCTAGCCCCTAGTCTTTAAATTTTTTCTATATAATACAGTTCTTATAAATTATTGGCCTGAGTCAATGCTTGGCACAGTATCTGGTATATGTATTCAACATCTGTCAAATGCAAATGAATGACAAGCTAATTTTTAGATCCACTTAAAAAGATTCTTCCACCCAATGGAAGTCAATGCTCAATAATTCTGGAAAATCACACCAAACATCAAAGGGCTCTTAGGTTCAATTTTCAAATGTAGGTTTATATTTCCAAATATAATTTCTTCTTAAAGGTAATATTCACAGATGACAAATTACAGACATTCTCAACTGCATTGTTGCCCTTCAGTATCAAGTCAACTCTTATTCTCCCTCAAAGATGGCTAGAGGGCATCTCGTCAAAACAGCAGAAGCTGTTCTATGTAACCCAAAATAAGGAACCCTTCTAACTGACTAATACTGGACTTTCCACCCAGAGTGGTGAGATGTACATGATAGTTACTCAAGCCTTGGATGAATAAAGAGCTGGTGGATCTTGTGGCAGATAGCTTCCATTTGCCCCACATCCCTCCCACCCACACACAAGCACTCGACTTGCTTCTCCATTTTGGTCTCTGCTCCTGGGAAGCCAACTTGTGGATGTTGTCAGTAGGCTCCTAAGTCCTGGGGCTTCCAGTTGGTTTTAGTTAATGAGAAGCCTTGGTGTTTCTGTGAAGAGGAGTAGGGGCTCCCTCCCTGCAAGGTTATCTCAAACTGGAGAGGGTTACTACCTGTAAACTTGACCGCTTTTCTGGAGATGGCTAAAGCTGCCCCACTCTCCAAGTTATGCAGGCCTGTGGATAGTAACAGCTCTGCCTCTGCCGTCCCCAGGTTACTACCCTATGCTCTGTGGGTCCCCTATACCACACCTTTTTAAACAGATCCTTTTCAACAGATGAAGAAACCCTCACTGGATTAACCTATTGCAAGTATGACATCTGTTCCTTGCTAGGACCCTGACCACCTTAATAACATGGAACTGTTCATACCTGTTTCTCTAAGAAAAGCAGCATCAAAGTCATAGAAGGAGTAGGGATGAGGCCAGCAGCTAACTACTGAATAATCACACCTTTTTAAACAGATCCTTTTCAACAGATGAAGAAACCCTCACTGGATTAACCTATTGCAAGTATGACATCTGTTCCTTGCTAGGACCCTGACCACCTTAATAACATGGAACTGTTCATACCTGTTTCTCTAAGAAAAGCAGCATCAAAGTCATAGAAGGAGTAGGGATGAGGCCAGCAGCTAACTACTGAATAAGATTTCTCCAAGATCCAGAACATCCCTAGTTTACCTGAGATCACAGAGCTTCATAACAAGGAACATATTCTTGTTTAGAGTGGAAAAAATATTCCACAAGTTATACTGTCATCAAAGTTGCACCTTTAAACATTTGAAACACAGAACTCTAACCAATATAAAGAAAGATCAACAGCCAGCTAAAGGAGAAAAATAAAAGAGAAACAGAAGAAGAGAGATTTTATAGATAGAGACAAAAAGACATATAGAACTACAAAGAAAAGATGCAAAGAACAGAACACAGAATCTGGGCCTTCGAATAGGATGGGGTCAGAGATTCTTTGGGTTTGGCTGGTGAAAGGTTTCCAGATAGCCAGGTGAAACATGGCGCCAAAGAGCCTGCTGGAGCTCCGATCTCCCACCCCACTAGACCCTGCACCATGTTATAACCCTCGAGCAGGTAAAACTGAAGGTGGGGTATAAGGCAGAATCCAGTAGAGTCAATATAACCCTAGAAAAGGGAATAAGAGAAAGGCTATCTCCCCATTTATGACCTGAAACACTTGAGAAGTAACTTATCTAACTACAGGCTCAAAGAATTTGAATGTGTCATAAGACACAATCCCTGGTCAGCCCATCTCATGGTGGTTAGGGTGGCTAGATCCCACATGGCCAACTGTGCAGATTGAGTCCTAAACCCAGAAGCCTGAAAAACACCCTAGGTGTGTGTACACATGTGCCTAAAATCCTGAAAGGAGAAATGGAGGAAAGAGATTACAATGTGACTACCTGCAATGGGGGTGCTCACTCGCTCGCTCTCTCTCTCTCTCTCTCATGCCTTCTAGCATACTTTTTTTTTAAAAAAAAAAAAAAGAATTCTTCAAAGAGTTCATAGAAAATACTTATTATGTAAAAACAATGCATAATTTCAGAAAATTTTTGCCAAATAAACGGGTATTTTAATTCCATCTTTCCACAGACTTTCAAAGTGGCCTCATACCACCAAATTATCTAGAGGTAAGGCAAAGTTGAGTTTATTGTTTACCATAGTAAAGAAAATATTACTTTGTTTCAGCAGCATTTCAGTGTTGGGGTAAAAGGAAAAATTTACAATGTTTTAGATATGGCTAATGTGGGTCTGTCACATTCTATCCTAAAGATAGGTGTTGGTGCATATCCAGCTATTAAAGTTAGGATTGATGGACAGAAGACACTTATTTCCTAAGCTTTTCAAGTCTTTTGGAAAGAAACTATCCTCTGATGTTATCGAAAAGCTGAACAATATGTTTGTTTAAATAGGATTTTTGGTAAGTTTCTTAAACAGTTGTTCATTACCAAGGGGAGCTGAGGATGTAAGGTACACTCTGAGAAGATAAGATAAAATGCTCTACCTCAAGCAGTAAGGCAAGGAAGCAGCTAATTCCTCCTTCCTCTTTCTTCTACTTTAACCCTCCATAGACTGGACAATGCCCACCCACATTGGAGAGAACAGTTTACTGGATCTACTGACTCAACTGCTGACTTCATCAAAGACATATCCAGAAACGATGGTAACCTGGGACAAGGAAGTTCGCACATAAAAAGAAGAAAAGCAGTTCAGAACAGTCTACGGAATGCACGGCTCATTTAAATTATAAAGGCCCTTAGGGCTGGCAGGTGGCATAGTGGTTAAGGCACTGGACTCTCACATGGCCAACCACAGTTCAAGTCCCAGATGTGGTGGCTTACGTTCTCACTTTCTCTTTCTTTCTCTCTCTGTCTCAATCTGGTCAAATTAAAAAATAATAATAACAAATAAAATTCAATAGTAATTCTAATTAAAAGTAATAATAAATTATAAAGGCCCTAGCAAGGCATAAGCCTGAGAGACTTGGTTACACCCACAACTATGTAATATGACCCCACTAGTTCCTCATCCCAGTGTCCTCGAGTTCATGATATAAAGGATAAGGCAGAGCCAGTCAGTTGCCTGTGCTATTTTAAACAGACCAATGTAAACTCTTGACAACTAATAACCTCCCTTTTTCTTGCCCTTCTCTTTGCTATATAAATCAACATTCTTGGCAGCTGTTTTGATGAGCACATTTCTGGGCAACCAGAGTTCTGTGTTACATGGGCAAATTGTCCTAAGCCCTCGCTAAGAAAGGAAAAGAGAAAAAAGAAAAAGAAAACTTTTATTTTACTTCTCATGTCTCAGCCTTTCCTATAAGTTGACGACATTAATCATCATACTATCTTATCAAATTCTTTATTAATTAATGAGTTAAATAAAAATCTTTGGCACCTATCCTTTAATGTGTGTCCAAGAATTATAACTGTCTTTTTTAAAAGACTGATTTTTAACATGAATGAGAAGCCATAATAGTGATGATCACTGGGGAGTGAGGAACAAGTAGAGCACCCCTAAGGGGAGCCGCTGAGGTGCGAATCATGCCATCTGGAGGTAAACACTAACAAAGTGGGTGAATACCACAAGCTGTAGACCAACACTCTGCTGTTTTCTGAATGTATGTTGTACTTCAATGGGAAGCCCTTTTGTAAATTAAATAAATAAAACACCAAGGTGACCAGTGAAATATCTCTCTAATCACTTCCCACCTTGATAAGAGTACCATTATTAGTTGTTATTATTAGTACCAGACTTTTGAAGCATACACAAGTAAACAAGGATTCTTACTCCCCCACACACTATTTTTTGCACAAAAGTTACGACATACACACTGTTCTATGCCTTTTATTTTCCACTTAACAATGAATCTCAGAGGTCTCTTCTTATCGGTACAGGGAGCTCCTCCATTCTTTATTGCAGCCCCATTGTATTTCACTAAATGGATGTGCCACACTTTATTTAACCAGCTTTCTCTATTGATAGACATTTGGGTTGTTTCTAATCTTTTGCTTCCTAGAAATGTATTGCGCTCCTAGGTGATAATGAGAAAAAGAAAGGAAGAGTAGAGAGAAAGTGATGGAAATCAGGAGTGAGAAAGGGGTTGCCACTAGCACAAAGGTTCTGAGTATTTGTGGGGACGGGGAATGCTTAAGATGGAATGGGGATGGCTGTGACACCAAGGATCAACCGTTTTCCTTCAAATTTTGCCCTCTTTCTATGCCTGACATTTTTCTCTAAAAGGTGACTTATTTTAACAAAGGAAACTCAATAGATACTGCCTTTTCTCTAGTAAGGCTGGTTAGCAGGCACAAGTTGGACATAAATGGAGTTTACAGTGACAGTGATTCAAATAGAGGGGTCTCTCTTTTTTTTTTTTAAGAGGTTTTTGCTATAGGGTGCATGCGCTTGCCAGAGAGACATAGGAATAGAAAGCAAGAAATCACCTACCCAGGGAGAGATGGCCACACCATACTCCTGTTTCCTCTTCGCCTCTCAGGATTTTGGGCATGCATGCACACACAACTAGCATGAATTTTAAGCCACTGGGTCCAGGACTAAAACTGCAATCAACTATGTGGGAGTCCAGCAACACAACCATTACACCATCTTCTGGTCCCAAGGGGTCTCTTTTAACTGTGAAAAAGAGGAGTCAATTCCAAACAGCTCATGTTTTATTTCCAAGAATAAAATGGTAAGTCTCCAGCTTACCACTTATCCTAAAGCAAAAAGAATCCATTGCTTGGTGGATCTCAAGAGGCTGTGACTCCCAAAGCCACTGCCCAGCAGAATGATAGGCCTTATCAGTATGTAATTCTCCCTCATTTTCCATCCCTCCCGGATTGAAATGCCCAGCTGCCTCTTCCTAACCCAAATTTATTTTATCAAGGAAGCACCATGTTCTTTCAGCTCTAGAGAAGCCCGGTGTGAACTGGAAAAGACAAAAAGATTGTTCTCATTTGCACAACTACTTGGAAAGAAAATGAGATTACTGGCATCAAGGGAAAATTTAAATTTTTCCCCAAGCAAGAAGAATTGACTTCCTCTGCTCCAAGATGAAGGTAGTAGAGAATTTACTGCTCAACTTAGTTGAAAGAGAATAAGGAGCCTAATAAACCCAGGCAATTTAAACACACATGCCCATGCACCCAGAACTTCTCCGTGCTATGATTTATGCAAATGTGCTAATTCATAATTAAAAGGTAATTGGGAGCACTTTAATGGTCTCTTCTTCCTCTCAGACTGCCTCAGTGGCAGACCCCATCTCATCAATTGTGGGTGTTAATATATCAGTTCCAATGATTTTATTGTCTTAAAAATAACTTGGCTGCTGCAGAGGCTGCCTGGGGAGCATGGTCTCCAAGGAGGAGCTATCTAACAGCCAGTCCATTCTGATCTCCCAGTTATTGACATGCAAAAACAGAAACATTCACTTTTAATAATAGGGCTCTCTTTCATGCAAAGATAGTGGAGGATTTCTAAGAATAAATAATTCATGTTCCTCCAAGCTCCCTGAGAATAAATTTGTTCCTTTTCTGTTTTGTTTTTCTTCAAGATATGACATCTTAGGAAGAAGGGGCTGAGGGAAAGAAAGCACTTTCTGCTTCTGTGGATATAAACATACTGAGTGTTTCATTCCCTAGTGCAACAAAATCTCAAGATCAACAGACAAGAGCTGAAAACCTTTTCCCACCAGACAGACACAGTGCCATCTAAATGTTCTCTCAAAAGATAGCATTTCATAAACAGTCTCAACAAAGGGATGTCAGTTTTCCCTTTATATGCATGCACGACATCACTTTTCAAAAAAATAAAAGGACCGTAAATAAATCTGGCATACAAATTTAATTACTTTCAGTTGACCACATGACTAGCTAGTTATATATAACTCTTGCTGTATTTTCAAAATGTTCTATATTTTGTACGTGGTTTATTTCGTTGGTCATTTAAAAAAAATGGAAAGATTGTACCTTTCCCAATATAATATATATGGGCGAGTCTCGAACTTCTGTGTTATGTGAGAATAACCGATAAATAAATAAATAAATAAATAAATAACTACAGACTCCTGGGCAGTGGCCCCTCAAAATTTCTATTCATGTTGCCTGGTGTAAGGTCATTCCGGTGGACCTCCAAAACTGGGAGGGCTTGCCCATAATGTTGACAGATTCCAGAGAACATATCCTAAGGTGTATGTGCAGGGGAAGACATGTGCTTACTTATATTTGGGGAAATAATGTTCCACTAACACCAGGGCAGACAATGGTCCATGCCACCATAAGCATAGGGTCAGGTTTTATGCAATAAGAACAAAGCATTCATAAATCAATGAAATATCAGTGTAGATCCTTGTTGCCAAGATAGGGATCTGGTTCGTACACACATTGTTTGAAGGTTACAGTAGAGGTTAACTTATCAATGAACAGAATCAGCAGAGTATGTCTAGGGGATAGTACCCCTAAACTTGCGATGTTAATGTGAGAGGGGCATGCATACCTCTGGAATGGCCCCAGTGCAGGCCAATTCCATGAAGCGAAGGTCATGGTCAACAAGATGTTCAGGAAGCACAGCCAGACCAGCAGCTGGGTCTCAGGCAGATGGGGCAAAGAGGGAAGGAAGAGAGCCCAATGTATGGAGCCTACTCTCAAAGGTTCAGGTAATTCTGATTTATGTCGTTTTATGAAAGACTGACCAAAAGCAAAAGTTATTAAACAAAAGGAATTTATTCAGGCTAAAACACAGATGATCTCCAGATTCACAGTGTCTGAATAATATGTGCCAAGGTCTTCCAGAGTTTAAGATGATTTTAAACACAAAAGACTCCAAATCAGGATTCATCAAAGCTTTCTATTGGTCAAGAGTCATAGCAAGGGGTCTTGTATAGCAGTAATGGGCTGAATCCTATAGAAAAGGAATCAGGATGATCTCATGGTTAGTAGAGGTCAGCCCGGGAGCCAGTGGGTTGAGTGCACTGTTGTAACTACTAATGAGTGAGGAAGAATTTTGGGGGATAATAAGAATATCCATAAGCAAAAGGCCCAGTGATTATTGAAAGCACCTTGAACTATTTTAGGGGTCGTATCTCAGGGGTTTAGCACCAAAGAGAAATAGCCCCAGAATTCACTTTCACTGTTCTTTTGAAGGAAATTACATATTTGGATTACCTGAATAATGCTATGGAGTCATAAGTCTTGATGAAACTGAAGCAGAAATAGAGAAATATCATAAAATCCAAGCTTCTAAAATACTGATTTAAAAACTGGTAAAACTGGTCAAAGGTATATATCCTTTTTATAGGAAAAAGATCCATTCACACAAAGTTTGCACTATTCTAGTAGGCTCGCAGACCTCAGACTAGAGACCTCCATCTTAATCTGTATTCCTAGCTCACAAATTTAGGGACAAATTATGAGTGTAGGAATGTGAAGGCAATATGTTCTGTGATGCATTGGTGGCTACAACCAAACGGGTTGCCCCCAAAAAATAAATGGCAGGTCTTCCAATTCCAAGAAACAAAAGGTACTTGTCAACAAACATGCCACCTCCAAACTTGTAATGTAAAACAAGTTTAGCAGTTAATCATTTCACAAAATTCACAGAAATATCCCAAGCAGATCATTTTAAGTCTTCAGTACTAGAAAAATGTTAGGAATAAGATAGGAAAGAGATGAATTTTTTTATTTGATTTTTTTTTATCTTCCTGAAATAAGCCTGGAAATCTCTGGTGTTGCCTAGACCTTGGTTCTATGTAAAAAGAAAAAAACGTAAAGCATTCTGTTACATCTTTCTATTCTCTATACAGGCTGCATGTAATAATTTAGCAAAAGAGAAAATCACTAGCTAGGTCTAAGCAGAGCCAGGAATTCCAGGAAGATATTAGGTTTGCATATCACATTTTTAAAAATCTGATTGCATAATTAGAGGAACGATGAGATCATATCTACAAAGCAATATTTCTCTTTAAAAAGTTATAATAATGCAAAGCAGTGCTCATCATCTTAAAATAAAATACCATTGTCATCTGTTTATTTAAGGATTCTAGGATAAATAGGCTGATATTTTTTAAAGACTTGGTCTATATCATATAACATGGTTTAAGTCATTAATAAAAATGAGTAATTACACAGAATACAAGGGGGAGTCTTGAAAATGAATGGTATGAAAAAACCATGCATGGATTTCAAAAATTGCTTGCACTAAAATAAACTCATACTTTAATTCCATGTTTTTATGAACATTTTGAATTCCCATCATAAATTAACAATAGAAGACTTCTAGAGAGCCCAGGAGAGAGAAACTGAAGTTATTAGAAGTGTTGATTAGAAGAAAAGAAAGTTAGTGGTGGAAGAGGAACAATTAATATGAACACTATCCTCTTGCCTCTTGGTATACAAGAAACTAACACAAAACTTAATGTCTCTCCTATGTCTGGACCTCAGATGAGACAACTAGAAATGACTGGGATGACTAGGGTATCTGGGTCTCTCTCCTCCCCTCCACCCACCCCCAGTGAACAAGGTTCTAAGATGATTAAAACGAAAGCTTTATAACCTCTGGAGACTTCATCTCAAACCTTGCGTACGGTCACTCCCACCATATTACATTAATTGAAGGAAGTCACTAGGCCAGCCCAGATACAAGCAATGGGGAAAGAGACTCTCCTTTACAGGAGGAGTTGCAAATAATTTGTGGCCATATGTGGCCATAATAATTTGTGGTCATTTTTAGCTGCCAAAGCTACAACTCTATAAAACTGTGCTATAAGTAAAGCAAGACTTTTATTTTAAGTAGAAAAGAAACTGCATTTCATTAAGACTATTGACCAGAGTCCTAAAGAGTGGTTAGTGGATAAATGATGTTTGTAACCATTTGATGAGCTATTTTATTTTGTTGGAGGTTAGAGGTACAGAAAGACAGATGGAATACTTGATCAATGATGTGTCCATTGGATAAATTATTTTAGTAAGTACCAAAAACGGTAAAACACTACTACCCCTGTTTTTAATGACTATTGTAGATGGATGCATTAACAAGTAGTATGTCAATATTAACATCTAAAATAAAATGGTTTTGTGATTCAAGTCTGAATGCATAATATGATAAAGCCATAGAGTAGTTAACCATACCTAAATCTAAAATAGTGTGCTGCCTTTTAAAAAAAATTTGCTTAGAATGCATGTGCTTGCTGGAGAGACAAAGAAAATAGAAAAGGGGATGGGGGATAGTAAGAAAGCACCTTCAGGGAGGATGGTCGTGCAAAAATACCTTCTCCATTATCCTCTCAGGATTTTAGACATGCATGCATGCACACACGACTGGCATGTTTTTCAAGCCACTGGGTCCAGGAATTGAACTGCACAGTCAGTCATGTGGGATTCAGCCACCCTGTTTCCATCTCTCTCTGTTTTTCTCTGGTTAGCACACACACCCTTGGGCAACTAAAAAAATTTTTAGGGAACCAGCAGTCAGCGTAATGGCTATGTTGCTGGACTCCCATGTGGTCGACCGCGGTTCGCGTCCCGGACCCGGTGGCTTAAAACTCACGCCGGGCACGTGTGTGTGCGTGCCCAAGATCCCGAGAGGATAATGGAGGAGAAGGGATTGCGGCGTGACCATCCCCTCTGGGGGGTGATTTCTCGCTTTCTGTCTCTCTGCCTCTGTCTGTCTGGCGAGCACACGCGCCCTATAGCGAAAACCTCTGAAAAAAAATTTTTAAAAAGAAATAAGAAATCTTTTCACATTTTTCACGTATCTCTTCTAAACAAGATAAAAAATACAAAAACAAGCAAAAAAGAAAACTTTACCGGATATGGAATTATGAGATGTACATTCTTGTCCTGATATGCAAGGAAATTGCTTCTTGACATTACATAAGACAGAAATTATATTAGATGATCTATACGGTTCTTTCAGTCTTAGTATTATTATGTACACACATGCACACATAAACACACACATATATATACATATACAAACACATGCAACATATACGTAATCAAAGAAAGAGAATTCTCAGAAATCCATAGCATCTGAGAAAAATACCATTTAAAGAATTCATTTGTTGTGTTGCTCTAGACCTTTTATTCCCAAAGCTAATTATTTAAATACTTATATATACTTATAACCCTACATCTTTTGTTTCATTTTAGCAAAAATCTTTGATAGCACATTTATCCTGAACTTGGTAGGCTTCCTTTTAAAGAGTTCTTTACAAATATTAAAAAGACAACGATTCTAAATTTGATTGTCTCACTCTGACGATATTATAAAAACAAAAATGATAGAATTCTAGAAATGGAAAGATCGAATTCTACTTTGGATTTTAGTCATAAAGTATATACTGCTATTGAGATAGGAGATAGAACCCTAAGAAACAGATAGTCAGGACATAACGCACAAAGATGGAGGTACAATTGTCAAGCTTTTACTAGGAACTGCTTGTTCACAAAAAATGGCTTGCAGCAGTGACTCAATGATTAATCTATCTAGCATGACCTAAAGCAATCTTGGCTTTTTTCCATGTCCCCACTAAATCCATTTTTTAAAAATTGTATTATTATTTTATACATTCACTCATTATATATCATTTAGCTAGTCAGGAGAATTTACCCAACATGAAATACCCTTCAGACCAGTCCAGTTGAGAATACTATACCCGTTATCATCAATAGGTAATAAACCATTTCGTGTCCCACAAATATCTTACTTCTCTATTTTTCTCCCTCGTTTCCTTCCAACACTCTTCCCCTGGCCCACTAAATTCTGAAACCTCGATAATAGACTTTTGGGCCCAAGGCTCTCAGACAAAAACTTGAGCAATCATTTACTAGAAGTGCTCTTAAATGTGCAGCTCCCTAAATGTGCAGCATGATGTGCCTAATATGTGAACTCCACAGGGACGAAACATGAACATATTCTTCCTGACTAGGATAAAACCCCTTGATGAGATCCCCAAATTGGCAACGTACACTCCAGAGTAACTCCCTGCTACCTGGAGCTGTTCTTTTCTCCACTAATAAAAGCTACTTTACTGTCCCTTTGCATTCTAATTCTCCGTGAATGTGATACAAAGAATTGAGTCTGCTGCTGTTCCTGCATTGGGCGTTGGACCTGATCACCCCAATATCCCATGTCATTACAACTGAATCATGAAGTTCTACTTCCAAAAATTCCTTTTTCATTTATTCATATTTGGTATACTTCTTTGAAAAATTGAATGCTGATATTTTTGTGCCACTTTTCCATATAGAAAAATTGAGTCATAAATTGATGGAAGACTTGTGGCAGATTCTTGTTAACAGCCGACAGATTAGATGGGATCCCAAATAATGAGAAAACTTGGTCAGATTCAAAACAATTCTTACAAAGGCAGGTGAAATGTCTCTAGTAATAGACAATACTTTTGTAGGGTGATAAGCTTTAAACAAAATATAATTAACAGAAATTTTGCTATCAATTATGATAGCGTATTGGAGAACTGATTTACCCTCCCACCTGAAGCAATGGGAAAAATGAGAAAATACATTAAAAACTAGTGTGAAGACATTGATCATCAGGCAATACAGGACCACGACTCCAAAGAAGGAAAACAAAACCCTAGGGTTAGCCTACAAACTGAAGAGAGATTCTAGGATGCAGCACATCCAGATGTCCAAGGGGAACCTAGAGACATCTCTGGGTTGAGGAAATAGATCTCAGAGTCCAGGGAGGCCAAGAGTACCAGAGTCTATGAAGCAGAATACCAGAGAAGTGACAGTTGTACAGATAGACGACCACAGAAATGTGCAGCGAGTCCCATTTGAATTTTCAGAGTAGAATTTGTCAGCCCATGTGAGTGAGAAAAGTACCCGAGGCTAAGAACAAAAAGCAGAATCCAAAAGAAGCAGGAAGAACAGTCTTTGAAGTTCACACAGATCAGAAACTGTGTCTTTTCGCATTAGTCAGCGTGGAAACTCAATTCATGAGATATCGGTTAGACGATCTAGTAGGTATTGCCTTAGTAATGGGGTAAAATTAGCTACAAGCTAAATGCAGCTATGTTCCTGCCTAATGAGGCTTAAAAGCAAGACTAGAAGAATCAAAATGTTTTCTAGTGATTTAATTGCATCCCCAAACAAAGCTCAAGAAGATTTATAAAATTATCAAAAATATCCAGCATGTTAAGGCAAAATGACAATATTTGGTATCTAACAAAAAATTACCAGGCAAGGGCAGGTTCTCATAGCCTGATGGTTAAGGGAAGCTGGATCCACATGGCCAAACACAATTTGAGTCCTGGCTCCAGCAGCTTGAGAAACACACTGGGCACATATGCAGGTATACCCTAAAATCCCAACAAAATGGGTAAATGGAGAAGGGATTGTAGCATGATCACACCCTATTGGGGTGCTTTCTCCTTCTCCTTCTCCTTCTCCTTCTCTCTTCCTCTCTGCCTCCCTGTCTGTCTGTTGCAAGAGAATGTACTCTGGCGACTAAAAGAAATATCATGCAGAAAAATATGATCCATGATGAGGAAAAAAAATTAGTCAGGCAATACTGACCCCTAAATGACACAAGAGGTAGAATTAGCAGAAAAGTACATTAAAATAGTTGTTATAAACTCTAGGTAAAAAGTTATACATATTAATAAAGATATGTAAGAAATTTGAAAAGTCCAAATCAACTTTCTGGAGTTAAAAATATAATGACATAGGTAAAAAATACATTAGATATGATTACAGCAGATTAGGCATTGAAAAAGAGAAAAAAATGAGTGAACTTGGAAATATAACAAGAGAAACTCTCAGGAATGAAACACAGAGAAAGAATTTTCTTAAATGAACAAAGCAACATTGAGCTATGAAAGAGCTTTCTATATTCAATCAGAGTCTCCATAGGAGATGAAAGGAAGAAATAGAAAACATGGTTTTAAAAACAATGGCTGAATTAGTTCCACATTTAACAAAAACCTTAGATCCAAAGGATATCTGTGAACCTTAAACCTAAAAACAGGGAGAAAATTACATTAAGATATATCATAATTAAATCATATTAAATCAGTGATAAGAAAAATATCTTAAAAGCAATCAGAATAGAAAGAAATATTATGGACAGTGGGGGGAAAAAATAAGCATGAGAGTGGGCTTCTCTTAAGAAACCATAAGCCAGAAAATAATGGAGCGATATATTGAAAGTACTGGAAGAAAGACAAGTCAACCTAAAATTTTATAGCCCCAAGTAAAAGCAAAATAAAGAAGTTTGGGATATACAAAACCTTATAGAATTCATCACCAAAAGACCATCACTACCAAAAATATTAAGAAAAGATATTCAAGCAGAAGGAAAGGGATATCAAGTAGAAATCTGTACCTACACAAAGGGACAAAGAATACTGAAGTGGGGATTAGCAGGTGGCATGACGTTTATGTCATTGGACTCCCACGTAGTCAACCATGGTTCAAGTCCCAGACCCAGCAGCTTAAAACGCATGCCAGACGTGTGTGTGTGTGTGTGTGTGTGTGTGTGTGTGTGTGTGTGTGCGCGCGC
>NW_006159595.1:1701262-1715850 GCF_000334495.1 Tupaia belangeri chinensis
CACGTGCTCTATAGCAAAAATCCCTCAAAAAAAAAAAAAAAAAAAAAAAAACAACTAGAAATGGGAAATATGTAGGGAACTATAAAGGGTCTCTTGTCTTAGTTTTTAAATATCTTTAAAAGATTGACAAATGAAAGCAAAAATGATAATAATTATTTTTTGGAGTTGCTACCACATGTAGAAATAAAAATGTATGGCAATAATAACACAAAGGCCAGGAGGCTGGAAATGGAAGAATACTGTTCTAAGCAATTATTTTTTGGAGTTGCTATCACATGTAGAAATAAAAATGTATGACAATAATAACACAAAGGCCGGGAGGCTGGAAATGGAAGAATACTGTTCTAAGATTCTCGTACCTACATGAGGTAATAGATTATCTGGAAAGTACAATAGAAAGAGACAAGTTAAAGATGTATACTATAAATCATAAGCAACCGCTAAAAATACATACAAAACAAAAAGTTAAAGCTTATAAATCAATGAAGGAGATAAAGTGGATTCAATAGAAAGAAGAAAGAAAACAAGAGTGAAAGGGACAAAGAAAACAAATAGCAAGATAGTAGATTTCAAGCTAACTATATTAATAATCACCTTAAATGTAGATGGCTTAAGCTCTCCACTTAAAAGGCAGAAATAGGCTGGATTTTTTTAAAAAGCAAAGCTCAATTATAATTTGCTATAAGAAACCCAATATAAAAATAAGAATGGGGACCAGCAGTTAGCGTAATGGCTATGTCGCTGGACTCCCACGTAGTTGACTGCGGTTCACATCCCGGACCTGGTGGCTTAAAACTCACGCCGGGCACGTGTGCATGTGTGCCCAACATCCTGAGAGGAGAATGGAGGAGAAGGGATTGCGGCGTGCATCCTCCTTGGGGAGAGATGTCTTGCTTTCTGTCTCTCTGTCTCTCTCTGTCTGTCTGGTGAGTGCACGCGCCCTAAAGCAAAAACCTCTCAAAAAAAAAAAAAAGAAGAATGCAGGGATCAGGAGACACTGTAGTGATTACATTGCTGGACTCACACGTGGCCAACTGCAGTTTGAATCCCAGGCCCGATGGTTTAAAACACATTGAGCACATATGTATGTGAATGGAAAATGCTAATACTGATCAAATATCATTAACAGCCTAATTGAAACTTCATTTAGGAAGCCCCTGCTATTAAGTGTGAAAGCATAAACATTCTAGATGCTTTCTTTTTTTTAAGTTCTAGAACCAGCTATTAAGATAGTAATTACACTATCTTGCACACAAGTTCCCTGGAGGTTAGAACAAAATGGAAGCTGAAATTGGGAGACGGAAATGTCTTTCTTTGTATTCTATTTCTCTTCTTTGGGCTCTTTTTTCTGTTGACCGCACAGTAAAAGAAAACAGCAACATAATCTTGAGCTCCTTCTGCTCAGTGCACCAGCCACATTATTGATCTGGTATCATAGTGTATATAAAGCAATGTTTGCTTCAGTGACTCCAGGTTTTCCTCCAAATAAACAACTATGTGTATGAAGACAGATGCCCACAAAGGGATATTTAAGAGAAAATAATTTTTAGGTTTATTCTATTGCCCTTTTCACTTTGTTTCTCTCATAAGTAGATAATATTTAACCTAAATAAATTGTTTTATTATGCTAGATTGTTGAATACTGTTTAGCTTATTCAAGGATTTTTGTCAAGTTATCTTATAAAGAAATTTGGTTCTGTGCA
Organism: Tupaia belangeri chinensis; assembly: GCF_000334495.1. Lineage (NCBI taxonomy): Eukaryota > Metazoa > Chordata > Mammalia > Scandentia > Tupaiidae > Tupaia > Tupaia belangeri. The sequence goes on from NW_006159595.1 coordinate 1,702,966, forward strand.
TATGTGAAGTGTCATAAAAAAGCTAAATGCATAAATATTTAAAAGCAGTATCAGTGCAGCTTCATGGCTGTGAAGCCCTGCCCTGCCAGGGTCTCCCCTTCCAGACCCCAGTGCTAGCCAGGACAGAAAGCACCCAGGCAACTCCACCTCTCACTGTGTTGGCCCTCTGAGTGCCGCTTCATGGCTGTGAAGTCCCCCCACCCCCCGCTCTGCCAGGGTCCCCCCTGCCAGGCAGCCAATTTTCACTGTCCCTCTTGTTCTTTGTCTCTTCTAACATTCCTCTCTTTCTCTCTCTCTCTCCCTCTCTCTCTCTCTCTCTTTCTCTCTCTTTTTTTTAAAAAAAAAAACAAACAGCTTTTCTGCTCCAGGTGTGCCTTTCTCTTGTTAACTTGTCTGCTCTTCCCTCAACTAGGACAGAAAGCATCCAGGCAACTCCACCTCTGGCTATGTTGGCCCTTTGCAAGCATGGCACTGTTTTCTATTTTTAACCCAATTTCATTATCTACCACGTGATTTCTATTTTTTCCCTCCTCTTTTTGTTCTAGTTCTTTCCTTCTTTTTTCTTTGCTTTTTTTCTATTTCCATTTCCTTCTTTCCTTTTCTTTTACCTTACTTTCCGATTTTACTCCTCAGCCTTTACCCACTACCTAGAGAAGTGCACAGTAGCTAAACATCTAAACATTGTGAGTTTTAGAAGTCTTTGCACCTCACTGTAGTTGTTGCAAGAAGAGTGAAATTTCCCTTCATAAATCCAATTATAAAACTTATCCTGTGATTCCCACACTGGAGGATACAGCAGAAGGGAGAAAATAGCAACAAAATATTTCACAGTAAGGGAACTACACGAGCTCACAGTCACAGAATCCCTTTCGAACAAATTAGCCAAAAGTGAATAAGAATCAGAGAAAAACATCAAGGATGAGAAAATAAAGTAATATATCTCTAGTGAGGGAACACTATAACTCATCTCCAAGTAGAGAAAATTTAGAGGACATTAACAAAATGTCAGGAAAAGAATTTAGAATATTTATGGTAACAAGACTCTATGAGATGCAAGAGAAAAGAGATATTGAGCTCAAAGAGATAAGTAAGTCCTTCCACAATATGAAAGGAGAATTGACACCATAAAAAAGAATCAGATGGAACTGTTAGATATGAAGGCTCTAATACAGGAAATCAAAACTTCCCTTAAAAGTATTAAAAGCAGGTTAGACCATGCAGAAAATCGAATCTCGGGAGTAGAAGACAAACCTCTGACATAGAAAAAATAATCAAAAACAATGAGGAAACAGCCAAGAAAACTGAAAATACTATATGAGAAATACTAGATACCATGAAACACCCAAACATTTAAAAAAATTGGTATCCCAGAAGGTGAAGAAACCAATAAGGGCATTGATAATCTATTCTGCAAAATTCTGGAAGGAAACTTTCCAAGTATAGAAAGGCCCTCAAACTTCCAGACCCAAGAAATACAAAGAACCCAAGTAGAATCAATCCAAGAAGATCCTCTCCACAGCACATCATAATTAGATTGGCCAAAACCACAGACAAAGACAAGATACTAAGATTGGCAAGAGAGAAACATCAAATCACTTACAAAGGCTATCCCATCAGGCTAACACTAGACCTCTCATCAGATACAATGCAAGCAAGGAAAGAATGGGGAAATATATTCAAAGTATTAAATGAAAAACAATTTTACCAAAGAATACTATACCTGGCAAGACTATTCTTCATATGGGAAAAGAAGATAAAAATGTTCTCGGATAAACAGAACCTGAAAGAATTTACCAACTCCAGACCAGCTCTTCAAGAAATTCTGAAAGGAGTACAATACCAGGAAAATTAAAGAGAGACAGACAGCAGTAAGAGAACAAAATACAACTGAGTATAATGCCAACTTAATGGTAGGGGCAAGTCTGGAAATATCAATAATAACATTGAATGTTAATGGATTAAACTCTCCAATCAAGAGACATAGATTGGCTGAATGAAATAAAAATCAGAAACCCTCCATCCACTGCCTACAAGAAACCCATCTCATGGATAAAGACATACATAGACTAAAAGTGAAGGGCTAGAAAAATGAATTCCATGCAAATGGAAACCAAAAAATAGCAGGAGTCACTATACTGATTTCAGACAAAATATGCTTTAAGACAAAAATCGTATATATAGTATAGGACTAATTCACCAAGAAGATGTAATGCTTATAAATATCTATACACCCAACTCAGGAGCACCCAAATATGTAAAGGAAAGACTGCTAGATCTAAAAGGAGAGAGAGACTGTAACACAATAATTGTTGGAGATCTCTACACACCATTATCTCCTTTAGACAGGTCATTGAGACAAAAAATAAAGTAAAGAGATTCTGGACCTAAATGATACCATAAATCAGATGGACTTGATAGATAGCTATATAATTTTCCACCCAAAAAAACACAAAACATACATTTTTCTCAGCCCCACAGGGTACTTTCTCAAAGACTGACCACATGATAGGGCACAAAATCACCCTTTACAGACTGAAAGACATAGAAACTACATCCAGCATCTTCTCCAACCATGATGGAATTAAACTTGATATTAATCTCAGGGAAAAAAAAAACTCGAAAATACACAAATATATGGAAACTAAATAACCTACTTCTGAATGAATTCAGACTACTGAAGAGATTAATATTGAAATAAAAAAGATTCATGGAAACAAATGATAATGAGTACACAAGTTTCCATAATTTATGGGACACTGCAAAAGCAGTCATTAGAGGGAAGTTCATAGCAATTAGTGCACACAAGAAAAAAATGGAAAGGTTGCAAAAGGACAACCTAACATTATGCCTCAGAGAATTGGAAAAACAACAACAACAAAAATCAAAAAATGCCAGGAGAAAAGAAACAATAATCAAGCAGAAATAAATGAAATAGAAAATAAGCAAACTATACAGAAAATAAATGAGAGCAAAAGCTGGTTCTTTGAAAAGATAAACAAGATTGGCACACCATTGGCTAGACTAATTAAGAAGAAGAGAGAAAGGAATCAGATACATGAAATTCACAATGAATCATGCAATATTACAACAGATATAATAGAAATACAAAACACTATTAGAGGATACTATGAGCCACTATATGCCAACAAACAAGAAAACCTGTATAAGATAGACAAATTCATGGACAAATACAATCTACCCAGATTGACTCAGGAGGACATATAAAGCCTAAATAGACCTATAATAAGCAATGAGATTTAATCAATAATAAATGACCTCCTAACAAAGAAAAGTCCAGGTCCCAATGACTTTACTGCTGAATTTTACAAAACTTTTAAAGAAGTAAACCCCCATTCTACTCGCACTGTTTCTAGAGATCCAAAAGAAAGGAACCCTTCCAAATTCATTCTATGAAACCTCTATTCCCATCATTCCCAAAACTGATAAGGACACAACAAAAAAGAAAAACTACAGACCTATATCTCTGATGAATATAGATGCAAAAATTCTTAACAAGATACTTACTAACCATATTCAACAGCATATAAAAAAGGTTACTCATCACGACCAGGTAGGCTTTATTTGAGGGATGCAAGAGTGGTTCAATATATATAAAATCATAAATGTAATACACCATATTAACAGAAAGGAAGATTTAAAAAGCCCATATGATGATTTCAATTGATACGGAAAAAGCATTTGACAAAATATAACATTCCTTTATGATTAAGACTCTCAGGACAATTGGCATAGAAGAATTGTTTCTCAGCATAATAAAAGCCATCTATGAAAAACCTATAGCTAACATTATACTGAATGGGGAAAAGCTGAAAACTTTTCCACTAAAAACTGATACAAGACAAGGCTGCCCACTTTCTCCAGTCCTATTCATATAGTACTGGAAGTCCTAGCCAATGCAATCAGACAAGAGAAGGAAATAAAAGGCATTCCAATAGGGAAAGAAGAAGAGCTAAAATGATCTCTGTTTGCAGATGACATGATTGTATATGTAGAAGACCCAATAGTATCACAAAAAAATTCCTTGAAGTAATAAATACATACAGTAAAGTGGCAGGATACAAAATTAACTTACAAAAATCTGTAGTATTTCTATATACACACAACAAGCAAACAGAGACCAAACTGAAGAAAGTAATCCTGTTTACCATAGCCACCAAAAGTATAAGATACCTAAGAATAAAACTAACTAAGGATGTCAAAGATCTCTATAAGGAAAACTATGAAAACCTTAAAAAGACCATTGAAAAGGACACAAAAAAGTAGAAGGACATCCCATGTTCCTGGATTGGCAGAATTAATACAATCAAAATGATCATCCTACCCAAATTAACCTACACATTTAATGCAATCCCTGTAAAATTACAAGAGACATTCTTCACAGATCTAGAAAAGACAACCATAGAATTTGTCTGGAATCATGAAATACCCCATACTGCCAAAGCCATCTTGCACAAGAAGAATGGAGCGGGTGGCATTCCACTCCCTGACCCCAAAACATATTACAAAGCTATGATAATCAAAACAGCATGGTATTGGCACAAAAACAGACATGAGGACCAATGGAACAGAGTAGAGACCCCAGAAATAAATCCCAAAACATATAGCCAACTGATCTTTGACAAAGGGTTCCAGTCAATAGAGTGGGAAAAGGAAAAGCAGGCATGTGTGCATGCCCAAAATCCTGAGAGAAGAATGGAGAAGGGATTGCGGTGTGGCCAACTTCTTGGGGGTGGGAGGTGGGCAGGTGATTTCTCACTTTCTGTCTGTTTCTCTCTCTCTCCAGCAAGCACACACACGCTATAGCAAAAATCTCTCAAAAAAAAAAGTTGGAATGCAGATATGACACCACTACATGGCTGAATTTGGTTGAAGAGAAGTTGAGATTGGACAAGGGAATGAATTTTAGTATCTTGACTTCAGGTGCAAGCAATAAGAAATGGTAAAGGGACAATGAGTTATCCACTAACTGAATTCATATTACTATTAATTCTGTAGTGTAACCAGACAGAAGAGGATATTAAATTTCAGTGGAGGATTTGGAGATAAAGTACAAAAGGTGAATAAATTTGGATAGAAAATTAGATCAGTGAGCTGTAGCTCTCTTGAAAAATTCTCAAATTAACCCCAAGAACATTATAAGCATAATCTCTCTACCACCTAGTGAAGGCTACAGAGCCTTCCTTTTTTCCTAGAACTGCCTGATTTTGACCCAGAGATTATCAGTCCTGACAACTAAACTGAGAAGAATCCTGCACAAGTATCTCTCTTTTGTGAGCATCCAGAAAGAACGTCAGACTAGCAAAAAAGAGCACCAGTAGCAAGGGTATATGTAGAGAACATTAATTTAAAATAAAAATTTAAGACCCTCCTTTGAAGGCCAGCCCCATAGCAGTTAAACCCTATGTATAGGGAGCTGGATCCCACATGGCTGACTGTGGTTTGGATCCTAATTCCATAAGCTTAAAAAACATATTGCATGGCCTAGCTGGTGGTATAGTAGTTAAGGTGGCTGGATCCCTGTGGTCAACTGACAACTGACAGATTCAAGTCTCAGACCTGATGACTTGAAAAACATGCTAGGCACGTATATGCGTTTGCCTGAAATCTCAAGGAGAAAATAGAGGAGAAGGAACTATACTGTTTCCATCCCCCTTGGAGGTAGAGAGGGGGGAATGATTTTTCTCTCTCTCTCTTTTTCTCTCTCATGAACACAAGCACTCTGTAATAACAACAACAACAAAAATAAAACAGACAAACACTGCATTTGTACATGCATGTCCAAAATCCTGTGGCATGGGCCACACCCCATTGAGGGTGTTTTCTCTCTCTGAGACACACACACACACGCACACACACACAAGCACACACACCCTCAGGCAATAAAAATAATTTTTTTGAGAGGTTTTTGCTATAGGGCGCATCGCTCGCCAGACAGACAGAGAGAGAGACAGAGAGACAGAAAGTGAGAAATCACCCCCCAGGGGGGATGACCACACCGCAATCCCTTCTCCTCCTCGCAATTCTCTTCTCAGGATCTTGGGCACGCACGCACACGCGTCCAGCATGAGTTTAAGTCACCAGGTCCGGGTCGCGAACCGCAGTCGACCACATGGGAGTACAGCGACATAGCCATTACGCTAACTGCTGGTCTCAATAAAAAGAATATTTAAGTAAATCTCCTTTGAAGATTCCTTTGAATGCATTATCAACATTATCTAGTACAGCTAATTCCCATCTATCAGAAAGAGTAAGCCTAATCATATAAAACAAAGGCAACTTGTAGATTTTCCAAATAATTAGACTACAGTGAATGCCTTGGCCCTGCATTAGTCGAGTAAAATACATTGAGTTATCTGAGCATTACAGAACATTTTGCAGCATCACAGGACTGACTCTTGTGTCTGAGTCGGGGAAGAGTGTACATGCTGAGCAAAAATTATGATTATGTGAAATTCCACTAAATTAGTGAGATTGTTGTGTTATTCTTATACCCAGGTTTAAAAGCTTGGATAAAAGGAGGCTAACATGTCATAGGACTCTGAGAATACACATAAAATGTCAGCATTGAATAACATCAAAACTAACCCTTATTTCTTCATTTGGACCTTTCCTACCATATGATCTGTCATGTGCTAAGTTTTGACATAGTATTAGAGCTAAAAGTAAGAATCATTAAAACACTTGGGCTCAAGCCTTAGCTGTGGATGAACACAGGTGAGTAAGCAGAGAAAAACATCATTTGTCCAACTGTCAGCTAAAACTAATGATCTACTCTCTGGGTTTCTAAAATTCTTGTTAATTGTGTTTGATTCTATTTTCTTACTATGTTTCTGAAAGATTCATATTATTGCTCCCTGTCCACATCAGTAAACGATTCTTAAAAGGATTTCTCAGAAAGGAACAGCTGAAACCTACACACTCCTCCATCTTCTTCAATAAACATAGCTTAGTTCCTTCAGTATTGAAAACAACATGAGAGGTTTAGACATTCAATTACAATTGAATTCATATCTCCTCTCATTATCAAAATAAACCATTTGTAACTTTTTAAATTAAGATTGTTTCCATCCCAAGAAATATTGGTTACAGTTCAAGTATTAACACAAAATCCATCATTCTTACTTACAATGTATCATTGAAGGTATTGTCTCAGTCTGTCTTACACTACTATGACAGAATACTACAGAGTGGGTCATTTATAATAAATGGGAATTTATTTACTTACAGTTCTGGAGTCTAGGAAGTCCAAGAGCCTGGCAATAAAATCTGGCAAAGGTCTCATGCTGCATTATCCTGTGACAAAAGGTGGAATGAAAGAGAGGGTGAGAAAGAGCAAGAAAGAAGGGACCAAACGAACCCATTCCCATGGCAGCAACTTTATTCACCAAAAACACTCTCCTAACTTAATCACTTCTTATTATACCCCAGCTCCCAGCACTGATACATTGGGGATTAAATTTCTGACATATGAACTTTGAAGGACACATTCAAAACAATAGCAGGTACATTCTGGACATGATTTTGACTGAGATCAGATGCAATGTGGAATCAGTAAATAAAAGTATTTACAAAGTTGAAGGAACACCTCAGAGGCTGAAATGTCAAGCCAACGAGACAGAAAATATTACTCCTCTGATGTCTTCTTGGTAATTAACTATCACAAGGAGAAACCCTGTTTTCTTTTCCTAAATTCAGTATTTCATATTTCTTGGTTTTCATAGCTATTATGGAACTCCAATATAAAGAAAGATACACATTTAAAATTCAGGCAAAACATTTTTTATCTCAGTGCTGATTACATTAAAGCTAAGAATATGATTTTCTTATGATGTCATGTTTATATCTGATATTAGTCCAGCTAGAAATCTTCAAGGATAATGATGGTCAACTCCTAAAATTAGGTATATGTGGAAGGTAGGGGTGGGAAGCGTGTAGAATCAAGGTAAAGAGAAATGCTCTATGGTCTGGATATGTCAAGTGGCACCAGGATAATGAAGTCCAGTGAAGAACAAAGGAAATTAAGCAGGATAATAGCCATCGTTTCTTGAGCATGCTAACAACTTAACTTCCATCATCTCTAAGCCTTACATCAATCCACAGAGCAAATACCATAATCTCTATTTAAAAATGAGAAATGGAGGCTCAGGTGATTTAAATAAAGACCAAGGTCAAATACTTGTGCCATAGTTCTGTTTAAACAAGAGCCAGTCTAATACCAAAGCTCAAGTTTGTTTCAGTAAGTCTGAAGGTCTCAGATGACCATTTATGGAGATTAGATAGATAGTAAAAAGTCCTTGGAGATTTTCAATAGAGGAGTGCTAACAAGGGATCTATGTTTGCAGAAGATTGTTCTGATTGCAAGCAGTGACTGAAGTGAAGTACAGCTTCAAAATCTAAGAGAATAAGGGTCAATTTAGGGTCAAGAGAGTACATTTGAAAAGGCAGCATTCCCAGTTAACGTACAACAGTTTCTTGGGACCAGCAGATAGCGTAATGGTTACATTGCTGGACTCCCACGTAGTAGACTGTGGTTTGAGTCCCGAACCTGGCAGCTTAAAACACACACAGGGCACGTGTGCATGTGCACCCAAGATCCTGAGAGGAGAATGGAGTAGAAGGGGTTGCAGCGTGGCCATCCCACCCAGAGAGTGAGTTATCACTTTCTGTGTCTCTGTTTCTCCAGTAAGCATCCACATCCTATAGCAAAAACCTCTCCAAAAGAAAAAACAAAAGAAAGAAAGAAAGAAAGAAAAGGCAGCTTTCCGAATGTGAGGCATGCAGCTATAGAAACAACAAAATTTGAAAGCTGTCTTTGCAGATCCAGCTCCCATTGTCTTTGTCTGAGAAAATGTCACATTCCATTCTTCTGTCACTTTTTTTTTTTTGAGAGGTTTTTTTTTTTTTTTTTTTTTAGGGCCTTGGCCCTTTCCAAAAAAACAGGGGACAGAGAGACAAAAAGTGAGCAATCACTCCCCAGGTGGGATGGCCACGCCACAATCCCTTCTCCTCCATTCTCCTCTTGGGATCTTGGGCACGCACGCACACGTGCCCAGCGTGAGTTTTATGAGGATTTACTGAGACTCAAACCACAGTTGACTACATGGGAGTCCAGCAACATAGCCATTACACTAACTACTGGTCCCTCCTTCTGTCACTCTAATGTACATGTACAAAAGGAGGCGGTTCCTTGACATTCCTTCAAAACAGTAAGAGTAGATGCTATTACATGTTTATCTATGTGGTATGTTCATGATCGACATAGTAAATGTGTCATCTCAGTAAATCCTCATACCTAAAAACAAATTTAGTTATCGACCCATTTTCTTTATATATTTTTTAATTTACATTTAATCATTGGATATCTGTTCAGCATACAACATGGTTGTTCAAAGCATACATGCATTGCATGTCAAACAAGTTAAAGATATTACCATACACATCATCCTCAACAGATAACTTTCCATTCTTTTGTCTGTTGAATTTTTTCCCTGAGCCCATCCTGCACACCCACTGGTGTTCACCCCCTCTTCTATCGTCTCTGGTATCTACACTTGCTGACTCTGCTATTATATCTTCCAATCTTTTATTTTCTAGTGCATAAAATCAGGGACATACAATGTCTGTCTTTCATAGTCTGGCTTTTTTCACTTATCATTAAGGTTAGGTTAATGCCTACATTTTTTCCTAGGTTGTGTGTCTGTGTGTCTGTGTGTTTGTGTGGCAATGACACTGTTTTCTTCAATTCTACCTCATTTTATTGATTCATCTACTTTATTTCAAATGACGGGATCCCTTCTGTTTTATGGCTGAGTGATATTCCATATTGTAAATGTGCCACATTTTTTCAATCTAGTCATCCATTCTTGAGCATTTAGGTTGTCTTAGGCTGTGAATATACTGCAGTAAACATGGACATGTAAGTATCTCTTCAACTGAGTATTTTTCTGTCATTTGGGTAAATACCTAGGAGTGGTATTACTGGATGATATAGTAGTTCTAAGTGTTGGGTCTTGAGGAAACTCCATATTGTTTTCCACAGTGATGTACTCATTTAATTTCCAACCACAGTGTAGGAGTGTTTCCTTTTTAACATGGCCTTGCCAGCACTTGTCATTATTATTATTATTATTATTATTATTATTATTATTATTATAGTCATAGCCATTCTAACTAGAGTTAAATGAAATCTCATTGTGGTTTTGATTTGCATTTCCCTCATGATAAGAGATGTTGAGGATTTTTTTCATATGCTCTTTAGCAATTTGTGTGTCTTACTTGGAGAGTTATCTGTCTGACTTGTTTACTTATTTTTCAAGTGCATTGTTTGGGTTTTTTGTTTGTTTTTGTTTCTTGCAGGTATGCTGCTCTTGATCTCCCTATATATTCTGGATATCAGTCTCTTATCTGAAGCATAGTTTAAAAATAGTATCTCCATTCTGAGGGGTGCCTCTTCATTCTGATTATTCTGATTATTGTTTTCTTTGCTCTACAGAAGCTTTTAGCCTAATGTAGTACCACTTGTCTATTTTTGGGATTATTCCCTTTACTTTAAGTGTCTTATTTAAGAAATCTTTGCCTACTTCAATGTCTTCAAGAGTTTCCCCTTTGTTTTCTACCAGTAGCCTATTAGTTTTAGGCTTCATGTTTAGATATTTGATTCATTTTGAGTTGGTTTCTGTTCATAGTGAGAGATAGGGGTCTCGTTTCATTTTTCTGAAGTGGATATCTAGTTATCCCAGCACCATTTGTTGAAGAGACTCTCTTCCCCACTAGATTATCTTGTGTCCTTTGTCAAAGATCAGTTGACTGTATGCTTGGGTGTTTATTTGTGGGTTTTCCATTCTGTTCCATTAGTCCACAAACACATTTTCTGCCATGGTCAGGCTGTCTTGGTTATCATAGTTCTGTAATATATTTTAGGTCAGGAAATAAGATGCCTCTTACCTTCTCTTTTTGCACAGTATTGCCTTGACGATACTAAATTTATTATGATTCCAGACAAATTTTATGATATTTTTTCTATTTCTGAGAAGAATATCTCTCGTAATTTGGATCAGAATTGCACTGAATTTGTAGGTTTAGGTAGAATTGACATTTTTATTATATTAATTCTTCCAATTATGAAATGTCTTTCCATGTTTATGTATCTTTTTTCCCCCAGTTTTTCCCAGTTTTTCATAATATTCCTTGTAAAGGTCTTTCGCTTCTTGGGTTAGGTTTATCCCTAGGTTTTGTGTGTCTTTGGCAATGATTTGTTTTCTTCAATTCTACCTCAGTCTGTTGATTGTTGGTATATAAAAAGCTATTGATTTTTGTATGTTGATTTTATATCCTACCACTTTATTGAATTTATTTATCTCTGCTGGTCCCATATATGGCTGAGAAATGTCTCTTCTATACTGATTTTGCATAGGGTCATAATCATGAATGGATGTTGTATTTCATAACGTGCTTTTTTTGCATCAATTGATATTATCACATGGTTTTTATTTTATCTTTCCTTCTGATAATGTGATAGAGTACAATTATTCTTTTGCATATGTTAAACCACCCCCTGCATCCCTGGGATAAAACCTACCTTCTCCTGGTGTATAATATTTTTAATATGTTGTTGGATATATTTTGCTAGCATCTTTAGAGGATTTTTGCATCTGTATTAATCAGGAATGTTGATCTGTAGTTTTCTCTTGGTTATCTGCTTTTGGGATTGAGGTGATGGAAACTTCATAGAATGAGATTGGGAGGTTCGCTTCCTTTTGGATCTTTAGAACTATCCCAAGGAGAACTGCAGCTAACTCTTCTTTAAAAGTTTTGTAGAATTCAGAAGGGAAGCCATGGGGACCTAGGCTTTTGTTTGTATTTCCTGATTCTGGTTCTCTGTATATTTCTCTAGATTTGAAAAGCTTTCAGAAAGTATTTTGTTGAAGAGAGTTTCCATGCCTTTACCAGCTTCTTACCTTCTAGGATACCCATTATATGGATATTTGGGCATTGAAATGTATCTAGCATCATTTACAAACAATAAATAATCTATGTCAGTGGCTTTAGTTTCAAGGTCAGAGATTCTTCTCCACAGTCAAATAATTTCTTGTATTGTATTCTTTATTTCCAGAAGTTCTGTTTGATTCATTTTCAGGGTTTCTCTCTCTATGGAATTCTTCCTTTATGTCATGGAATAATTTTCTCATTTCCTAGAATTGATTGTCTGTTTCTCTTGCATCTCAGTGAGTTCTGTCACAATGAATATTTTGAATTCTCTTTCTGACATTTTGTGAAATTTTTTGAGCTATATATGGTTGATGAGAAGTTCTTATGTTTCTTTAGGGGAGAGATATTTGCTTTTTTTTTTTTCATATTTCTTGTGTCTCTGTGCTGGTTTTTAGTCACCTGATGAAGTACACCCTTCCTTCTATTTTTTTGGAGGTTCTATAGTGCCAAGGAGAAAAGAACGGTCCTAGCTCCTGGGTGTGTTCCTGGTAAGGGCCACATCTTTCAGGTCATATCTGTGTATATGTAGCTAGCTTCAGGTGGTTGGCTCCTCTCCCATCCTCTCAGGTCCAGATGCATATGGGGCTGAGCTGGAGAGACATAACTTAAGGAAGAAGCACAAGTGGCTCATGGGCCACAAAACTGCAGTTTCTAAAGGCACACTTTCAGTATTAAGAGGCACCAGTGGCAAAATCAGAGCTGCTGTCTAGTTTGTAGTTGTCTAGCAACTTCCCGATCACTGCCGCACACTGGGTGGAACTCAGGAAGCAAATGGCAGAGGCACAGGGGCAGAGGATGGCAGGGTGAAAGCCACCTGCAGGATCAGTAGGCAGCAGTAGAGGAACCAGAGCTGCTGTCCAGTTTATAGCTCTTTCC
>NW_006159595.1:1715881-1753372 GCF_000334495.1 Tupaia belangeri chinensis
TCCCTGATCACTCCTGCAAGGTGGGTAGAACTTGGAAAGCAAATGGCATGGGCATGGGGCAGGAGACTGCAGAATCGAAAAGCACACCAGCTGGCTCAGGAGGCACCAGCAGAAAAATCAGCTGCCATTCCACTTGTCATTGTCTTGTTCACTCCCTCTCAATCCATTTCAGATAAAGAAACTGAGGCTCCCAGCCAATCTTACATACATATACACAAAAACATGTGTGTGTGTGTACACAAGTCCCAGACCTTGCAGCTTAGGAAAGGCCAGGCACATGTGTGTGCATGCTCAAAATCTCAAAAGGAGGGGGAGATGAAAGAGAAGGAATTATAGCATGACCATCCCTCATGAGGGGGTGCTCTCTCTCTCTGTCTCTGTCTCTCTCTTTCTCTCTCTCATGCATAAACCCTCTAGCAAATTATTTAAACAAAGAAAAAAGCTACTTATGGCTTAAAGATATGTTAATGTGTTTAACAAATATCAAGGTTGAGCACTAGGTCAAGACAGAAAAGAAGGAAGGATGGAATGAAGGAAGGCAGGCAATGGGGGGGGTGGAGGAAGAGAAAGAGTAAGAAACAGACAAAGAAATAGAGAGATGGAAAGAAAAGAAGGAAAGAAGGATGAAGAGAGGGGAGGAAGGAAGGGAGAAGAAAGAAAAGTGGGAAGTGGGGAGGGAAAAGGAAAAGAAAAAGCATGGTCTTTACATCCAAAACATAAACAGAAATCTTGTGGAGAATGACAGGAAAAGAAATTACAATACTGTAGTGCGAGGCTGCGCACAGCACTGAGGGAGCTCAGAGGGAAGGAGCCAAGTTTGGAATCACCTGCCTCACTGTGAGCTTGCCTGTGACCTCAGAATGTGATACACAACAGCAAATGCATCATTCTAATATTGCAGGCAGGTGCTCCCATAAGTTATTTTCAAGGGACACATACTAGCCTATATTTGGTTATCCACATATTCAATCACCAGTTGGCCATCACTGGAGATCTTCTCAGGAAACCTCAAACTGTGCATGTCCTCAAATCTCTGCTTTGCTCTAAATTTCCCGTTTCATCTAGTTGTTATCTACCAAGTCAGAATTCTGGAAATCAGAATCGAGTCCTTCCATTCTCCACTCTGATCAAAGTTCTGTTGGTGCTAATTCCTTAATAACTAAAATTGATCCTCGTCATTCTACATTAAGGTCACCACCTGAGTCAGTGGTAACTTTTCTTCTAGACAAATGCCCCAGTCATTTCCTGTCACCTACTTTCATCATTTTCCATCTATTATCCAAACAAAAGCCAGACAATCAGTCTAAATTACATTATGAGTCATGTCACTTGCTACAAACCTTTCACTGGTTCTCTGTGCCTTCAATGTGGCCAATGGTGGTAGAAGACTCATAGTCTTCTGCTAGTATTACTTTATACCATTCTCACATACACACCAAACACTCCAGCAAGACCAAACTATCTCCCATTCCCAAGCACATCAAGATCTGTTATACCACTATGGTTTTTCTCATAGGTTTTTTTTTCCTCTTCCTCTGTCTCTACAGTGTTTATTACTACTGTCCATTGAGAATGTGCCCAAGGGTTAAACTCTGCCCTGTACTGTTCTCTCCCACTGGGCCTGTGTACATTATTGTTGGCCGATTTGTCAGCCTTCCTGATTAGACTCTTCCACTGACCAGCAGGCATAGTGCAGTATTAACTTATGCCTCGCTCAGTCACGGGCACACAGCAGGTCCTCAATAAATGCTGGCTGAGATACTGAATGAACAAATGCACCATTCTTCGAAGACGTGTTTTCAGACTTGTTTTCCCTCGCTTGTAGCCCAGCACAATTTATATAACCTTCACATGAAAACATGGTGCTGAGAACTAAATACAAGATCATAAAGAGAGTTCGAACAACAGGATAAGCCAACATTTGGTGGCTCAATATTTAGAAGCAACAGCACAAGACTGGCTTACATTTAACTTATTGTCAAGTATAACGGCAGATTCTCTTCCGTTTGGCTTGTTTTGAAATTTTCTGATGGGTAATTTTGGTAATAAAATGATGTATAGCCATTTTTTTGACACTCCTGATGATTTGCTCTGTTTTTCTTTTTAAATTAACATAATTATTTTATTCCATTAATAAATCTTATTAATTTAGATCCATAGTTCAACCTTGACACCTTTTGTGTTCTGAATCTCTCAGTCAGAATGTGATTGCTAAACTGAGTGGTCAGTTTGAGACATTTGCATATGAGGTAAGTATTATTTATTTAATGTGTGTGTGTGCTTCTAAGTTCTTAGGGAAAAGAAACAATTTGGAACAGAAACTTGAAGCATGTCACAAAATTACTGCCTCCATATGAATTAATTCAGTAGTCCTCATTTTTGGAGTAAAATGCTCTAATTTGCAGTTAAAGGTCACTCTCAGCATTCTTAATGAAGTAGCCTGAAAATCCTTATTATTTGCCTGTATCATTTACCTTATCTAAGTCTATTGATGCTATCAAACGGTGTTAGAAATGAGTTTAATTAATGACTTGGTTTTGGAGAACTCACACATCCTTCTACATGCTCACTACCCTGCAATGAGCCTCAGCTTTATCAGTTAATTCTTCCAAGACCTACCTCTAAAAGATAGCATATTTTCCATCATTGAGCACCCGTCTTCCTAGATTGCCAAGTGTGTTTTATTATTACTTTTTCAAGAACTCTCAGTACCATGAGATGTGGTTTCTCCAGGCCAAAACTCTTTTTTTTTTTTTGAGAGGGATTTTTTTTGCTATAGGGTGCATGCGCTCACCAGCAGACAGACAGAGACAGAGAGACAGAAAGCGAGAAATCAACCCCCAGGGAGGATGGCCACACCGCAATCCCTTCTCCATTCTCCTCTCAGGATCTTGGGCACCCGGCGTTAATTTAAGCACCGAGTCTGGGACTTGAACTGCAGTTGACTACATGGAAGTCCAGCAACATAGCCATTACGCTAACTGCTGGTCCCAAAAAACTCATTTTTCACAGCCTCTCTCTGTTCAGTTCTCTCTTTACCAGCATTTTAGTACCCTTTCCAGTTTGAAAACCAATTTACCTTAATAGAAAGGGCAGGAGGAAAATCAGAATTGTATAGTTTGTGCGTTCTGTTGGTCATCGGATTAACAGGACACTATTTGCCCTGGGCATTTTGACTGACTGGACCACATTGTCTTTGCTCCAAGCAAGCAGAACAAGCTGTCAGTGTGTGTCTGGATTAACTAACTTAACATTTGGATCAGGTTACAACAACTTTCTCAATTTGGGCCTGTGCTAGAAGCATTACTAATAATTGTTCTATATCTTTCTGAACTTCAGCTTTGCTAACACTATATTCACAGTTTCTTAGTATTCTTTTCTTTCAGTGGTTGGTTAATTAATCCTCTTTCCATTTATCCCAGTCTTTTAAAGGAAGACTTACTTCTAGTTCTGTCGGTCTATATTTCTAAGATTTTAGCCTGTTTCCTTCACACTTTTTGCTAAGCCTAAAATGGTAAATTATCGAACACGTGTCAAGCACCTTCTTCAACTCATCTTCCTAACTGCTGTGAGTTTCACATCCTGCAACTATTAGCAAATGCTCAAAATCTGCCCTTAACAAGCTCTGCAGAATCTCTCACCCCACTAAGGCAGGTCCCTGACCTGAGAATCTGGAGAAAGTCATGTTCTCAACAACTTGTTCTAGGTCATTATCCTTCATCGAAACTTAAAACCCTTCCTTGACCTTAAACTGTACTTAAAATCCTATAAGCTCTCTGAATCTCAACTTCTATAAAGTATTATGTACATCTGATCTTGAGACAAAACAAGTACGAGACTGATAGTCACAGTCTAGCAAAAGGAGTCTTCTTAATCCCCCAAAAGAGCTAACATACGGATTTTCCCTTATATCTTAAGTATCATCAAGGGCCGCCCAGCCCCACAGATGGGGATAAAATAGGATAAACAAAGCTCAAGCGTCCATTACTTCTCCAGGGGAATTCCAATGCTCTCCCGACAATAGTTACAAATTCTCAGAAGGTGTACATTTCACAGCAACCCCTGGCCCTTGTTTTTATGTCCTTGTGTTCAATGTATAGATGACCTCATCAATCCATGCCATGGTTGACTCCTCTCAATTTTCCCTGAGATCTAAATAGGCTATTTCTGCTAGGCAGATGTTGCCTTCTTGCTTTGGCCCCAAGCTGAAGACACCTGAGAAGAGCAGGAAAGCAATCTAGAGCCTGAAACACCGTCAGCAATCTAGAGCCTGAAACACCGTCTCTGGGACCTGCCCCACCTCTGGGCCCCTAACCAGGTGAGAGCTTATGTTCTTTCTTAATGATGGCCAATTTATTCCAGCTACATCAGAAGTGGCTACACTCTGCAACTCTTCTTCAGCTACATTGCAAACCGCCCCCATCACACGTTACTCCAGTCTGTAACACCAACGTATTACAATGTGTAAGGTTTAACACCGAGCATGCCTCGGATCATACCAAGTCTCCAGGCTTGGAATCTGGGACTGATCTTCAGTGGCCCATTTACAGATGATCTTCTTTGGTTCAACTGTGTCTATAAATGACTGATCACATTCATTACATGTTTTTGTGGGTGAGTTTTGCTAACTTCATTCTCAGAAAGTAGCTTTAACTTCAATCTTGAAGGTACCATGCAGTTACCTCCATTTACCACCCACCAGGGGCTGAGCTAAATGTTCCTTAAGGTCCTTTCCAGCAATAAAATTTATGACTCTATATAAGAACCAGTTTCACTATCTGCCAGAGATTACATATAAAATGCTTTTCTGTTATCTGGGCTTATGTCAGGTGGGACATCCTTTAAATCTAAAAGCAAAACCATTTTATTTAGGATCCTTTTAGAACAAATAGAACAAAAACAAAGCAAGTAGCTGGAATATAAGTTTTCTTTTACTGAAAGAACAGAGAAGTGTGGATGTGCGCCCTTAAATATATCATTTTTACCATTGACAAATTAGATGATATTATTTATTTCATTAAAAAAATAGGTTCTGGCAGGTGGCATGATGGTTAAGGCACTGGACTCCCACAGGGCCGACCATGGTTCAAGTCCCAAGCCTGGTCTGGTGACTTGCTTTCTCTCTCTCTCTCTCTCTCTCTCTCTCTCTCTCTCTCCAGTCAAAACTGAAAAATGGTAATAAATAAAATTTTTTAAATATTTTTTTAAAAAGTAGGTTCTATGAGCCAGCAGATGGTGTGAAGGTTAAGGTAACTGGATCCCACATGACCACCTGCTCAGTTTGAGACCCAGTAGTTTGAAAAACAATGGCAGGTGCATGTGCATGCATGTCCAAAATCCTGAGAGGAGAATGGAGGAGGAGGGATTGCAGCATGATTATCCCCTCTGGGAAGTGATTTCTCACTTTCTATATCTCTCTCCAGTATGCACACATACCCTACAGCAAACTAGTAAAAAATTAAAAAATAAAAAAAATTCTACTAAGCATTCACAGTAACACACAGGACGGTGAACATTAAGAGTGAAATAATGAAATCTCCAGTGAGTGAGATCTTGGTTAGTACATCCAACTCAAAAACCTTGTATCTTTTATGGGCCCTGAATCCCCCTGGTATGATGAATCAATAATGCAACACCTGATACGGCACTGAAGGAAATTTGGAAATACCTTGTTCCTCACATAGAAAAACCTTGCAGCTGCAGAACAGAACAGCAGCGCCATATGTGCTCTTTTAAGTAGCTGGCTTTTTTTAAAGGGAGGAGAAAAAACAGAGTGTGCTTCTCTACTGCATCTACGTGTCAACCAAGGCAGAGGCTGCTGGACCATCGAGGCTGCTGCTGGCCGACAGCGGCAGCCTGTTGCTGGCTGGTTACACTACAGGGAGAACCTCTAGCCCTCATTATCTTCTGCTACGCTCGCCTGATGCCGCCTCTGCTCCCTTCAGAATGGGGTGGGGGGGATTATTAAATATAATTCTACTAATTACGGCTTGGTGGAAGACTTGCATGGGTACAGAATCAGTGCCCCAAAGGAAGAACAACATGAGGTAAAGATTGGAGAGCTTTTATGGTGGTGCTTGAAGATAATTATAGGTATAGAAACCAATTCCGGGGAGAGAAAAAAATTCAGTCAAGCCCAGACTGTTTTCATAATGTAGCCTAGCTCCCTTTTAACACGAAGCATTAAGTGATCTTCCCTGAGGGGGAAAAATTTCCTGCAATGTCAGTCTCCTGTACTAAGCTCCAGCTTAGAGCACCAGGCAGCAAGTGGGAACTCGGAAGCCTCAAGTGCCTGTTGCAATTTTCCATGCTTTTGCCAAGGCAGCCAGGATGAGGCATAACTTATTTTGCCGCAGGTTCTTCAGCGAGCAAATAGACACTAAAAGTATCAGACCCTTCGGTGCATACTGCATTTTACAAAGATGATGTTACCTGTAAGTCAATTCGCAATGTAGTAACACAGAACCAAAAGTAGATACTGTGAATAAGGATACTGACTCATCCTCAAGCACTAGACCATATAATGCTCAATCAGTGAATATCAAGGAATTTAGTCTTTCTCTTTAAAATATTATGACCCAGAATAATTACACTAATAAGCATATGGAAGCAGAGTCACTTTAATTCTACAGAAGGGATTACAAGTACATCTTTGATGGTCTTTTTAGATGGGGTGAAACTAGGTAATAAAATCTCCAAGACAGCATTTGTCACTGGTTAGCAACAACAGCCTCTAGGTTTTTATTTTGCAACCTAAGATTTCCCGGTTGCAGAGAAACAGTCCCAGTTACTGGTAGCCATTTTCGAGATGCACCATGTTGTATATTCTGAAACATACACGGTCAAGATAGCTCTGAAGCAGTTGTTCAGATCTGTGGCCACCTAGCACAAGAACGAGAATCCAAGCAGAAGAGTGTATGTATGAGGGACACAGCAGTTCTGTGTTTACTAAAGCATGGGCACACATTCATGACAACCTTAACTGCTGCAGGAGATGGTTTCAGTACTCAACAGATGTAACGCATGCGCTTAAAAACCCAGTGAACTGAATGAGAAAGTTAAGTCTTTTCAATCCATCTATCCATCTTATTTAACAACAGATACAATCTCGATTTGATGTTTCCCTTTAATATTTCTCTAAAACCTGTTGATCTCTCATTTTGTCACCAAGACTGTTGTCGTCAAGTATTAACCTGTAATTTAATCATATTGTCTTCATTGTGTGTATTTTCACACTGACTTTACACCGATGAAAGCTTTAATTATTTCTCTGTATATGGTACTAATATAAAGCTTTCCCTTAAATGTATTTAATGCTTTTAGAAACGAGTTAAATTTAAGTGGGAAATATCTGTTAGGTGAAAACGAGTGCAGGCAGTATAGGGATCTGGCAAAAAAAAATGTGACAAGGACAGATAAAGGCTAAAGTTCAGGAAACCCCACAGGCCCGAGACTCCGAGTGGTATTCTTCTACCCAGCACTATTGACATTGGACCCAGATAGTTCATTATGGAGGCCACCTCATGCATTCTAGATGCTATATTCCCCTGGCCTTTACCTATGAGATGCCAAAATCACCCACTCCCACACCAAAAATGACTTCAGACATCACCACGTGTCCCTAGGAGTCAGAGTCTCTCCAGGTTGAAAAGCAATCATTTAGAGCAATATGCTGTCTAAGTCATTGTTCTAGTCAGAGGCAGACAGGGAAGAGTGTCAGGCTTCATGGAAGTGACAATGTGAGGACTTCAGAGTGAAAGCTATCGATCACAGTGTGACTGTGGTACATGGCATTAGAGAATGTTGAGTGGGGTACATTTTAATAAAAACAAGAGATTTCCTTTGAGGGCTTCTCCTATCCTACTGGTTCATTCAAATATATGAATATCAGCCATACTACTTTAATAAAGGATTCCAGATCCTAATCCTAAAACAAGGTTGCTGGGGGTCTTTTCCTTTGCAGTTCATTTCTCCATCCAACCAGATAGTAGAATGATTTTGTGAATCTTTAGGGGGGAAAAAAAACACAAGCTCTAGCCTGCCAATCTGGCATGCCTCAATAGGCTGAACTGGTCTGACTTTTTTATGAGGTGTTTGGCAGCCTGAGTATTTAATTTCATTCTTTTATTTTATGTTTTGGGTGCATATGCCCAGAGGCCTTTGGACAATTGCCTCTTTTTTAATAAAGCTAATAAATGCCCATAGGAAATTTACCTATATCTAAACTGACATAACAAAGCTGATACATCAGAAAGGTCAGGCATGAGAGATTCCAGCAATTTATATAAATGGAGGAAGCTGGCATGAGTTTGGGCTGCCTGGAGTTATTACTCAGGCATTGGCAGTCTTCCAGGCTGTTCATAATTTTAAATAAATTCTGATCTTGGTGATGTATACTTATTGATCAACTTTTCAGAAAGTCATCACCATGTACTCTTTGACTACATATTGATCTGAAATCTCTACAGTTCCTGAGAGAGGTCTGGCATTACATTAGCTATTATCTGTACCGCAATTTATCCTTCTATTTGAATCAAGCCCGTGGATAAGTGACTCATTCCATTCCACTTACCTTGGAATGAGGTCTGGATAGCTACTGGAAAACAAGATTCTCAGCTTCCCTATCTCAATTCTTCACTGATTTTCTTTGGTTATTTTATTTCTCAAATTCTCAGTGTGTCCTTAACATTAAAAAAGTAAGTGGTATCATCTATGAGTAAGAAACTCTACTGCTGTTCTTGAAACATGCTGTCCTCTTACATAAAGATTGCACTGCAGACCTACTGCCCGTGGTTTGGAGTGTTTGTTCACATGGCCTAGGTGGGTAGTAGGGTCTAGTAAGACAATCTCACTCAATTTCCCTGTACATTATGGGCCCCATTTCAAAAATGGCCGGTTAGCATTGGAGGAGTAGCTAGGGGCCAGAGAAGAGCTTTTCTATATGTAAAGCTAACTGACTAAAGAGATGTATTTGTTCATTAATTCAACATTTATTGAGTGCCTATGCTCTATAGAGTCCTGTACTAGATGCTAAGATTACAGCTGTGAATATTAAACTATCCTACCCTCGTTTACCCCAGGTACCTGGAAACTCTGCTGAGCCGCCAAAAAGATACACTTAGCGCAGGTCTTCTTCATGTATGGGAATACATGCACAAGACAAATGGCATCATCTTGCACCACCTACCACGTTGCATCTGCTCGTTCTGCCTTCAGACCCGAGCTTCCGCTGAGCGAAATACTCAACGTAATGTTTACATGACATGGTTTCCTCCCTCACCATCTGAGAGGTGGAAGAGTCACCATCCTGGGTAATAACGTGGCCACTTGGCCTGGCCGGCACACAGTATGCTCTGCAGCTATGCAGTACTATGCCCACATTAGGGTAGCCTCCAAAAATTAGCCTACAAAGGCATGTGGCTTTGGAAATTTATTCCTGGGGCTAGGTATTCTCATGTGATCCAGAGCTTCCCAGTATGGACTGCCACCAGAATCTCTCCTTACCTTCTTTCTTAATGCTCCCCTGCCCTATAGAGGTCTCACATTCTCTCTGGATCCATTTGTCAGTGAATCCAAAGGTGAAAATTTCAGCGAAAAGCAGTCCCTGGCATATGGTGGGTGATCTCTCTCTCCTCTCTCCCTCACCCTGTTTCTCTCTGGTGAGCACATGCACCATCTGGCAATTAAAAATAATAATACACACATAAAAAAAAGGACAGATAACAAATTCTCAACACTGAAACCCAAGAATCACACATGTAGATTAGCCTCACAGACCTTCATTCAGTGCCCGTTTTCCCATATTTCATACATCATTCTTAAACAATCACTTTTCTCTTATCCTGGCCCATAGGCAATTAAAAAAAAAAAAAAAAGACAGCTGAAGATGTTCATAGCAATGGCCAAAAATAGGCAGTATGACATTTTGGCAGTAAAAAAAAGGCACAGAAGGACAACTGAGAGTCAAGTTTAGCATGGGGGTGAGGGAGGAGGCAGTTAGGTTACAGACAGGCAGCCTGTGCCAGTCAACAAACCCCAAGACCATCCAAGGCATTTGTACCACACGACTGGTGTTTCTCATGATTCTGCGTCTCCTTTCAAATGTTCAGATTAGGGTCCGCAGATCCTGTGGTGTTTAAGGTGCTGGATCCCACACGGGATCCAGTTTAAGTCCCAGACCTGGCAACTTGAAACTCATGCCAGACACATGTGCATACATGACCAAAATCCCAAGAGGAAAAGGGATTATGGGGTAGCCATATCCTGCCCCCCTGGGGAGGGATGATTTCTCACTTTTTTTCTCTCTCTGTCTCTGTCTCTCTCTCTAGCAAGTACATGCACACTATGGCAAAATAAAAACAAATAACAAAAAACAATGTTCTGCATATTCTATATAGGAAAGCAAGGAAGTATGCAACCACTTTTACAGAGACTTCATCAGAAATCACTAAAATACTTAAAATTTGGCATTCTCTGGAAAAAGATGTCTCACTCCATCGCTGCAGGATGGGTCATAGATTATGGAGACCACAAGTACTGGGTCCTTGCAAATGGAAAAAGTAATTCATCTCAGCACTGAACTAAGTAATCCACAGTGTTAGAAGCCAAGCAATAGGCTTTATAGACTTTGATGGCTGCCATGAGAAAAATCACAGTTCACAGGGAAAAAATTAAGCAGTCACCCTGAGCTAGAGGCTCATTTGCAAATGTCACATCAAAAATGTAAGTTTATTATGAAAAAACAATTTAAGTTCATCAGTAATACCTGACATTTCAGGATGTTTTTTGCCCTATTGCTAATCACACTCAGGATGGCTCTGTTTTTCATAGTCCCATTTATGATTAGATTGCTGAACTTTACAAAAAAAGTTCCTGGATGAAGCTCTAGATTGCATTTTCTAGGTAATATTTAGCAAGTCAGTTAACAGAGATCTGTCTCAGCTCTTTCTCTTTATATAAAATCTTAGTCATCGTGCCAGGCCACCTTTTATGAGGAATAAATAAAGTCATAAATAATATCTGTGCATTCTAGAAAGATAAATCGCCATGCAATCCCCTTTTGGAGGGAATGCATCCCTCTATGCTTCAAAACGGACTGGGATTATGCACTTGCTTCGGTGGTCTGGCTGCTACCCAAACTGCACAAACCCCGTAAGCACAAAGTGGACTTGCCCATGTCTAGCCTACGCCCAAGAAATAAACGCCAAATGAAAAATTCAGAAAGCATTTTCTTTTTTTTAATTAAAAAAAAAAAACCTTTTTCTTAACATGAGCAAGAGAAACAGAAAAAGAAAGAGACAGTATCCTCAATAGAGTCTCGATACCACAACCCACCTCCAGCTTCAGTCAGCTCTAGTATGCTTGGGGGGGGCGGGGGGGGTGTCTCTCTCTGGCTACAAACCTAGAACCTTCCATGCAGGTCCATTTTGCAGAGTGTCATGTTTTACTGCTGCATCACTATCTGCCCCCCCTCCCATACCAGGAAGCATTTCCAACATCACTCCTCCTCTCCACCCCCCTAAGCAAAGGAAGACAGAACAAATTCTTTACTCATTATTTTTCCTTAATGTTGTCGTAATCCTTATTTAGAATCAGATATATAGATATGCACGCACACACACACACACATATATACATACACATACAAACATAGATAGATATACACAGATATGTGTGTATGTGTGTATATGTATATATACACACTATATTATATATGTATATATACACACATACACACATATATAATATAGCTAATATATATGTTAGCTATCTGTTCTAGGCATTTTATGAGGATTATCTCATTTAATCCTCATGACATCTCTATTCTGCAGATATAATCACCCATATATTACAGATGAGGAAACTGCATCTGAGGAGTTAAGTAGTTTGCAAAGGGGCCACGCAGGTGGAAAAGAAAATTGAGCAACACAATACCAGAGACTGCCATCTTAGCAACTGTAATAATACTAGTGAACTTGACATGCTGGGCAAAAGCATGCTTTAAAATTTATGAACAAGGCAACTCGCAACAATTTGCACAGTCATCTCCATATTTGATAGAGTATTTACTAGCTGTAAGATGCGGTCATCCATAAATTAATCACTTTAAAAAGAAGAGAATTTGCTGAAAGAAAAAAAAAAGGTGCTGAAACAAACAAAAATAAGAAAAAGCATGCTAACTAATCATCCTCAGACTCCTTCTGTCCTCAAATCTGACCTGAACTTATTTAAAAAGAGGAAAACTTTCCCATTCTATAAAACCTATGCTATCTTGCTGTTTTTCTTGTACAATTCACCCACGGCATTGTGTCATCTTGGTTAATAACAACTATTAAGGGTGTGTGCCATGTCTTGTGCCCAAGGTAATGAACTGAAAGACTTGCTGGGAAGAACGTGTTGATCATTTTTCTTGTCAAGAAAAAAGAAAGAAAAGAAAACAGAAAATCCAGTACTATTCTGTGTCTTTATCAACTAGAGATGGTTTCCTTTTTAGAGGAAGTGTGTGTTAGTGAAAATAGCACTATCTCTAGAAACCAGAAATCCAAAATTCAGGCTAGAATCCCATTAATTAAAAAGCCGTCTCACCTTGGGGAAAGTGCATGACCATTTTCTCAGTTTCCTCTTGCACAAAATGGGAATGAAAATGATCCCCTGAGCACCTCCCCCATTTGTTATAAGGATCAAATCAATGTAAATGTGACCTACACCTGTAAACCCCATATAATATAAAGTAGTATTGAGATGATGTTATAGAAAAATGTGTAAGAAACAAAAGTGGGATGAAATGTATCAAGAGAGTCATAGTTAATTATAGTGAATCTTTGCTGGGAAACCAAAATATATTAATAATAGCCAAAAACTATGACTTGTGGAGTCATCCCTACAACTCATTTTTCATGTAACAGCCTTTCACACTTTCAGAAAGTCTCCCAGTTCTCTTGTTTTCTCTCTTGGCAAAATGTCCCAAGTTTCCCCCAATTGTTCCACAGAGGATATGACTCTAAAGATTTGTCTTTGTCTTTTTCTTTTAAATTATTTATTTTTATGTATTATTCTTCTTCTTCAATTTGACCATAGAGAGACAGAGAGAGGGGGAATGAGAAAGCAAACTGCCAGGTCTGGGACTCAAACCACAGTCAGTCATGTGGGAGGTCCAGCGCCTTAATCACCACACCACTTGCCAGTCTGTGTCTTTGTCTTTTTATCGTTCTGTCAGTGGCCCTCTTAAGGCGAATATGATATTCCACGTATGGTCAGATTAGCACAGATATTCCTGCCAAGTTTGATCTAGATGGCATCCTTCCATAAAATGCAAATTTTCAGGACCAGCAGATGGCATAATGGTTACATTGCTGGACTCCCATGTAGTTGACCACAGTTCAAGTCTAAACCCAGCAACTTAAAACTCATGCTCAGTATGTGTGCATGCATGTCCAAGATCCCAAGAGGACAATGGAGAAGGGACGATGGTGTGGCCATCGCCCCTGGGGGATGACTTCTTGCTTTCTGTTTCTGTCTCTCTGGTGAGCACACACACCTATAGCAAAAATCTCTCGTGGGGCAGGGGGGGCTGTAAACTTTTGTTGCTTTTTTGTGGTGGTGGATCTAATGCCCCAGATGTTTTCATCCTATCTGTTTGCCCAACAGTAGTAGCAAAACTGTTGGGTTTTTTTCTTTTTTTTTCTTTTTTTTTTGCTATAGGGCGCATGCGCTCACCAGACAGACAGAGAGAGAGAGAGAGACAGAGAGACAGAGAGACAGAAAGCGAGAAATCACCCCCAAGGGGGGATGGCCACACCACAATCCCTTCTCCTCCGTTCTCCTCTCGGGATCTTGGGCTCTGCCTGGTGTGAGTTTTAAGCCACCGGATCCAGGACACGAACCACAGTCAACTACGTGGGAGTCCAGCGACGTAGCCATTACGCTAACTGCTGGTCCCCCAAAACTGTTCTTTTGTTTTTTTACAATGGGATGTTACTTTTATCTTCCTAAAATATTATCTTGAACAGTTCTATCTTTCCAATCTGATGAAATCAGTTTGAATGAAGAGTCTCATCCATCATATTATCTCTCTCTATCAAGTCCTGTCATCCACAAATTTGATAAGCAAATATCTATGTCTTTATACAAGTCTTGAATTTAAAAAAGTAATAATCTACAAGACAAATTTAAAATAAAGCCCTGTTACTAAGTTTCCAAATATCATTTTCTAGGTAAATGAATCACTCAGACCAAATATTGGGGAATGGATGTTAACGAGCTAGGCATCTCCTCCTTATATTCATAGTGTATTTCTAGAACTGTAATCACCATCACATTTCTGACAAGTTTTTTCAGTTTGACAATTCAGACATCATTTTCTCATGTTTGATCTTTTAGAATCTTTTTATTTCTCCGTGATTTAAAAATAATTACAAAAGAATCCACTATTACATGCCCTAGATCTTTAAGTGGCCTCAAATAATGTTATTCATCCAGAACTTCATATTTTACTTTTTCAATATCTGGAGATCACCAGGTTACTGTTTATCTACCTCAGGTTTTAAATATTTATTAAATATTTTTGCTTAGTATTCCCAGTCTAAGCACTGATGAGAGTGCTTTTACCCTTGGCAAATATCAAACTAGAATTTGCACGGCCACTGCCTTCTCCCTTCTTTGTGTATTACACCATCTCTAATAAGCAGATAAGTCCTGATTATTTCATTCATTATCATAACTCAAGTTGTACTTCTTTGTCGTAGTTTCCATTTTTCGTGAAACTTAGGGTTGATTTTTCTGCAATTTATGCTCATCTGTCATGCTTTTCTTTCTTCCATGTATATGTGCTCTTTTAAAATCTGTACTCACAGAATGCCAGTGTATTAATTAATTTCTGTAAGTGTTCATTCCAAATCCTTCTTGCACAATCCCCAACCTTCTTAAATTATCTGATCATTTGAAGCCACCTTCCTCTTGCAAAATAATTATCCGGTTGATATAATACTTGGGCTACTTGCCTTATTTGAGAATATTAGCATAGGATTCAGGGCTTTATTTATTTATTTATTTATTTTTGTTTTTTTACATAGGGTGTATGTGCTCGCCAGAGAGAGACAGAAAGAAAAAACGTGAGAAATGACCCCCAAGGAAGGATGGCCACACCACAATCCCTCTCCTCCATTCACCTCTTGGGATTTGGGGCATGTACACACACATGCCCAGTGTGAGTTTCAAGCCACCAGGTCCAGGACTCGAAACACAGTCAGCCATGGGTGAGTCCAATGCCTTAACCACCACGCCACCTGCTGACCTCAAATTCAGATTTTTTAAAAAACAGCAGTAACATAAAAGTAATTTCCACTATTACTGTACATTAGTATTCATTATATGTAAATCTATCCACTGGCTTTTAATAGAAGAATGAAAGGAGCATAGGTACATGTGCATATTAGTGCAGAAAGTATCAAAATCCACCTAAGGAAAATCAAAATTGCCAAATAACCAGCCTCGACTTCCATAAAGAATCTTCCAAGTCGAAATCACATTCAAAGTGAGATAGTAATATATTTATCCTTCACCAGGGCTATACCGGGTAGAGATTAAGGTGATAAATGAAACAGAAAAGATCTCTTTCCCCGTTGAACTTACAGTCTAGTAGAAAAGGCATGCAATAACAAGTAAACAAATAACCAGTCAAATTGGTAGTAAGGGTGATAGTTCTCTTTTAGATGAGCCCTCCGAGAAAGGGATACCTAAATTAGAATCTACAGGATGAGAATTATCCCGCTGTGCAGAGACCTGGGGGCAAGAGTTGATCCAGGAAAAGGGACAGTAAGGGCAACATCCCAAGGATCAAAAGAGCCATCCGTCAAAGCAAAATCTACTTACAGAATAAAGTAAAAGTTCAGGAACTCGAAATATCAAAATACCTGTAATATGCCTAGAGACATGCCAAAGAAAGTTATCTAAAATAAAAGCACGGTGAAAGATGTATTTGAGAATAATATCACATCAATGTAGTTCACATCGCTTTCTTCCTCTTTTGGTTAGTCTAGGAGAACTGGCCACCCTGGTCGATTTCTGTTTTTCCAGTAAAATAACTAGTAGACCAATAAATATGAGGCTCACACATGACTCTATAACTTCAAAAATATATATTTATAATTGGGTCATCGGAAAAGTCATGATGTATTTTTTAAATTTTTTTTCTATGCAAAAATGCGTTACGACTTTTCCGATGACCCAATAATTTTCCAGAGGGTGTGCACACTCATCAGGAAGAAAGAGAGAAACAGGGAGAAATTGTCCCCCAATAGAATGCAGTCATACTGCAATCTCTTCTCCATTTCTCCATCCTGTCAGGATTTGGGGCCCATACACATGTCTTTCTTGAGCCACCAGAACCAGGATTTGAACTACTCACCCAGTCATATGAAATCTGACTTCCTTAACCACTAGGCCACAGAGCTGGCCCTCAAAAATAGCATTCATGACATATTCAGTACTTGGTCGCTCTATCACGTTCCACAGGATCCATACAAATACTGATTTTTCTCAGCTGTGGCTCTACTGTTGCTGAGAATCGCCATTTGACAGGCAAAAGGCAAAAATACTGAAGGCCGAGTGCTGTAGCCTTTCATCCTGTCTTGCCTTCTCAGGAGAAGTCTCTGCTTGTGACACTTAGATCCTGAGTGTTTCAGGAAATGACCAAGACAATGGGTAGAAAACAGAACTAGAAGAAGTCTAGAAAGATTGATTTTCATAAAGTAGCCATGCAATTATCCTCAAAGTAAAGGGGAAAAAAAATCCAATAGACCCAAAGAGGCAGTGGAAAAGAGGAACAGCAGAATGAGAGCAAGAACAAAGCTGGGTAGAGTTTTGTAAAAGACAAAAGGTGGACATGAGAGGGTACAGCGGCTGTAAGTAGTATCAATGGAGAAAAAAATTTATTTTTGGAATTTTTGCTATATATTGTATGATATAATTTCTCCTTCTCTGCCTTCCCAAGAGACTTTCAGGATAAATCTAAATTACTTTTCTGTATCTCATGAAATGGTAATGAAAATGATTGCTCATTTTTATTCAGATTTTACATGGATATTGAATGTTCTATAAATTCATGTTTTACAACCTCCATGGAGCCCCAACTAGTTAGCCCTTGAAAAATAACTTCACTTTCAGTGGAGGCTCTTTTCTATCCTCCAAAATAACTTTTTCAAGGCTTGGCCCCCCCACACACACATTTCTAACCACCTGATTCTTAGCCAAAAATGTCGCCCACTCATTCATTGAAGTAGTCATCAGAATCATGCTCCTTCCAGCTCTGCCTTTTCGGAATATGTCCATTCCTTCATGCATCTCTCTTTTCCATCTTATTGGACTTAAGGAAAAAGGCAGCCCTGCTACTTGCCAGCTAGCAGCCTTCTATGCCATATGGCAATCCTCGCTTTGTTGGCTTAGTGCATAACGCAGCATCAGTCAGTCCCGCTTGTTCTGTTCCATACTCTGCAATGTGTTGCATATAGACATCCTTTTCCGTGTTCTCTCCCTGCTTCTTTACGAAATGAAAATAGTCCCTTAGTATAACAGTTCCATCTCTAGAAATATTTCTTAGAGCAATTCTCACACAGCACATGGGCCCGCAATCCAAATACCTTTCTGTAGCTTCTCCAATCCCCACTCCCTAAACATTTCCAAAACCACATAGTTACTTGATGGATTTTTAATCTTTCTCATTTTATATTTGATAGTATTTGTGTTCTTTCATCCAGAATGTGTTACTTTTTTTTTTTTTCAGAAAAATAAGAAGGGCTTTTCTTAAATGCTAACAACTATTCTCCCATATTTAAGTAGGCGTCAAATGCTATGGACTGTACTTCTGAAATGATATTCAATTCTACTTTCCCTTTAGCTGTCCACACTTCTGCCTGTGTTCAGGACTTCTTCAGATATTAACAGATAAGTCACAGGATCTTGACTGAACTTCTTGGCTCTGTGTCAGCCCTGCACAATTTTCCTTCCACAAAGCTATCTCTTCTGAAATGCTAATTGATTTCATCATGGCCACCTTGAGTAGCTTCCCATTATCTACCAACTGAAAAAGAGATTTTTATGTGATATGTGTAGCTTTTAGATTATGACCCCAATATCCTTTCAGCCTTTTCATCTCCATTTATCTCCCTCCATAAAGCTTCACCGTAGCCCTATTAGATCTCTCCTTTGAACATGAGTTTCTACCCCTCCATCTTTTGCAATGGCTTCTTCTTAGCCTGGAGTCTTCTTCCCCCTTCTATGTCTAAACACAAGCTCTCTTATCCAAACCACACCCACCACTTTATGACACTTCCCTCAGCCATTCCTTCTTTTCATTCCAATGGTACTATTTGTTTCCAATACACATAGAGCTTTACAGTCCTAAAGATTATGAATATTGGCGCTGGCAGGTGGTGTGGTGGTTAAGGCACTGGACTCCCACATGGCTAACCACAGTTTGAATCCCAAACCTGGTGGCTTGCTTTCTCACTTTCCCTCTCTCTTGCTCTGTCCAAATTAAGAATCATCATAAATAAAATTAAATAAATGATCCTTTATTTTAAAAAAGATTATGAATATTTTAAAGCCATAGACTTTTTCTTCACATCTGCATTCTTTCTACACAAGAGAGGACTTTCAAAAGTTTGTGGAAAATACCCTACAATACTAGTTCATTTTGGTATAAAGCACAATTTTTTCATAATACACATTTTCCATGAAATCTTGAAGACCTCGTATACACATAAGGCATACCCTAGTTGTTGAGTAAATGTTTATCCTAATGAGCTAACAGTTTAATAGAATCACTCATATTAACACTGAATTTAGTATCCGATATTAACTTAGCATTACGTTTAGTTTTACTGCTTTCATGTCATTACACAAAAGTAGTATCAACAAAAGGCTTCAGCATGGTTTCAGGTTTTGTTTTCAACTTAAAGGGAAATGAAGCAGGACAGTATTTTGTTCATAAATGTGGTTCTTTAAAACTATGTGCTTCACTTTATTAAAATAATTGCTATTATTGAGTATCTGCTATATACTAGACACTGATTTAGAACTGTGCATTTGTTACATCAGTTAATCATTCAAAGAAACCTGTGTGGTAAACACTATTTTACCTTCATCTTGCACATAAAGTCTCAGAGCGTAATGAGCCCTGGGTCATAAAACTAGGTGGAACTGCCACGCACCAAAGACTGGTTTTGTCTGATTCTAGAGTCCAGGTGCTCTGTGTCCTTTGTCAACTGCTTTAGAGAGAGAATTATGAGGAACCGGCAAGAACTACGAGAGGGAACTAGCCTGGGATGGGCTAATGTGCAGGCTGTGCTTTAACAGGTGCCAAGGAAGACACTGGACATTGACTGGAAACATGGAATCCAACAGGAGGAGAATAATGGGACAGTGATTGTGTACCCAAGCATTAGGTAGAATAAGGAAATCCTTGTGATTTGCAAAGTTATGATTTAGAACAACAGGTGTCATGAAATCTTCCCTTTCCTATGGAGGGTTTCCACATTTCAGCCCCAACCCTCTCCTCTTCCTCAACCCTTCACCTGAACAAAGCACAAAAACTGCCCTGAAAAATGGCATTTGGTAACTCGATTCAGTTTTTGGTGTTTTTTTTTATATATATATAATCATTATTTTTATCCTTAAAGAGCATATCATATTAGGAATTGGATAAGCATAAGCATAAAATTAGTGTGAGTATTACACACATCTTACAAAGTGGCAACCAGCTTTGTACTCTTTTTACCTTTGAAAATGTCTCCATCCTATACAGGAGATCTCTCCAAAATAACCCTCCTTCGGTCACAAATAGAGAAGAAAGAAATGTTTGGGAACAATTATCTGTAAACCATTTGGGACGACTCACCCTATGTTCATTGAACTTGCGTTTTGCAGTGAGTTCTTTTGCCGTGTGGAAATCGAAAAAAGTCTATGCTTTATTTCATATAGCCTAGCTCTCCCTCCAGATCTCCAGCAAGCCCTCATTCTTCTCCCCTTTAAATTTCTCCTCAGAACTCCTTTTCTCCTTCGCCTTAAATGTCTCTCCTATAACCAAGTGGCTGTGGGGGAAGGGTCCGAAGATTCAAGAAAGAAAAACGCCTCTGAACACAGAGCCAGATGCCAAATATGTCTACCAGAGAATCACCCAACTTCTCCTTACTCATTTTCTGCCTTTATGGTCTTCTATGCCTCATTATATCATGAGCACACAGGGAGAATGTGTGCTTTTAGGATCTATTCAGCAAGTAGTATATTACAAGCGCTGCAAAGATGCTTATCTTTAGAAAAACGCAATGATGTAAAGTTATATTATACTAGACATGGAGGAGAAGAACTGACCTACTTCTTGCTAACATCGGTGGTTTCATGTCAAAAAGAAAGAAAAGCATTTTATTCAGAATACTAACCTCTAGGAAACCTCTCTGGAAGGAAACTTAGCTGGGAATCAGAAAACTGGGTTCATCCTAATTCTTCAACTCATGCTATAAAACTAAATCAGTTCATTTTACCCTTCAGTGCCTGCTTTGTTTTCTATAAAATAGACATACTAGCCCCTTCCTACTGTCCTCAGAGGAATGTCTAAATATCAAATGAAATTAACTGTGTGAACGTGCATTTGATAGTTGAAGACAGGGACCAGCAGATGGCATATGGTTATGTCGCTGGACTCCCACATGGCCGACTGTGGTTTGAGTCCTGAACCTGGAGGCTTGAAACTCATGGTGGGCACGTATGTGTGAGTGCCCAAAATCCTGAGAGGAGAATGGGGAAGAAGGGATTGTGGTGTGGCTATCCCCCCAAGGGCTGATTTCTTGCTTTTTGTCTCTATCTCTCTCTTTCTCTGTCTCTCCAGCAAGAGCACATGCCCTATAGTAAAAATCTCTCCCAAAAAATAATAATAATAGTTGAAGGCAGTAATTGATTGCCATGGTGGTTGTTAATGTGAGGTCACTTGCTCTGTGGTGGTTTCCAGTACACCACAGTGAAATAAACACATGCATTTCCTTTTACTCTCTAAAGTTACACCACACTAAGAATAATCTGTGTCTAACATATAAATCCACAAAACACAAAAGGCAAAATAAAAAAAGCCAGCACAGGAATTAGCAGTACCAATAATGTTCAGAAGGTAAAAAGCTGACCAGGCCTCAGGAGTCCTAAGAGAGCAGACTGCCAAGTGCCTAGGACACAGGTCAAGCCAGATGCACAGACAGAAAAGACTGGAGAAGAGCAGGCAGCTCTTATCCCAGGAGGGATGAGAGTAATGGGGACCCGACTGACCAAGGCCATTAGTTGGAAGTTCAACTAACAATTAGACTTGGGCAGTTCAACTAACAATTAGACTTGGTCATTCCTGCAGTGCCCTCCCCGCTTTATGGCAGCAGACGCTGCAGAGAAGGGCAGAGTCACTGGACAGAAATCTGAGTGAAGGGAACATCATCTAAATACTTAACAGTAAGATGCCCCCTTCTTTAGCGGCACAGCACAAATTCCTGACCACTGACATACACCAGGGACAAGCCCCACCTTACACTCTTCCGTGATGTGAAATACAGAAGTCACTACCAGGAGAACAGCTAAAAACCACCAAAAGAGAGTGCCCAGCAGGGCAGGGACTCCTGCATGTATAGTAGACCTTGAAATACTAAAAACCACTATGTGTATTACTTTGAAAAACACTTTATAACTTAAAAAAAATTATCTTTCAAAGAAACCATAATAGTACATAGAGACAAATAAAAGGAGTTGATATACTCCCTACTTTTGATGTGATTAGCTAAATCAGATTAAATTTGACAAATGGGGAATATCATACAATCTACATAAAATGGCACACACAATTTAAAAGGGCTTCAGGTCTGAGTCAGCCCAGTCTGAGCAGAATTACTTGTGCTTGACTTCAGGCACATGTGTGTGCATGCCCAAAATCCTGGGAGGAGAATGGAGGAAAAGGGATTGTGGCATGGCCAGCCCCCCTGGGGGTGATTTCTCGCTTTCAGTCTCTCTGTCTCACCAGCGAGCACATGCACCCTATAGCAAAAATCTCTCTCAAAAAAAAAAAAAAAAATTGCATGTGGTCAAGAGTGTTTACTTGATAGTCCGGGAAAAGGTGAGAGGAGGGGCCATGGGTATTCCCAGCACGCCCTCTGACACAGAGCTTCCTCACTTTCCTCCTTAGTGGGCAGGTACAACAATGGCCTTGTTTACTGAGGTCTCTTCCTTGATCCTCTCCATTCTGAGTCATTGCCCTCTGGGCACTGTGTCCAGAATTTGATAGTATAAAGATATCCCTCCTTCTAGAAGTCCTCCACTGGCCTACTTCATAATGAAGCCCAGCTGTGTTTCTTAGGCCTCCTACTCAATGTTCCCACCCCAGAGAAGGCTAACTACTCACCATTCCCCTCAAACTCTCCGGGCACCTCTACACCTTTATAGGCTCTTCCCTCTACCCATTTTGCCCTGAGTTTTCCCGGGGAAAAAAAAAAAAAAAGTCCTATTTTTTTAAAAATTGGCATAAAAATTCATTAGCCATTCTCAACTCAGCAGGGCAGGTTACTTGCTCCTTATTTTATACCCCTGATAGTCTTACCCTGTACTGGATATCTGTCTTCCCAGACTAACCTGTGAATTTCCCAAGAGCAGAAATTAGGTTTTATCACCATTAATCACTCCAGGACCAAGCCAAGTGTCGGTTACACAGTCAGCCCTCAAGGGGAATTTGTTGAATAAACCAGGAAGAAGTAGATTAATCTGACATTAATTTGGGCCTTGACACACTTTTCCTTTGAAGGTCTAAATAATGCTAATGTGAGAAAATATGATTTAGATTCCCCTCGTTGGCTAACATTGGACCTTCCAGGGCAGAAGGTCTAACCATCACCTCCAACACCTTGGAGATAACAGAAAAGAATAGAATGAACAAGCGGGTCCCATGGTGTAGCTGGCGCAATTAATGCTAGAAGCAGATCACATTCTCATAACTTTCTCCTCCATACAACAGTTCTTTATTTTTGTCCTAGAAGGCACAGCACTCAATGGAGAAAGAACGACAGAGAAGAAAGGGAGAACCCATCTCCCATGGGGCACGGGCAGGCCTCAATCTCTTCATCTCATCTTTCCCTCCTGTCAGGATTTGCGCACACACACTGAAGAGTTTTTCTCAAGCTGCAGGAGCCAGGTCTCAAACCACATGGCCAGCTATATGAGACCTGACCACCCTAATCATAAGGCCATGGAGCCAGGTCAACAAAATTATTTTCTTTAATAATCATTATTCTTTTAAGGTGTTCTAGAGTTTTAAAAAGTTATGGGACCAGCAGTTGGCATAATGGCTATGTCGCTGGACTCCCATGTAGTTGACCACAGCTCGAGTCCCAGTCCTCATGGCATAAACTCACACCAAGCGCGTGCCCAAGATCTCGAGAGGAGAATGGAGGAGAAGGGAATGCAGCGTGGCCATCCCCCCTGGGGGGTGATTTCTCGCTTTCTGTCTCTCTGTCTTTCTGGCAAGCACACATGCCCTATAGCAAATACATCTCAAAAAAAAAAAGGTTATAAAATTGAACTTGTAAATTTTATTAACTTTCATGATAGTATCCAAATTTAGTGATGTCTTTCATGTGTGAACTAAGATGTGCACTTTGCAAACAAAAATATTACATCTCATGGTTCATGCTAGGTTTCACTTTTGAAAATACTATTTTGAAAACAAAATCTGTAAGTGGTCACAAAAATAACAACACAATTGAAGTGACTTACATTTTCTTCATCTTTATAATCACGTGCTATCATTGTTCATTTCTAATCTACTCTTTAAAAGCAGGAATAGAGTACCACGGGGTCGGGAGGTACACTGCACTCCAAGTGAGCTCACATGACTGAATGCTATGAACTTACTCTTCAGACCAACGCCTGTAACTGACAGGGCCTACATTTGGGTCTACTGTATAAACTGAGACTTTTCCAAATTCACTTCCGTGTAGAATGAAAGTTTTATTAAAGAAAAGATCATTTTTAACATGTTCAATTGGAAGCATAGATAAAACTGTGCATTTATAAAACTCAGCAGTAACCAGAGCAATTGTTCAGCACTTAAACCAACAAAGTATTTCATATTTTGCCTCTGGCATTGTTTAAAATTGCTGGAGCATGGTGACAATAAGAAGCACACCAAGACACAGCCACTTTAATGATTGGTTTTAAATTCTCTAAAGGCACTGGGTCTTCATATTGCCTGCCCCTGGGAAGACTACAGGGACTGTCTCCTGTCTTTCTCCATGTTACTATGACTTCTTACTTCCCTCAAAGAAGTGAAGAGCAGGGATAAGACTTGGGTAAGCCAGGCTCTGAGGAAACCACAGCCAGAGAAGCCCAGCCTAAGGAGTCAGAGATGAGGTTTCACAGCGTCTGTCCAAAACAGTGTGATGCCCTTAGCACCCACACCTCAGCCACATGCTGCTTCTGTGAGGGCCTTGGACAAAACTGCCAAGAGGGCCAGCTCTGTCAGCCTCCTGCTTCCTTATGGGCTCATCTCCCATCCTTGGTTCCCTCCTGGCTTAGCCAGCCTTGACTGTCCTAATAAAGTACCGTACACTGGGGCCTTTAACACCAAAAAATAATGTTCTCACAATTCTGAAGACCAAGATGTCACCCAGGTTGTCTCTTCTGAGGCTTCTTTCCTGGGCTACAGATGTCCCTGGATTAGGGGTCTACCTATATGACCTCATTTTACCTTAATACCTTAAAGATACTGACCCCAGATAAAGTCACATTAAGAGGCACTGGAGTTTGGACTTCAACAAAGGAATTTGGAGAGGACACAATTGACCACAGAACATGGCTTCTCTGACCCTAAAGCACTCAACGCAAGTCCTCCATGTCCAAAGTTCACCATCTACAGTACTTTTCACACCCGGATCATCCCATTCACCCCCCTGACTTTCCCCAAACACATGTTCTAAGTGTCTTGATTCTATGATTATTGGAATAACTGGCATTAGCCTTCCTAAAATTGCGTTTTAGAGAAGGCAGACAACTAAAATGTCTCTAGTAGAATTTGTAGTTGGTGAAGGTGGAAGTGAGGAGAGTTCATCTCTTGGGTGCTTTTTCCTGTCTGCTTCATTTCACTCTCCTTGCTGCCCACCCCATCTTCCAACAAGCACAAGCAGAGTTTTCAGGATTAAAACATAGACTTCATGGGGTCAGCAGACGGTGTAGTGGTTATATTGCTGGAATCTCACATGGCCAACCGCAGTTCAAGTCCCAGACCTTGGTAGCTTGAAACTCACATTGGGTACATGTATGTGCATGCACAAGATCCCAAGAGGAGAATGGAAGAGAAGGAACGGTGGTGTGGCCATCTCCCCTGTGTGGTGATTTCTCACTTTCCCTCTCAGTGTGTCTGTGTCTCTCTCTGGCAAAGAGCACATGCCCCAAGGCAAAAAAATCTCTTAAAAAACTGTGTGTGTGTGGATAGATAGATAGATAGATAGATAGATAGATAGATAGATACTTCTTTCCATACCACATGCCTCTGCCCCTTCCCATTCACAGTCCACATCATGCTCACCCTGATGGCAGACACTGAGTTCAGTAAATATGGAAGGTTCTCTGTTAGAAGGATAGATTAGGACTGTAAGAAATCATATTGCACAATGCAAGTCCCCACACTTGTCAGCTCTCTCAGATGTCATGTTCTGACAGCAATAGCTTGACTGTAAGCACATTGGAATCTGTGTAATCACATCTCTGCATAGCCGACCTCTGATGTGGTGGCTGGTGCCTAGGAAAACGGTACCATTTCATTATTTTTATTATGTAATTAGCAAATCATATGGACAGGAAAGTTAAGATTGCCTCTAAGAAGATAACATATTCTCAGATGGGCATTGTCGTATGCTACAAGTTATATTTTACCCATCAGCATTATTGGTATCCAGAGAACTATTCTGAAAATCATATTAAAATAATGAAAAACAAAGAGAGAGGAGACGCCGAATGCGCGCAGGGGGATTGCTTTCTGCAATCACACACATGGCTTTCTTCTTAAGCTATTTGAGGAAAGAAGCTGAGTCTTTCAATACCACCAGAAACCTTTAACTGTCCGGCTGTATTAAGCTGAACTAGATTGGGTTGAATATGTATTTGTTTGCTGGCCTATAAACATATAAATACCTTATTTATTTATTTCCAAGTAAGTCAGTGATAGAAGATCAGAACATCGATTTTCATGTGCTCATTTTATCTGCTATCATACTCCAAATCTCTGAGTTTAAATAACACTTTATACATTTCAAAATAAGAAATTTAAGTACAGCAGAAATTTTCTTTTATCTCCTATTATATTTCTCACTATTATCCCTAAATTCCTCCCAACAGTCAAGCTTGTCTCTTCAGCACTTAATTATCTTTATTGCACCCAAAGTAGTCTGTGTTCAAGGAAAACATTAAACACACAATTTAGAAAAGAAGAAAAACATGACATTCAGTATTGTCTTACTTTCAGAAAATATTTCTGTATGCATGTAGAGCTTACTATGAACTAGGGAATAATTTAACTTTATGACCCTCATATTCAGTTGTTAATTACTTTTCGTCGTCCTCAATCTATTCCTATTGCATCAATGGGAAACTATAGCAGTCCTCCAGTGACCAAAATTATACATGTCAATTGTTTTGAATATTAATTAAAAGCTCTGTGTCTTCATGGAAAACTACTTCCTACTTCAAAGGCATTGAGTTTCAGTGCTATAAAAAATTTACTTCAGTTAAAGTTTTCAGTGCATTCCAATCAATAAGATTATGGGTTCTTTTGTTGTTCTTCAACTCCTGGAAAGACAAACATTTTCAAATGAAGTAATTGATCTACAATATTTTCCCTATAAAGGAGCCTATTTCAAAAGAAAATAAATGTACCATATCTAACTTCCAAAAAAATACATATTGCAGAGAGAAAGCAGTTTAATTATTGAGGACTTTAATAACACAGTGAGCAGACGTTGGGAGAGCCAATCAACCATGTTTGCTGTGTGCTCAACAGGGGATGATGGGTATGGAAAGTGAGTTTTCATCATCTTGTACACTCGGTGCCTAAGGAAAGAGTACCTGCATCTGCTCACATGTGCACACACATATGACCACGTTTGGCTAAGCATGAAGATATGTGGAAGGAGGGACCAGCAGTTAGCTTAATGGCTATGTCACTGGACTCCCACATAGTCGACCGCGGTCCGCGTCTCAGACCCGGTGGTTTAAAACTCACGCCGGGTGCGTGTGCGTGTGTGCCCAAAATCCCGAGAGGAGAATGGAGGAGAAGGGATTGTGGCATGGCCATCCCCCCTGGGGGGTGATTTCTCGCTTTCTGTCTCTCTGTCTCTGTCTGTCTGGCGAGCACACATGCCATATAGCAAAAATCTCTCCAAAAAAAAAAAAAAAGATATGTGGAAGGAAAGATACCAACTCTTACTCCCACTGGGATTTTGTGGGATTTTGTTCTCTCTTATTCCGTTTCTCATCCTCTGAGAACAGAACAGGCAGCCAGAGAGTATAAGGTGAACACGACTGAAGGCCAGTTGTACCTGACAGTTGTGAAAAACAGTCATCACTCTTAATTAATCTTTGTTTCTGATACCTAGTGAAATAAATTTATGTGAAGACTATAACAAAATATGAAAAATTAATTTAAATGTTTTGTTTTTCTTTTTTAGTTTATTGCCATAGAGAATGTGCACTTGCCAGAGAGAGACAAAGAGAGGCGAAGTGAAAAGTCACCCCCTGGGGGGATGGCCACACTGCAATCCCTTCTCCTCCAGTCTCCTCTCAGGATTTTTAGGCACACGTGCACATGCGCCCAGAGTGATTTTCAAGCTGCCAGGTCTGAGACTTGGATTGCAGTTGGCCATGTGGGAGTCCAGTGTCTTAATCATTATGCCACTTGCTGGCCCCAAAATTTGTTTATCTTAATTATGCGATATCGCATACCTTTGCCAAGAAGAGGTTTTTATTCAACAGTAATTATAAACGTAGGGGTTTTTTTGTTTTGTTTTGTTTTGTTTTGTTTTTTAATTAGTAGGAGCCAGGAGGCAGTACATTGGTAATTCAATTCAACTGGACTCAGATGGAAAAGGTCCTGGGTTCAGTATATGTGCCTGTGGTCAGGGCTGGCTAAGACAGAGGGTGAACTGCAACACAGAAACCTTGCTGGGAGTACCATCTCTCTCTCTCTCCCCCTCCTTCTCTCCATCTCTCTTAGAAAAAATAAACTTTAGAGAAAAAGAAGAGCTTTCATAAAAGTCAAGAGAAAGAAAGCAGCAATTCTTGGGGAGTTATTATAATAGAGTATGCCAATGAATCTTCTGGGTACATCACACACGTCTTAAAGATGACACTCGCATACCAACTGAAGCAGCCCATCGGGATTCTACTCTTAGAGTGCCTGAT
Organism: Tupaia belangeri chinensis; assembly: GCF_000334495.1. Lineage (NCBI taxonomy): Eukaryota > Metazoa > Chordata > Mammalia > Scandentia > Tupaiidae > Tupaia > Tupaia belangeri. The sequence goes on from NW_006159595.1 coordinate 1,744,349, forward strand.
CTTGATTCTTGCCAAGGCTCGTTTGTGATCCTCGTTCTTTTCTCTGGACCAGGCCTTTGCAGCAGTGGGTTCTTTCATCCCTTTCTTTTCCAACACTCTCTGTACTTGCCACTTAGGGTATAGAAGACGCCACTGAAGGTTGGAAAGACAGGGGCAAGATGGTGGCACAACAGTAAAACATGACAACTTGAAAGGCTGACTGGGAATGTTCCGGGTTCACAAGTGAACCCAGAGTATGCCAGGTATGTGCAAGCTCATGATCCGGGGCTCGCTGAGGCTGGGCTGGATCACAGCATCAGCGTGCTGTTGGGGATGCTATCTCTCTCTCTCTCTCTCTCTCTCTCTCTCTCTCTCTCACATGTGCATAGAAAATAGATAAACTCTTTTTAAAAGTTAAAGAGATGAAAAGAAATCATATCACAGAACAACAACAAAACTCAAAAATCTATTACTTGACATTTTTGTTATTAAAACATTTCTCAGCAGACGATAAGAAGTGCAAGTGAAATATGGAAAGGTTGGCAGGACCAGCAGTTAGCATAATGGCTATATCGCTGGACTCCCACGTAGTCGACCGCAGTTCGAGTCTCAGACCCAGTGGCTTAAACTCACGCCGGGCACGTGTGCGTGCATGTCCAAGATCCCGAGAGGAGAATGGAGGAGAAGGGATTGCGGCGTAACCATCCCCCCTGGGGAGAGATTTCTCACTTTCTGTCTCTATGTCTCTCTTTGTCTGTCTGGTGAGCATACGTGCTCTATAGCAAAAACCTCTCCAAAAGAAAAAAAAGAATATGGAAAGGTTGGAGCATTCATACATTAATAGTGGGAGTATAAAATGGTGCAGCCACTTTAGAAAACAACTTAGTAGCGCCTCAACCTGTTAAATATAGAGTTATACAACCCTGCCGTGCTATTCCTAGAAATATACTTTAAAAAGATGAAAACTATGTTGCATTAAAGAAAAAAATTATCCTGACACTTGTTAAAATGGCAAGGGAGATTTTTCTCAGGAACTGTTGCAATAGCCATCAAAACTATTGCTATAAGGAAGAGGGTTCAGGCTCAACTCCTAACCTAGCTAAGACAGCTGGGGATTTACAGCCAGTGAGCAGAGTAAGGGAGTCAGTCATGGAATCGGGCTGAACCAACTTAACAGGATTCTTGCTGAAGGCAAGTCAAGGACTTACATATCAAACGAGAAAGAGGAGAAATTTAATCAGATATCAAGGGTAATCGGATATCAATAATAGGGGTATTCTTGCTAAACTGACTAGCAGGATTTTTTTGGGGGGGGCGGGGAGTTTTTTTGCCTTAGGGTATGTGTGCTTGCCAGAGAGAGAGAGAGACACACAGAGACGGTGAGAGTGAAAGTGAGGGGGGATGGCCACACTGCACTCCCTTCTCCTCCATTCTCCTCTTGGGATTTTAGGTACACTCCCACACGTGACCAGTGTAAGTTTTAAGCCACAGGGTCTGGAATTTGAACTGCAGTTTGCCATGTGGGAATCCAGCAACGTGACCACTAAGCCATCTGCTGGCCCCGGAGCAGGTTTCTCACTAAAACTAATACAGGCCTGACAAGTATAGGCCAAGGTCAAGAAGTCAAGGCCTAGCTCAGCAAAGGCCTCAGAGGAGCCTGATGAAGTTTCTGTTCATCCAGTCCAAAGCTTGTACCAGCAGTGTTCTTTGCAGTAGCCAGAAAGTTCGAATAACTTAAAGGTCCATCCCATGAAAAGAGGCAAACAAATACTATGTATCCATACAGGGGTGGCATCAAAAAAGTTTGTGGGAAAGTAGAATTAAAGTATAAGTTTATTTTGGAACAAAAAAATTGAAATCAATGTATACTTTTTTCACTAAATTTTTGAAGACCCCTCATGCAATGGGATATTACTACATAATACAAAGGCATGATGTGTTAATGCATGCTATAACAAAGGTGAACCTTGAAAACATTATGCTAAGTGAAAGAAACCAGTCATGAAAGACATATCGTATAATTCCATTTGGGCAGAATAGGCAAATCTATAGGAACAGAAACCAAATTAGTGGCTGCCAGGGACAGGAGGAAGGGAAAGTGGGGAGTGACTGGTGATGGGTACCTATGGTTTCCTTTGAGAGTAGGAAAAATGGTCTGAAATTAGATAGTGGTAATGGTTGTACATTACAAATATACTAAAAACACTGAAGTGTATGCTTTCACAGGGCGAGTTCAATGTTACGTGAGTTGTATCTCAATAAAGCTATTATTGAAAAATTCTCAGACGTTTCTACAAGCAAGGCCCTAGACACGTACTAATTTGTTCAATTCTCATTCTTTCCCATGTTTCTTCCCCTGTGGCTGTGGATAAATAATTACTCTCGCTTTACTAAGGAGAGCGAATCCACTCTAGTTCCTGGTTCATTCCCTGGTTCTCTTTATCAATATGTTCTGCTAACAAAATGGATGCTGACCCTTCTTTACATCCCAATGGTCACTAATATTTCCCTCTCTTAAAAAGAGGAAATTTCAGGGCCAGCAGGTGGCATGGTGGTTTAAGTGCTGGACTCCCATTTGGCCCACCGCAATTTGAGTCCAAAACCTGGCAGCTCGCTCGCTCTCTCTGTCTCATACTTGCCCTACAGCAAATTTTTTAATTAATTAATTAATTCTATTTTTAAAAAAGAGGAAATATCTATACTCAGGTTTAATTTCAAAGTTTCGTGAGCTCTTTCACTAGATAACAAAGTTTTATATTAAAATAAATTGTGTCTGTTATATTTTCAAGGCATGTGCTTCCAATAAAGTTATCTTAATTTAAAAAGAAAAAAATTCAAAACGAAAAAGATAAGAGAATTATCATATAATAGTTACAAGGTTGCATAGTACTTTTAATAATCAACATAATCAAATGGACACAGTCAGTCATAGTTCATTCAAAGAGGAACAATTATAGTGTTACATAGCTCTGATTAAATCTCTATTATTTAACTCCTATCAGAATTTATACCCATTCAGGTTATTCTGAGGGCATATTAATAAAATATTAAATGTGTAAATAATGTACTACAGTGAGGAAAAAAATATGACATGCAAATCAAATGAAGCCTGGCATATGGATATGGCATTAAAAAATAAAAAATGAACTGACTACATACAATCGGCTACAAAACGCTTCTTTTAATGAAATAGCAATGACTCCAGCTATCTAGTTATGCCATCCACATGTTGAAAACTATGACCATCCATTATGCTCAGCTTTAGATAGCCCCTAACCTGAACCCTAACTCTTGTTCTGTGTTGTATGAAGACTTCAAATAGTGCTGGGCTGTGGAGCGAATTAGGAGGACGTTGGAATGAGTGAATTCAGAGAAACAGAGCTGAGGGGAGCTCATCATGGCATACAACTATATTGAAAGGTCAGATATAGAAGTGTCCCATCAATTATTTTTTCACCTTATTGAAAAAAGAAGAACTGGAAATAGATTTGAACAACCTGACAACCTCATTTAGGATGGCATTCTTTCACAGTTAAAGGAAACCCTGCTTAGCAACTTAAACAGACAGGGGTCTCCACATTGAGAGTCCAGGAATGTATAGTCCTGGGCTGACAAATGGCTCAATGGTTTCATCAGGGACCAAGCTCTTCCATCTTTCCACTCCACCATTCTAGAATGTGAGCCTTTGTCCTCATGCTGGTTGCCTCTTGTTTTATAAGATGGCTACTGCATCGCCCACACCTCCCCTCCATGACATCTATGTACTAGATAAGAGGAAAAGTGGGATTGAAAGAGGTAACCAATTCAAAAACTTGCCTTGAAATCTCTAACCAGTTTCTGTTAATAGTTTGTTGATAGAAACCAGGTCAAGTGCTAGGACCAAGCAGTGGTCCAACAGTGATACAATGGTGATACAACTGGGCCTCCATGAGAAGGGCCGGGATTCCCATCCGGGAGCCTTCCTGTACACACTGGACACATGCACACACTCCTATAATCTGGAATGGCTAGGGCTTGAGGTGCATCACAGCAGGAAGATCTTGGAAAGTTAAAGAATGTCAGCTGGCTACTCCTTGATGTAAAGTAAGCTGCATTGTTGCATTAAGAAAATCAATGTCCTTAAGGAGGCAGGCTAGAATGAATATTGGGTAGGCAACTAACACTGAGTTTTTCTTGGTTTGGGTTGTTGTTGGTGCTGTGTGCATGTGTGTGTGTGCGTGCGCGTGCACGCGCGTGATATTTTAGGCAGGATCTTGCTGTGTTGTGATCTGCCTGCCTGTCTTCCAAGTGGCTAGAACCACGGTACAGTCCACCATACCCAGAGTCTTTCAGACATGATCTTGCTACATTGCCTACACTGGCTACAAGCTTACAATGCTCTGCCTCAGCTTCCTAGTAGCTGGACTAGAGGTACCTATATAACTGGCTTTTTAGGGTGGGCCAGGAATCAAACTAGGGCTTCCCATGTGGCCTCTGACTGTTAAGCAGCAGTTTCTAGCATGCATTACTGTAACCAGGTCTAGTACTGAGGATTTTTTTATTGTTCTTTTTAAAACACAATTATTTATTTTATTTTATTTATTATAATTATTTTCTTTGCCATAGGGCATGCCCATTCACCAGAGACAGAGAGAGAAGAGGAAAGTGAGAAAGCAAGTTGCTAGGTTGAAGACTCGGACCGTGGTTGGCCATGTGAGAGTCCTGCACCCCAACCACCATGCCACCTGCTGGCCCCCGCAGTGGGTTTTATAGATGTATTTTTTCAGTGGCTTGAAAGTTCTCTATAAAAACTTTAAAATTTTAATGTTTTGGTTTTCATATTGATTATAACTTACCAATAATAAATACTGAGCTAGACGTCCAGCTTATAGTCAGATGAGCCAGAAATGCTTTGTGACTTCATTACCCCTGTTTAAGTCTATATTTATGATGGGAATGATGCCAAAGATTATTACTTTTATTGTCATGGGTGAATGAGAAAAGGAAAAAGAGAGAGAGAGAGAGATGGACCATACATAAAGGATGTGCTTAGACAAAACGAAGATCAAAGTACATCACAGAATGCTGACTGTTGAAGTAGATTTAACAGCTGCGCCATCATTACTGGAGACTTTGCCTTTGGCCAGTGTCTTGCAAATGTACATGTTCAGACAACGACAAAGAAGTATTGACTATTTGGAACAGTTTTCTTATTGCTTCCAGTGTTTGGAACCTAGGTACTTAAAAGAGCCAGGCATTTAGAGCTGCGCCAGGCCTCTAATCTAGGTGTTTCATGAACAAATGTGTGTTACTGTTCCGAAAACATAAAAAACGCATAAGCTTTACATCAGAAAGAAAAAGAAAAACTGGGCATCTGTACATTATTGTGTCTAGCTGTATATTATTGTGCCTAGCTAAAGCTAGTTTCTTCTGTAGTTTTTTTTTCACTATAGTATCATGGTTGCTCAAAAAAGCAATCACTAGAATCATCAACCATAGTACTAAAAGAAAAAAAAAAATACCAACTTTAAAGTCACTTCAGCACTGGCTGAAAAATATGATGCACTACCATCCAAGAAGTATGGCACTGTGTCGTAGCTGAGTTCTTGCCCAGTTTCAAAGCATCATTCTACTCCATAGTAAACAGACTGGCGCTGAGGAGTCTGTTCTGAGCATTTTATCACTCCGACCAAGACAACTTGTAGACTCTAACTTATCAACCTGCCAGATTACTAAGCTATTGTATAACAATAAATAAAGAGTCTCCAAAAGGACAAAACATAGTGGCTCCAGTTATTAATATTGAAAAGGGCTTCCTCTCTCCTTTGGAGAAAATTAACTCTCTGAATGTTCTACAGCTTCCTGGAGCAGTTGCAGTGGTTTTGAAGCCTCTGCTTTTCTATTTAAAGTCCCAAATGAAAAATGCCATTATGTGAGGAACCAGCTACCAATTGCAGGAACATGACGAATATCAGGTTTCAAAACAACTTGAAATGGCAGATTTTTCCACCCAAGGGTTATCTACTTAATGAGCCCAAACTCATGTTCAAAACTGCCCCAAGCCAATAGGACTGTTCTTTCTAGTTGAGTTGTATCTTAATCTTTCCTTCAGCCAATGCTCTTGTGTCCTGCTCTGCCATGGACTTTCCTGCTGTGCCCCGCTGATCCTCTCCAGTCATCTCTACCTTCCCCTTCCTCGTCCCTCCTCCCAAATCTTCTGCCCACAAGAAAACTACTTAGAGCCCCTTTGAGGCTTTAAACACTCAGATTTCATTAAAATTTTATGTGAACAGTATGAGTGAAAGATGTTAACCAACACAAAGCTTTCTTCAATCACTACTTAATTCCTTGTAGACCTGAGCTTCCAACTCTGAGTTTTAATTTTTCTGAGATCCCAGAATATATAAGAAGATCCAGTTTATAACCAGATGTAACTTTTAAAAAAAATCCCATTTTCTTTATTCCTTTTATTTTCCAGATTTTTCATACCTAAACTGGCTGAAATCTTTTCTTTCTGTCTTGCTTATCCTCAATTTCCTACCCAAACTCTCCCAGAGGAGATGGATAAATTTCTCAGCAAACACAACTTATCAAGATTGAACCAGGCAGAAACAGAAAACCTGAATAGAGCAATAAATAATATCAAGATTGAGTCAGTAATTAAAAGTCTCCCAGAAACAACAACAAAAAAAGCTCAGGGCAGAACAACTTTACTGCTGAATTCTATCAAGCTTTTAAAGAATAATTAACATCATGTTCAATTCTTCTCAAACTTCAAAACAACAATGACAAAAAAAGAAAGTGAGGCAATTCTCTCAAACTCATTCTATTAAGGAAAGCATTACCCTCCTACCACAACTAGAGAAGAACACAATAAAAGGAAACCACGAACTACTATCCCTGAAGAACATAGGTGCAAAAACGTTCAATAAAATATTAGCAAATGCAATTCAACCGCGTCTCAGGAAGATTTTACAACATGACCCAAGTGTGATTTATCCCAGGACTACAAGGATAGTTCAACATATAACAAATAAGGAAAAGTGACTCAGCACGTCAACAGATGAGGCCAAAAACATGATCATCTCAATAGATGCACAAAAAGCATTGGATAAAATTCAATATTTCTTCATGATAAAAACTCTCAACAAACTGGGAATATAAGGAACAGCCCTCAACACAACAAAGGCCAATAAATGATGGACCCAGCAAACATCACACTGAATGGAGACAAGTTGAAAGCTTTTCCTGTAAGAATCTGAATAAGGCAAGGATGTCCATTCTCATCACTCTCTTTCAATACAGTACTAGAAGTTCTGGCCAGAACAATTAGGTAAGAGAAAAAAATAAAGGCCATCTAAATTGGAGATGAGAAGGTCAAATTTTCCCTGATTTTGGTATCACTTCACATTAGAAAAGTCTAAAGACTCCCTCTCTTTTATTCCTTATCTAGACCCTCGGGACTTTCTCCAGTGTAAACCTTCGATTTCAGAATCTCCTTCCACTTCCAGCTGATTCACTCCATCTACATGGGAAAAGGCAGGATGTGAGTAACACCAAACAGGAATCGCCTAAGCTTACTCAGGATGTTGGAGAAGGGAGATGCATTACATGCAAGCTTCTTTGAGTATTTGTTCACATACGGTTTAGTGACACCATTGGTCACTCAAGTGATCCAAATGCATTCTCTTACGTATGAAAATAACATCTCTTCTTGATTTTTCCGCCAGCATAAAGTTGTGATGCTGCCAGTCTGATCACCAACACTATCAACACTATTGGTCATTCAGAAAATGACCTAAATTTTTTTATTATTAAAGTAATTATTTTCATTAGTTTAATTGTTTTATCAATTTTTATTTTTACTATCACTTTTTAACTAGAAACTCAAAATTAAAAACGTTTTGTGGATAACTGACAAATCTTCAAGATTGTCTGACCCATGTAAGAAACTCCGAGTTAGATGGTCTCAAAGTCCTTCTCGGCGCAAACGTTTCATGTCTCTAAGTGAATCGAGGTAAGTCAATGCAGAAAGATGGTATGATGCCTCAATGCCACCTTTGGTACCCTTAAACCTTAAATCACTCTTTCTTCATAGACTCTGAGGTGGACTCCAGACATTAAATAGCTTCCTCAGCAGAAATAACTGGAGATATATCTCATACTTGGCACTTAATGAGCCCTAGTTAATTCAACAGTGAAGTCTCCTAAGGTAATAAAGAAGGAGAAGCTCTACTGTTCTGACTTCATACGGGACCATCCTAAGTGACTAGTAAGACAGCTTTCTCTGCAGAACTCACTAGGCATCTAAAAGATGGAATAAAGATGAGCTGCCAGGCAGCCCCATAGCCTAGTGGTTAAGGGAGCTGGATCCCACATAGCTGACCATAGTTTGAACTCCAGCCTCAGCAGTTTGAAAAACACACAGAGCATATGTGCATGTGTGTGTGCCCAAAATTCCTATAGGAAGGAGAAATGAAGAAGGAGGGAATGTGACATGACCACACCCCATTGTGAGGGTACCTTCTCCCTCTTCCTGTCTCTCTTTAGGAAGCACATGTAGTTTAAAAAAAAAAAAAAAAAAGAATGTTTGACCCACTCTTCTGAAGCATGAAACTCACACCATTAATTATTTGAAAACTTGGATTGCATTTTGAATTTTTCTTCATGAGCAAATACTTTGGAAAAGGGGTTATGCTCTCACAAAATATTAGCTATTGGATATCATCAAGCTTTTATTCATGCTGTTTAGCATCTTCATACCTCCCTAGAAATCTTCTACCCTCTCTTCTCCACTTATAATTCAGTATATTCTAAAAGTTTTAACTCAACTGCTCACCTCCTGCTGGAACCTTTTCCCACTCGAGCTTAGAGCAATCCTCCTCCTCTGCCTACTCCTTACTTTTAGCCACAGATGGCTAAAATATAATGAACTATTTTCTCTCTCCTAGGTAAATTCCAGTATGTTGTAAGATCTCAGAACTCAGAAGTCACTCTTCTCTCAATAAGCAGAGCTCAGAGTTTATCACAACTATGGTTGACACTAGTTCAGAAGACAGAACAGCA
>NW_006159595.1:1753403-1796207 GCF_000334495.1 Tupaia belangeri chinensis
GGATGACCGTGGTTTTGCTGATGGAGTAGGAAGGGGGAGACTGGGATGGGAGATCCTGGTAGCCAGTATGGCCTGAAAGCATGGACAGCATCACAGGAGGTCCTCAAGGGGACTCCCCTCTCCAACCTGCCTAAGGCTTCTGTGATCCATTGTCTTCTCCACCACAAATCTGACTGAGAGAAAAACCAAGTTGTAGCCCAACGGGCACTTTAACTCTGAGCCCAATTTTGTTCACTCGTGTTCCTGGCTGAGCCAGGCTTTATCATTAGGAAACATAGGGAAGTGTGTCTACCAGCTTACTGTTTGCGTCCTCTCAGGCGATGATCCACCTCGGGCAGAAGGACTACGAGACTGCTTTTGTAAAGAACACCCTGCTCACTTGGCCATGGAACAACTGCCCCGGCCTCCTTCTTGATTGGAAGACATACCCAGGAACATAAGGTACGGGACATTCCAGACTAGGTCCAAGTCCTTCAGCAGTCCAGAAAGTCTCAGTTTGACTCCCTATTGTGTAGTGTGAGGGGTCACAATAACCTGCATGAATTACATGTGAGCAACCCCAGTGAGGGACTGAGCTACAGCCAGATTCAGATGCATCGTCCCTGACTCCACCTTCTCAGGAACAGAGACCCCCAGGGAGACACTTAAGACTGTCCTCAATTTTAGCTGTGCACACACACAGCGGGGATTGTGAATAAGGGAAGAGAAAGATCAAAGCAAAAAGATGAAGCCAGGGAAAGATAGAGAGGGGGTTAAAAGAGAGAGGAGGGCACAGGAGAGTGAGGGAGAAGGCAAGCAGGAGGGAGCCAGGTGGGGACAGAAAGAGAGAGACGTGGCCGGTAATGAGGTGGTTCATCCTCGCTTTCATTTCCTCTCCTTGACATTTAGACATCCTCCTCCAAAGCATGTCGCCTTCCTGACTGAAGTGGGTGGTATAGCACTGGGGGATGCGCCACCTTCTACAGCACAGTGCCCCAAGGGCTCGGGGTTCTGGTCCTCACCCTGTCCTGTGCTGACTTCACTAAAGTCCAGGCACTTTAATGTCTCCACTCTAGTCGGCTCAGCTACTTCAACTAAATCCATTTCCATCAAATTATCACTTCTAGCAGTGATAGAAAAATTAATGATTTCTTGAAGGGACTATTGTATTTAAATATTTCAAGCCTCTTGGTATGATGTGTGTCAGCCAGAGAGAAACATATTGACTGGGAGCCGCGGCTAATGCTGGCGTTTATAAATATCCTGTCAGATAAATAATGGCTCTCAATGGATCCAATATGATGTACAGTTCTAAAGCAAGCAGGGTTTTGCCAAGAGGCTCAAAGGAAACTGCCACCACAATAGCAAGGGCTGAATAATGGGATTTCCCTTTATCCTTCCTACCAGAGAAAGGAGCAGTAGAGAGGGTGGCTCTGCAGGCCCCAAGGAGAAGGCAGATTGATTCCTTAGATTCCACAAAGGGCCCAAACTTCCAAGGCTTCCCGCCGAGAGCCTTAGGAATACCAAGGAGCAAGGACCATTTGCATTTGAATCCATTTGACAAATGAGCAGACAAGTGGAGGCACTGGAAGGCGGCTCTTGCTGACATCAGCAGCCAGACCCTCTTGCCATGCAGATGCCCCAAAGTCCATACATTAATTAGGTCATTGGGAAGGTCATGATGTATTTTTCCATGCTTTTCTATGCAAAAATGCATCATGACTTTCCTGACGACTGGACAGCTCCGATCAAGACTGAACGCTGTTGTGACTAAGGCAGTGTAGACCATCCAGCCATCCACTTTATGTCCTGTCATCCCCCCATTTCCTCTCCTTCCTCCCATTACTTATTCTTTTGTCCATTTCACTTCACATGAGAGAAGGAACCCAATCAGGAAATGCAAACAATGGCATGTTGCTCCCTGTTAAGAGTTGCAACCGAAATTGGGTGAGCGGCCCCCGTGGGTGGGTGGGAGGATTAAAACTGCTGGTTGGAGAGAAGATGCTGCTATTGTCTGTGGACTTCAATTATCCATAGACAGTTTCGGACTGACCCCACTACGCTGGCATGCCTACAATTCATCTTCAAAAGGCATTTGATGATGAGAAGTTAGAGGACTTTAAAATTCTGAACAACCCCATTCAAAGTGAAAGAGTCACTTATCCTGGACTCTTCTGACCTACTCTGGGTTTTAATGTAGCCTTCTATTTAAAGCAATTGAGAATCTCTGCTCTCTAATAGATAAATAGAGTTGAAAGATTAATTAAATGTGCAGCAGAAACTGCCCTATCATATTTTATATGAGGATGTGACCGAAAAAGAAAAAAAAAAGAAACCATGCAAATCAACAATAATTCAAAAGACCTCATCTTAACTGAAATCTTTTTGTTAATACATTAATAAAAATACAACTTTTAAAAAATAGAAGTCTAACTTGTTAGTGCACTGGCACCATACTAAATTTCTTTGCGTGAATAATATATCCCCACATTCCAGCGAAGGATCCATTTAGGCTATTGATTTATGGTAGGGAAGAGAAATCAGCTACCCACACATTTTGCGTGTGTGTTTGAATCAAGAGACACACTTTTCCCCCTCCCCAAACACCGTGACCTTTAGTTATGGAATTACTGCAGCATCTCTGAATCTATTTGTATTTTACAATGTCTTTTAGGAAAAAACGGTGTGGCCTTTGCATGGGCTGCCAGAGACACAGAGAGTCCCTCTGCTTCTTGCACCAGCACACATACACCGTGGAGGCTGGAGAGACGAGTCCTCTACCATACCCACCTTGGGGTCTCAATCCCAGAGGAACTTTGACAGCCTTCGAAAGAGAAAGATGATGGACATATAACCTGCCTCGGTTTTTCATGTTTGTAAAGGAAATGTCCTCGACTGACAACAAACCAAATGGCCATAGGCCTCCTGGGTACTCAGCTCCTTGGACACATTTTGTAAAGTTAGAAGAAAGGAAAAAAGCAAAGAAACTGGCTGCTACTTTCAGAGCTTCTACTTGCCTGTCTGAATTGAGCTCAGAAAGCTAGAAGCTGGGCATTGCCTTTAAACCCTTCGTGGCTCACCTTGGTGACTGCTAACTGCCCCACCACACAGCTGAAATACTCTCTCATCTTCCGTGAAGCTAGTCTTTCAAATCTCACTGTTCATCATAAAGTCACAAGGTTGCCATATATTAGGGGGAAAATGCCAGCTTCTTGCATTTCTACAATTAGTAAGAAAAGTCCCAACCTGGGAATCTGGGCTCTGACGTAAGCTCCACCAATAACCTCCCCATGACACCTCAGTGACTGTGTCTCCTGAATGCGCCAGGACCGATGTCTACCCTGCCGTCCTGCCAGCCTCTTGGAGACTTTAGAAGAACAAATGCAAGGGGCACTCCTTTGAAAGGTGTGTGGCATCGGCATGCTGTTTATTTTCCTTTTGTCCAGTCAGACTTGTCACCCTAACAAAGATGACACATCATGCTCAGATGTCTAACTGCCTTTCCCTCTCGGGTGTTTGGGGCTCTATTGGCATCCACAGTTGTACCTCCTTCCTCTCGTCCTCGGGCCTTTGTACATTTCTAAATGGGGACACAACTTTTGGAAACTAGCATCATGTGACTAGCAAAGATGCAAGTTTTTCCCTCCATAAGTTATGGAAAGCTTAGCTCTAACTGAAGGCCATGCCATTTATTCATCAAACCACTCTTTCTGGAGAGCTTAGCTCTAACTGAAGGCCATGCCATTTATTCATCAAACCACTCTTTCTGGAGTGGGTATTGAGAGCAGGCCAGTATGCACTTGAGATTCACCAATGAACCACGCAACCTACATTTTAATCGGAGAAAAGGATAAAAGAGTAATATAGAGTAGAAAAGGAAACAAGGGTCAGTGGTTAAACAGGGAGATTTCACATGGCCAACTATGTGGTTAAGTCCCAGATCTGGTCACTTAAAAAACATTCTGGGTACATGCGTGGGCATGCCCAAAATCTCAAAAGGAGGGAGAAATGGAGAAGAGAAGATTACAGCATGACCATCCCCTCGGAGGGTGCTTTCTCACTCTCTCTTCTTCTCTCTCGTTCTCTGTATCTCTGGCAAGCACACATACCCTCTGGTGAATTAAAAGAAGGAAGGAAGGTGGTGTGGTAGTTAAGGCACTGGATTCCCACATGGCTGACCACCATTCCAGTCCCAGGCATGGAGGCTTGAAAATAACACTGGGCATATATGCATGCATGCTCAAAATTCCAGGAGGAGAATGGAGGAGAAGGGATAGCAGCATGGTCATCCCCTTGGGGGTGATTTCTCACTTACTCTCTCTGTCTCTCTTTGGCAAGCTTACACATATGCCCTATGGCAAAAACCTGAAAGAAATAAAGAAAGAGAAACAAAACTAAACCAGATAACTATCCATGGGGTGGAAGCCTTATGAAGAGCTCTGATACAATCCCCAGGAAGTCACAGCTCTGGGGAGGAAGCAGCAGCTACACGCGTAATAAATGCCCTGGTCACTCGGCACTGGCTGGTTCGCTCAAAAAAATAGATGACCTCATGTGGGATTTTTTGGTATTTTGTTTTTTAAGACAGGATCTCATCACTTCATGATTCTGCTGCCTCAGTCTCCCAGAGCCACTGGGCCTCCAGGCAGCTGGGACAGTGGGGACCATAGGTGGTTGGACTAGGAATGAAATACAGGCCTCCCATGGGGTCCCAACCTGTGGAGCACAGCATCCTAGAAGCATGAGCCAATATAGCTGAACTTTCGTGGGCTCCTTTTTTTTTAAACACCAATTTCTAGGTAAATTTTTTAAGAATTATTTTAATTTTATTTATCTATTATTATTCTTTGATTTGACCAGAGAGATACAGAGAGAGAGGGAAAATGAGAAGGCAAGCCACCAGGTCCGGGACTTGAACCACGGTCAGCCATGGGGGAGTCCAGCACCTTAACCACCAAACCACCTGCCAGCCCCTCATGGGCTCCATTTTAACGAGCAAAGTAACATCCTACTTGAGATCATATAACCCAGTAGGTAGGAAATCACTTGGCAAATGAAGTAACCTCTTTCTTTATAACCAAAAAGTTAGGTCTAATATATTGTTCTCATTTAATTATACACACACACACACACACACACACACACACACACCCTTCTATGAGAAAGAGAAGGAAAAGATAGGGAGAGATATAGACAGGTACGTTTAACAGGGCCTTGCATGTTGAAATCTTCTGGCCCCAGCCTCCCAACTACCTAGGATTATAAACGCACAAAACTGCATTCACCCGTGTTGGGGTTGGGTGCAAGCAGGCAGGTATCAAACCCAGGCCTCCCATGAAGCTTCCAGCCTCCCCAGCAGTGGCGCTACCTGCGTGCCACCACAGGAAATGATCCTCATTTTAATTATACTTTTGGCCACCCACAAGCATATAAACCAAGAGAGTAATGGGAATTAAATATGCATTATCTGGGGACCAGCAGATGGCATAGTTGCTAGACTCCCACATAGCGAACCGCAGTTCGAGTCCCAGACCTGGTGGCTTCAAAATCTCACGTGCATGCATGGCCAAGATCCTGAGAAGAGAATGGAGAAGGTGTCATGGCGTGGCCATCCCCCTGGGGGTGATTTCTCACTCTCCCTCTCACTCTCTGTCTGTCTCCTTCTCTCTCTAGCAAGTACACGCACACTAAGGCAAAAACTTCTTTTAAAAATGTGTTTGGGCCAGCAGGGGCACTAGACTCCCACATGGTTGGGTAGTTCAAGTCCCAGGCCCTGCCTTGAAATTCATGCCAAGTGCATGTGTGTGCATGCCCAAAATCCCAAGAGGAAACTAGAGGAAAAGAGATTGTAGTGTGGCCTTCCCCCCGCTGGTGGTGATTTCTTACTTTCTCTCTCTCTCTCTCTCTCTGTCTCCTGTGAGCCCACATACCCTGTAGCAAAAAATCTAAAAAAAAAACCTACTTCCATGATCCCATCCTCTTCCTAAAGACTTTCCCAATTTTCTATTAGACATTAGGAAAATCAAAATAAAGTTTTTAAAGAGATTTTTTTCCCTTAGTATAATATGCGTTTATAGCTCTCAAAACATTTTATCTTTTCCTTCAAAATGTTTGCAGGCCCTTTTGCTCACCCACTAACAACATACCTCAGACCCTTTCATTTCTCTTTATGGGGATTTCCTGTATTCCTTATCAAATTTCCTCTGGTTACAACATCAGCTTCTAACTCGAAATAACCACCAAACACATCCTTTGCCCTCAGCCCCTACACTGCAAAGGGCCCCCAATCATTCTAACCCCTGATTGGCAAGACACTTTCCTAAGTCATCCTGGCACATGTAGCTGCTCCTCTTTGTTCTCCAAGATCCTGCCGCGAGTTGGCAGCAGACCTGGGAACCAGCAGCTGCTTCTTCAGACCCTCAGTTGCACATCCTGCTCTTTTCTCTCCAGCTGACGGCAGGCATCGTACCCAAAGTGAGCAGGCTATTCTGGAAACCTTTTCCACACCAGCAGGCGAGCCTTTGCGACTCTACAGGAAAAGCGCTGGGAAAGGCGAAAATCTTCACTCAAAGTTTTCGTCAGGAAATGGAATTCCTCCAAAATGGAGCAGCCATGCTGTCACCGGACAAAGCCAGCAGGAAGATCTGCCCTGAGCCTCCATCCATTCTCCGCTGTGAAGAGAGATTTCCTTCCACGGCAGCTGTGCATGCCAGTTTAGAACTTCACTTCTTTGTGAGCACAGAATGAATTTTTACTCTAAAATAAAATATGAAGAATTTTAAGTACAATAACCTCACAACCTGCAAGGAATTTGTTCCAGGAACAGCTGCTGAGAGCAAAATCCACGGAGGATGCTCAGGTCCCTGATAAAAAGTATAATAATCTTTCCATGTGCTTCAAATCTTCTCTAGATTATGTACAATACCTAATGGCACCTGAATGCCATGGAAATCGTTGTTTTACTGTATCATTTAGAGAACAGTGAAAAGGAAAAAGGCATGTACATGCTTAGTACAGAGGACATCATCACAGACCTAAATTACCGTGTAGTCGGCAGCAACGGAACACTTGCCATCCAAGGTTGGTTGAATCTGCTTCTGGGGAGCGCGTAGATATGGAGAGCTGTCTGTATTTCAAACCAGAGTTTTCTGGTTTTGTGGTTTGGTTTTGCCAGAGGGTATATGAGCTCGTGGGGGAGGGAGGAAGCACCCCCAGTGGGGCATGGCCATGCTGCAACCTCTTCTCCATTTCTCCAGCCCATTGGGATTTTGGACATGCATGCCATAGGCCCAGCATGTTTTTCAAGCTACCAAGGCCAGGACTCAAACTACACAGTCAGCTATATGAGATCTGGCTCCCTTAACCACCAGGCCACAGGAATGGCCCCAAATCAGAGCTTTCAAAATACAATCTGGGGCCTCTCTGACAAGAACCCAATCCATCTTTCCAACACTATCTTCCATAGCTCCACTTCATGTGCTTCAAACTCTGAGCAAAATACCAGAAACATCATTTCCTTTGAAAAGAAAAAAAATTAAAAATCTAGCACTTTCCAAACTCTGAGTATTTACTCCTCCAATTCCTCGGTCTTGGAATGTTCTTCATTTTCAACCTTCATTTGAGGGTCCAGTTGCTGCCTCAGACATGAATCCTTCCTCCGCTCCCACAGCCAAAATCAGACTTCCCTTCTCTGTGTCCTCCCAACACATCACTTACAGGTTTACAGTAGAATGGTCACGTTCTGTCATGTGTAAGTAGGTATTGCTTATAAAGTCACTGTGGGCAAGTCCTGGCTTTTAATAATTCTGGCTTTTTCTCCAGTGTCTAGCACATGTTGAAGTAATATTTAAATATCTGCTGAATGTAGGACAAGCAGACGACATAATGGTTACGTCACTATACTCCCATATATTCAAACACGGTTCGAGTCCTGTACCCAGCAGCTTTAACTCATGCCAGGCGCATGTGCATGCATGCCCAAGGTACCGAAAGAATGGAGGAGAAGGGATAATGGTGTGGCCATCCTCCCTGGGGAGTGATTTCTCACTTTCTGTCTCTCTGTCTCTGTCTTTCCAGTGAGCCCATGGGCCCTATAGCAAAAATCTCTCTATAAAATAAATTATAATTTTTAAAAATCTGTTGAATGTGAATGATTAAGTTACATTTTCTTCAGTGATAAGTTGTACAGGAAAGGAAGCTTCTTTTATGAATATATATGTGTCTCTTCTTCTTTGTATGTTGCTGAAATGTTGAACAAAGTGTCTGGTATGTAGTAATAATTTCCTACATTTTTTGTCATTGTTGAGAAGGAGGAATGTTCTAGTCTGTTTTGTTGCTAATAACAGAAAATACCTGAAACTGGGTGATTTATAAAAATAGAGGTTTATTCCGTTCACAGTTTATTCAGCTCCCTGGTCCAAGGCCCAGGGGTCACCTCTGGTGGGGATCTTCTAGGATTCACCCGTGTTGGGGTTGGGTGCAAGCAGGCAGGTATCAAACCCAGGCCTCCCATGAAGCTTCCAGCCTCCCCAGCAGTGGCGCTACCTGCGTGCCACCACAGGAAATGATCCTCATTTTAATTATACTTTTGGCCACCCACAAGCATATAAACCAAGAGAGTAATGGGAATTAAATATGCATTATCTGGGGACCAGCAGATGGCATAGTTGCTAGACTCCCACATAGCGAACCGCAGTTCGAGTCCCAGACCTGGTGGCTTCAAAATCTCACGTGCATGCATGGCCAAGATCCTGAGAAGAGAATGGAGAAGGTGTCATGGCGTGGCCATCCCCCTGGGGGTGATTTCTCACTCTCCCTCTCACTCTCTGTCTGTCTCCTTCTCTCTCTAGCAAGTACACGCACACTAAGGCAAAAACTTCTTTTAAAAATGTGTTTGGGCCAGCAGGGGCACTAGACTCCCACATGGTTGGGTAGTTCAAGTCCCAGGCCCTGCCTTGAAATTCATGCCAAGTGCATGTGTGTGCATGCCCAAAATCCCAAGAGGAAACTAGAGGAAAAGAGATTGTAGTGTGGCCTTCCCCCCGCTGGTGGTGATTTCTTACTTTCTCTCTCTCTCTCTCTCTCTGTCTCCTGTGAGCCCACATACCCTGTAGCAAAAAATCTAAAAAAAAAACCTACTTCCATGATCCCATCCTCTTCCTAAAGACTTTCCCAATTTTCTATTAGACATTAGGAAAATCAAAATAAAGTTTTTAAAGAGATTTTTTTCCCTTAGTATAATATGCGTTTATAGCTCTCAAAACATTTTATCTTTTCCTTCAAAATGTTTGCAGGCCCTTTTGCTCACCCACTAACAACATACCTCAGACCCTTTCATTTCTCTTTATGGGGATTTCCTGTATTCCTTATCAAATTTCCTCTGGTTACAACATCAGCTTCTAACTCGAAATAACCACCAAACACATCCTTTGCCCTCAGCCCCTACACTGCAAAGGGCCCCCAATCATTCTAACCCCTGATTGGCAAGACACTTTCCTAAGTCATCCTGGCACATGTAGCTGCTCCTCTTTGTTCTCCAAGATCCTGCCGCGAGTTGGCAGCAGACCTGGGAACCAGCAGCTGCTTCTTCAGACCCTCAGTTGCACATCCTGCTCTTTTCTCTCCAGCTGACGGCAGGCATCGTACCCAAAGTGAGCAGGCTATTCTGGAAACCTTTTCCACACCAGCAGGCGAGCCTTTGCGACTCTACAGGAAAAGCGCTGGGAAAGGCGAAAATCTTCACTCAAAGTTTTCGTCAGGAAATGGAATTCCTCCAAAATGGAGCAGCCATGCTGTCACCGGACAAAGCCAGCAGGAAGATCTGCCCTGAGCCTCCATCCATTCTCCGCTGTGAAGAGAGATTTCCTTCCACGGCAGCTGTGCATGCCAGTTTAGAACTTCACTTCTTTGTGAGCACAGAATGAATTTTTACTCTAAAATAAAATATGAAGAATTTTAAGTACAATAACCTCACAACCTGCAAGGAATTTGTTCCAGGAACAGCTGCTGAGAGCAAAATCCACGGAGGATGCTCAGGTCCCTGATAAAAAGTATAATAATCTTTCCATGTGCTTCAAATCTTCTCTAGATTATGTACAATACCTAATGGCACCTGAATGCCATGGAAATCGTTGTTTTACTGTATCATTTAGAGAACAGTGAAAAGGAAAAAGGCATGTACATGCTTAGTACAGAGGACATCATCACAGACCTAAATTACCGTGTAGTCGGCAGCAACGGAACACTTGCCATCCAAGGTTGGTTGAATCTGCTTCTGGGGAGCGCGTAGATATGGAGAGCTGTCTGTATTTCAAACCAGAGTTTTCTGGTTTTGTGGTTTGGTTTTGCCAGAGGGTATATGAGCTCGTGGGGGAGGGAGGAAGCACCCCCAGTGGGGCATGGCCATGCTGCAACCTCTTCTCCATTTCTCCAGCCCATTGGGATTTTGGACATGCATGCCATAGGCCCAGCATGTTTTTCAAGCTACCAAGGCCAGGACTCAAACTACACAGTCAGCTATATGAGATCTGGCTCCCTTAACCACCAGGCCACAGGAATGGCCCCAAATCAGAGCTTTCAAAATACAATCTGGGGCCTCTCTGACAAGAACCCAATCCATCTTTCCAACACTATCTTCCATAGCTCCACTTCATGTGCTTCAAACTCTGAGCAAAATACCAGAAACATCATTTCCTTTGAAAAGAAAAAAAATTAAAAATCTAGCACTTTCCAAACTCTGAGTATTTACTCCTCCAATTCCTCGGTCTTGGAATGTTCTTCATTTTCAACCTTCATTTGAGGGTCCAGTTGCTGCCTCAGACATGAATCCTTCCTCCGCTCCCACAGCCAAAATCAGACTTCCCTTCTCTGTGTCCTCCCAACACATCACTTACAGGTTTACAGTAGAATGGTCACGTTCTGTCATGTGTAAGTAGGTATTGCTTATAAAGTCACTGTGGGCAAGTCCTGGCTTTTAATAATTCTGGCTTTTTCTCCAGTGTCTAGCACATGTTGAAGTAATATTTAAATATCTGCTGAATGTAGGACAAGCAGACGACATAATGGTTACGTCACTATACTCCCATATATTCAAACACGGTTCGAGTCCTGTACCCAGCAGCTTTAACTCATGCCAGGCGCATGTGCATGCATGCCCAAGGTACCGAAAGAATGGAGGAGAAGGGATAATGGTGTGGCCATCCTCCCTGGGGAGTGATTTCTCACTTTCTGTCTCTCTGTCTCTGTCTTTCCAGTGAGCCCATGGGCCCTATAGCAAAAATCTCTCTATAAAATAAATTATAATTTTTAAAAATCTGTTGAATGTGAATGATTAAGTTACATTTTCTTCAGTGATAAGTTGTACAGGAAAGGAAGCTTCTTTTATGAATATATATGTGTCTCTTCTTCTTTGTATGTTGCTGAAATGTTGAACAAAGTGTCTGGTATGTAGTAATAATTTCCTACATTTTTTGTCATTGTTGAGAAGGAGGAATGTTCTAGTCTGTTTTGTTGCTAATAACAGAAAATACCTGAAACTGGGTGATTTATAAAAATAGAGGTTTATTCCGTTCACAGTTTATTCAGCTCCCTGGTCCAAGGCCCAGGGGTCACCTCTGGTGGGGATCTTCTAGGTCCATCACCTGGCAGCGGCAGGAGCTTGGTCCAAGTACATGTCTCTCTCTCTCTCTCCTTATAAACCAGCTAAGAGTCAATCATGGGGACCCCGCCCTGATTATCTTAATCCTAATCTCCTTCCAAAAGCCCCATCTTCTGACAATATAACTGGATAAGGTTTTCATCCTTTTAGTCCTGTTATAATAGCTCAACTCATGGATTTTGGAAAGACACATCTAAACTACAGTAGAGGACGAGGAGGATAATGATGTGAAAAAATAAAAGTGGAAAAGAGAGGTGACCCCTGAAGTTGTTTAAAGAAGGTCTCATTTTGGTAGTCCTCCCACAAAGAGGCAGGTGTTACATGCCCTCCCCCTTGCATGTGGATGGACTCTGTAACTGCTGGGACCCATGAAGTAAGATGGAGGTGACACTATGCCAGCTTCCAAGCCAAGATCTTATAAACCCGGCAACTTCCACTGTCTGTCTCTTGAAATACACATTCTTGGAACCCAGCTGCCACACAGTGGAAGCTCAAGTCGCCCAAGAAGAGGCCTATGTGAAGATGAATCAAGGCTCAAATCCAATAGTCCCACTGCACCCCCACTGACCCCAGCACCAACTTGCCAATGAGTAAGCCACCTTGAAGTAATCCTCCAGTCCCAGCTGAGCCACCCAGCCTGACACCACTAAACCAAAACTAAGCCGTCTTCACCAAACCCCACCCAATTGCAATTTGTGAGCAAATTATGTGAGTGTCGTTATTACAAGCCATTAAATATTGGTCTGGTGTGTTAAAAAGCACTAAATGATTGGAACAACCATTTTGCTTTCTTTTTTTTTCCCTTAAGACTATAGGTCTCATATTTTTAAATTTCGCAGATTTTTCAATATTCATATCATTTCAGCCCAGTCAATTAGTTGATGAGCTACTCTTTTTTGAGTGAATCACAAGTTCTTTGTGGTGTCCAAGCCTCACTCTGCCAGAAGAGCTCTCTGGGTGGGGGTCAGGCTGAGTAAGAAGTGAGCCTCTCAATTCTGCTTCAGCCAAACCTGCTTCTCTTCTGTCTGTTTTTATGTCATTGAGTTCCCCTGAAGAATCCATATAAACAAAGGATTCTATAGCTGTAGAATGTCAGAAAGCTGCTGTTCTAGAGGATGAGGCCCAGCAGACTTGAAGCTCTGTTCCCTGCTAGTAGCTCCGATTACCTTCACAAAATGGTGGAGGCACTCCTTTAAAAGTTTTCCATTTGTAGACAAAACTAAACTGAAATCCTGCTTACATTTTCTTACATAAACCAGCTAAGAGTCAGTCATGGGTATCCTGCCCAGATGATCTTAATCCTAATCTCCCTCTCATCAGCTGAGCAATTTCGCTTCTGCTTGGGATATCTGGTACATGCAAAGCAATTCCTGTTGCCTTCAGAAGCTCCTTCTACAAGCAGCAAAGCAATGACACCTGCTTGGAAAAAAAATTCCTCCCAGGAGTCATGGATGACATTTCTGGGAAAGATCCCAGAATGGCACACTGGAAATTAATAAGCATACCAAGCAAATGGCTCCTGTGGAAGCTGTACCCTCTTGTTCATTCAGCAGAATTGTATTGTCAGTGTAATGACCTACCTGTCTCCCCGGGCCACTACTACTGACTGCTGAAGCCATTTGGCATTATTTCTTACAGGTTTAGGCTTGCTTTAGACACTAGGACCCCATATATCCCTAGTCAGAGTGATTTAGGGATACAGAGGTCAGCAATGCAACTGTTTGGGATTGGAACTGACCTTGGGAGTCCCAGGCTGCTTCTGTGGTTGGATTCCAGTGCTTGGACACGACCTTTCTCCCACGGCCAGCATCTGCATTCCTCCCCATTACCACCCCTGAGCCCAGCTTTGTGCTCCATCTCTATGAACGGCTTCGGCCTGTCTCTTTAAAACCACAGCCCTGTTGCTTTTCTCACCATTCAGTCTATGAGACTCCCTGACCATAAAGCCTTTTTCCAGCACCACCACCACTAGGCTCTCCCTCCCTGCAGAAATGCCACCTTGGGGACCAGCAGATGGCATAGTGGTTACGTCACTGGACTCCCACGTAGTTGACCACAATTCAAGTCCTGGACCTGGTGGCTTAAAACTCATACCAGGCACATGTGCATACATGCCCAAGATCCCAAGAGGAGAATGGAGGAGAACGAATTGCAGCATGGCCATACCCCCTGCAGGGTGATTTCTCGCTTTCTATCTCTCTATCTCTCCAACGAGTGTACACATCCTACAGGAAAAAAAAAAAAAAAACTCTTAAAAAAAAGAAAGAAAAGAAATGCCACCTTTACCTTTGAGCTGCTGAGATGCTGGCACTTCTCCAATTGACTAACTGTGCTTTCAAACTCCACTATTACCGTGCAGGGCAACTGCTTCTGCCCCTGCAGGCAGAGGCAGCCTCTCAGGGCCTGCCCCGCCACAACAGGTGTGAGCTCTTCCTGGGATGCTGTGTTACTTTTGCAGGGCTGCCATGTCAAAGCTCCATAGACTGAGTAGCGTAAATGACAGAAATGTATCACGCCACGGCTCTGGAGGCTGAAGTCCAAGATGAAGATGTCAGCAGGGCTGATTCTTCCTGAAGGCTGAGAGGGAAAACTTGTTCCAGGCATCTCTCCTGGGCTTATTGACAGTCATCCTCTCCCTATGTCTCTCCATGACACCTTCCTGCTTTGTGATGCTCTGTGTCCAAATTTCCTCTTATGAGAACACATGGTTTAGGACCCACTCTGATGACCTCACTTTAATTTAATGACCTCAGTAAAAACTCTGTCTCTAAAAATGGTCACATTCTAGGGTTAGAACTTCAACACATAAACTTGGAGGAGGACATAATTCAGCCCATAAAAGATGCTATCTATCCAGTTTGGCTCATTTTCTTCCCAACTTAGAACTGAACTGGAGAGGATCTCAAAGTAGTGACTTTCAAATCAATTTCACATGGTTAATGAAGCACTCCCAGCTGAACTCCGGATGGTCCCCACTGGGCCTCAGAAGTGAGAGTGTCTTGCTCTTGAGAGTAAGGAAGGAAGGAGAAAAATAACTGGGAAAAGTAATTTTGCAAGGAGTTATGTATTTCAGAGCTGGTAAAATAGAGTTAACCAAATGCAAGTTGCCTTTAAAAAAAAAAGTTTTTGGTGCCTAACTGGATAACTAAGGTTATTCTAAAATATTTCCAGAAAACAGACTTTTAAAAAGAAGCGCTGTTGATTGATTTCAACAATTTCAATTTGGCTGTAGCTAAGTCTGAATGGTTATCATTTCATGTTAGCCTGTGGTCAGTATGTGTCCTCCAGGAACACCGTGTTAAAAGGATGCACACTTCTGTCTCTTTGAACACTTGTAGGTTGTAGTTCTTCACTTGGGGAATGGAATGGGCTGGTAGGAAACCCTACACACCGATATGTTATTTCACTCTGTAATAACCAATCTCCTTGGTTATTATGACTCTCTTGGAGAAGGGGGCTCAAAGTTAGAATCTCTTTGGTCGGTTTCATTTGGAAAAACAAAACCCTGGAAGAGGGGTGAAATCACGGATACATGTCCAAATAGCTGCCAACTCACTGCATCAAGTCCTACCGTTTCATCGAGCCCCAGTGACTCCCGATGGCGGTTTGTAGCAATAGCCTTGGCTGCTTGCAGTGAAGCCACCATCCAAGGTGGAAGGCGTATGAAACCTTATTTCCCTTGTCAGAAAGTACATGAGAAAACCAAGCAGAAAAGAGTAACAAGGGGTGGAAAACCTGAGGCTAAATTACAGGTTTAGATACCCATGAAATATTATTAGCCTAGTCAAATTCCTACCGAGCTTCTGCATTCTGTCTGTTTAGATTTCTGTGGGACACCATGCTCTATGCTTGGCTGCCTCGTGAAGTGTTGTTATTTAATAGTTGACGCATTTCATCCAGCTGTGGCCACAATTCCCCACAGAGTTTGCCATTAGTTTAATTTTTCAAAGCTTTGCAAAAATTTCTTAGTTTAACAGAAGTAATATACAGAGATGAGAAGTTTGATCAAGTTCATTTTCAATAGAGCTATGACTAACCGATGAGGATTAAGGCAGCCATCCAAGTTCAATTACTTGAGAGATTCAGTCTTGGGAAGCACCTGCTTAGTGCGTGAACAAGATGGACTTCCAACAGGTATCAGGTCCTTTCCCATTCAAGGTTATTCCATGTGTGGCTTACAGCCAATGAGGGCACACGTTTTCAAATAAAGACCTTAACTACAATGTATCTGAGACTTTGCATTTCAGAATAAGTTTCAAATCTGTAACTCCTTCTGCTTTGCTTCTGTATGAAGAGAACACCCACCTGAATTCACTTGCCCTACTCAGCTACAAGGCTGGGCTGTCAGGTGGTCACAGTTGTGAAGCCTCCAGAAGGTGGGCTGCAGCTAGGCAAAGAAGGGATGCATAACTGCCTCAAGTCTAATTTGAAAACTGGGTAACTTGGAAGCAACAGCTGAAGCAGAACTTTAAGGCAGGGAGCATCCTTGGAGGAGGACTTCCACCCACCTCCATGTGCAACAGAAA
Source organism: Tupaia belangeri chinensis (assembly GCF_000334495.1). Lineage (NCBI taxonomy): Eukaryota > Metazoa > Chordata > Mammalia > Scandentia > Tupaiidae > Tupaia > Tupaia belangeri. The sequence goes on from NW_006159595.1 coordinate 1,769,565, forward strand.
GTGGCAGGCAAGACCTGGGCTCTCCCTGGGAACACCTACAGGCGCCTTTGCCCTTCAGCTTCCAGAGGGACTTGGCCAATATGGAGACTGGCAAGAAGACTGAAAAGAGAGAGGTAAGGAATAGCAAGATATTTTTCCTTTGGCCTCTTCCAACCTCCACCAAAGATTATAGGTCCTCTCAAGAGAGCCCACCTAGGTAGCTTTCTCCTTCCAGGCTCCAGTGTCTTCCTCCTCTCCTCTCTTGAGCCTGAAGGATAGTAATTGCCCCTGCACACTTGACTGATGTCTATTTTCTTAGACTTTGCCAAAGGGCATATGCACTTGCCGGAGAGAAACAGAAACAGTGAGAAGAAAAGAAAGAAGTCACTACCTGGGGAGATGGCCATGCTGCAATCCCTTCTCCTCCATTCTCCTCCTGGAATCTTGTGTAGGTACACATGCACGCATGCCCAGCATGATTTTCAAGCCACCAGGTCTGGGACTCGAACCTCAGTCTACACCTTGTCCATACTTTTATCCTTTTGAAAATGGCATAAGAGAGATGCTACATTTCTTCAAAAACTCGTATTGTGCACATAACATAATAAGGACTCCCAGCCATACATTTGTGCATGAAATGATGGTTACTATGAATTTCTTTGGACACCAGTGTTCGACTCTAACATTTGTTTTTTCAACCAATACTTATTTTTTGGTTGACTTTATATGCTGAACACAGACACCATCCTAGGTACACTGGGGAGTATGGCAAGTTAACTGGCAGCCCCACCTCTCCCAGTTTGGAGATGAAGTCACTTGGCTTGCCCATATCTGACATCCACTCCTCTTCTCTGTGTTCATGGGCCCTTCTGGGTTTCAGGCCTCCATAATTGGAGATGACCGCCAAGAGCCTCCATACATGTGCCCTCACCTCACTTTCCCTTTCCGGTCTGGCCTCTCCACTGCCACGGCACAGTCTTTTTGTTTTTTTCTTTTTCTTTTTTTTTGTTTTTGTGTTTTGGTGGTTTTTTTCGGGGAGGGGGGATGGTTTTATTTATTTATTTGTCATAGGGTATATGCAAGTGCTAGATAGAAGAGAGAGAGACAGAGGGAAAGTGAGAAACCACCCCCCAGTAGGGGATGGCCATGCCACATTCCCTTCTCCTCTTGGGATTTTGAGTATGCACACACACCCACCCAGAGTGATTTTTAAACAGCTAGGTCTCAAACCACGGTCAACCATATGGGAGTCCAGCGTCTTAACCACTACGCCACCTGCTAGCCCTGCCACAGCACAGTCTTAAATACACAGATCTGGGGCCAGATCCTACATGGTTGACTGCACTTCAGATCCTGGTCCTGGTGGCTTGAAATAATGACAGGTGTGTGTGCATGTATGTCCAAAACCCCACAGCATAGAGAAATGGGGGAAATTATTGCAGTGTGACCACACTCCTGGGAGTGCGCTCGCTCTCTCGCTCTCTCTCTCTCTCTCACCATCCTTCTCTCTGTTGAGCATACATGCCCTCTGGAAATAAATTTTTAAAACAAGAAAGAGAGAGAGAGAAAAAGATACACAGATCTGGCATGGTTCAACCTGATAGAAAGGCCACGTCCCAAATCCTTGCCACCTTTCCATCCTCTGCTCCTGTCACACCAAAACATGCTGTTCCCCCAAACTGCTCTTCTGTGCCTCTGTGAACTTCACACATTGTTCTAGCTGCTGGGAATTCTGTCTCCCCTCTATCTTCCTGAAAATTCCCAACTCAAAGAAGTTTATGAAGCCTTGCAGGAGGACTAGCAGGCGGAATTAAGACTCTCTCCTATGTGGTCCTACACGGCCCGCACACCCCTGTCCTGTCACTTCCAATATTCTGCAGCAAAGCCAGTTCACCCATTGTCTCTCCTACTACGCTAGGAGTCTGAGCAGGGACCTGTCATCTTAATTATGAAGGAGAATGCTCCTCTAAAAGCTGCCTAAGGCTATTTCTGCATTCTAAGTTGTGCAACAGAATTTATCTTTGGGGGAAAAACTGTTTTGTTTAAGTTTGGGAAAACACTGTGTTGTGCTTTTTAATTTGGAAAAAAAAAAAAAGTCTAAAGCCTGATATGCAAATAGAGACTAAAACAATGAGAGGCCAAACAGAGTCAAACCCAAACCCTTGGGTGTCCTGGTACACCTCTAAGTAGACTTTGCCTGGCCATTGTGGTGAGGAGTCTATGGCTGGGGAAGGAAAAGCATGGATGTCTGGAGTGGGCCTCACCCACAAGACAGCCATTAGCCAGGGCCAAGAGAGAGGTCCTTGGAGTGACACCCACACCTCACATACGCTTTCCTTTTCTGGGTTATCATTTTTTCACAATGACCTTTTCTTAGATTTATTTCATTATATTTATCATTATTATTTTTTACGTTTGCTCCAGGGCATAGGCACTCACCAAAAAGAGAGAGAAAATGAGAAAGCAAGCCACCAGGTCTGGGACTCGAATGCCACTGACCATGGAGGAGTCCAGTGGCTTCAGCGCCATGCCATCTGATAGATGGTCCCCATGATCCCTTCTAAGGCAGCACTGTCATCTGCTCATTCCGACTCCCCAGTAGCAGCCTTGGGAAATGAAAGAGGAAAATACGATCATGTGTTGGGACCAAACAGAGCCCAGAGAATTAGAGCAGGAGTGGGTACAGAGAATGGGGATGAGGGGGAGCCCAGGCCGAGCCAGCGGCAGAGGAAGAGGGGATGCCAGCAGACACAGGTACACATGCTCATGCCGTTCTGAGAAAGAGTGACTTAGACTCCTGCAGTTCACAGAGAAGAGGCAGGAGACAAAATAAAGAACTGTCCTGGAAGGCTGAAAGCATTTTATTTCGTCAGCCTACATTTATGATTTAAGCAATCAGTCTGCTTCTGGACATAACTGAACATGATCAAACAGATGTTTCGTAACTGAATGAATGAATGGAAAATGAATGAAGTAGAAGTTTTGCTTTAATGCAGTTTCACGTATTTGTTCTTCCTGACGATTACGTATTTCCTTTTCCTCTGGTTACTTTGTTCTCTGAGGCCTTAAGACGTAGGGTAAGAGGGCAAAGCAAAGAGAAGGGGACCCCTTAGTGACAAGTCCAGGGTGACAACCACAGCAAAATCAGGAGAACGAGTAGCCAATTAGTATAAGACCTCGAAGCCTGCCTGGGTTCCATCTTGCTCATCACTCCCGCCCCATCCCTCCCCAGCTTCAAGGCAGAGGCTACAGCCATTGGGCAGGTCATCACTACACGAGGGCAGCATCAGATTTCCTCCTGTTTGTCACATTCCAGGGCCACTAGAATGATCTTGGGGGGCGGGCAGAAGGTCTAACTTCATCTAACCACTGGGACAAAGAAACAGAAAATAGCTCTGCAGGAAGGCACCGCAGACCCTCACACAGCGGGAAGACGCCCTGAGAAAGGGAAGGGTCAGAGAGAGGGAGGCTGAGCTGTCAGAGCTTCCAGGCCAAAGGTTTCCAGGATCCAGAGGTCAGTAGCTTTGCATCCTGAGTGTTTATTCAGAGTAAAACTCTCAGCCCTCGGAGGCTTCCCTGACTGTCACAAAGAGATTGAAAAGATGAGTGCCTTCCCAGCTTTGACCTCCACATCTTTTCCTTCCTCTTCGATGCACTTCCTTTCTCTGGAAGTCAGTGGATTTTTGTCATTAGAAAACACAAAAGTTCCAGCTGTCTCCACAGCGGCTGAGCAGGTAAAGTCACGGGGAATCCCCACATGCACAGAAAAGCCCAGATGCACTTCCTGCTTGCAAAGGAGGCCACTGACTCCGCTGCAACGTGCCAGGGCGTTGGCAAGGGGCACGTGCCCTGGCAGGTGTCTGCATTGCCAGTGGACAGGCCCGCAGGCATGTGAAAAGAAGCCAGCCACAGAGCCCTTCCGCCAAGGGGAATTCGCAACTCAGCTGTTTACTATTTCAAGTGCTTCTGCAAAAGATTGTGAGAAGCAGAAAGGTCAAGATGGTGAGCTGTCCATTGCTGCTCAAAGGCTCAAAGTCTTGACAAGACATGGGAAAATTACAGAATGAATGATGAAACGGGAGCTAGATCAAAAGGGAAAGGATAAACAAACACGGTTTGAAGATATGTTTAAAGATTATCTTTTCACTTTAAGCCTACCTCTCAAAAGGGGGCTGCGAGGCGGGGTGTCAGACCACAGTAGAGGCTCTTAGGTAAAGGCACGCAAATACTTCAATCATGTGGGGCAATAATGTTAAGACATAGGTGAACTTTAGTAGCTGAAAGGTCACCGTTGGTTAAAAGAATCTACATTTGGCATTTATTGGCTGTTCACATGAGTATTCTCTTTTCTAGTAACACAAAGCAAAGAGCTTTACTGTCTTTAGAAAATGCAGTAGGTTTCCAAAATATATTTTTTTAAAAACCTCAAAGACAATAGATAGGCATCTACTTGACATACAGGTGAAATCTTGAATGGAAAATGAAGCAGATGTATCTGTGGCAAATGTAAGCTCATCCAAGAATCCAACGTTACTAATAGTTCCCAGATATTTTAGAGAAGAAAGGGGGGGAGGGAGAAAAGGAGGAAAGGGGAAGAGGACTGGATGGAGATGGAAGGACAGATGGATGAGCATGGGGTTTAGAAATCTCCAGAGTAAGGTCCAGCCAGTGGTGTGGTGGTTAAAGTGGTTGGATCCCCACATGGCTGACTATGCGGTTCGAATCCCAGACTCACGGGCTTGTGAAACATGCCCTTCACATGTGTGCCCAGAATCCCAAAAGGAGGAGGAAACAGAGATGGACTTGCATATGGTCATCTCCCATAGGGCTGTGCTCGCTCACTTGCTCTCTCTCTCTCTCTCTCTCTCGTGCACACGCTCTCTAGAAAACCTAAAAAAAAATAAAATAAAAGACAGAGAAATCTCCAGACTGGCATTGCTTCCTGGACTCCCAGGATATTTTGCTGTAACCATCAGCACGATGCCATTCGCTCCAAAGCCCAGACTCTCTGTGATAATGGTGATTGAAATATCTAGCAGAAACGAAGGTTTACACCTGATGAGGTAGCAGTCACTCGGGAAATATGTGTTTCCCTTTTTCCCTTCAGAAGGTCTTTGGATAAGCAACACTGGATTCTTTTGGCAAGGTCCTGAACTTCAATTACTGGAGGCAGGGTAATGATGAACAAGAAACAGAAGTGAACTAATGAGTAAAAAATTATCTTAAGGAACAGAAGCTATTCTCTGTCACTACAAAATCGTGAATTTTTATTTCTGTCATCTTGCAGCAGACAGAGCAAATACAGGTGCATCAAGACCCCTCACAGGAGGTCCCTGCAGTGCCTCGAGGTTGTGGCAGAAGGCATCCAGCCCATCCTCATCAGGGCTGGGGAGCCACTGACCATAAGTTCATCTCCCTTTCAGTGTGGAAACTAAGGCAGGGACAACGTCTTCATGAAAACCAACGGGTTCAGGAACTGGTAGAAGTTTAGACCCCAGACACTTGCTTGGCCTTCCTGCTTGATTTAGGCCAGGAGTTCCAAGTATTTAGAAATCTGAGATTAATCCCTTCCGTACTGTCAGAAACGTCACAGAAACTCCCATGTGATGCGAGCAGCCCTTTCAGCGCCTACCTACTGAGAAAACTCTGTAGTCACAGAAAACCTCTGACACTTCATTTTTCCTAATTTTTTAATTATTATTATTTTTTTAAATTCACTAGAGGTTATATATGCTCTGCTGGAGAGACAGAGAGAAAGCACCACAGGGAGGGGGAGGTATGGTCATGTTGTAATCCCTTCTTCAGTCTCCTCTCGGGATTTCTGGGGACACATGCACATGTGCCCAGTGTGTTTCTCAAACCACCAGGTCTGAGACTTGAACTACATAGTTGACCATGTGGGATCCAGCCACCTTAACTACCACCAGCTGGCCCCAAATTGCATTAGATTTAACATCACAGTATCTATATATTTTTAAAAAATAACCCTTACATTTCTAGGTAAGATATTTATCCCGCCAACACAGGGCACTCGACGCCAATGCAGCCTTCTGGGCTCATTAAAATGATGTCGTAGATGCTCTTCCTCCTGGAGTTACAGAGCCTCAAGATGAAGCACCACTGGGCTCGGGCTCGGGCTCGGGATCTTTTGATTTCTTTGTATGAATCTCCATCAAGAAAGCTGGAGATGAGTAATGATTTAGTCAACTTGGAAACAAATTTTTTAAAACAGAAAATTGGGCCCAGATGCAGTGGTGCACACTGCCACTTTAGATGCTGGAAGCTACATGAGAAGCCTGGGTTTGGTTCCTGGGCCAACCTGAACATGCCAGGCCTGCAGTCCCAGCCAACTAGGAGGCTGGGACAGGATTATGACACGGCAAGACCCTGACAAAAGTGTCTCTATTTCCCTTTCCTTCTCTCTCTCTCTCTCTCTCTCTCTCTCTCTCTCTCCCTTCTCTCATGAAAAAAAAATAGAAAAACAAAGAAAACACACAATTTATCCCTACTACTATTAAACCAAAGATTTTTTTGTAAGGCCAATGTTTAGATTCATTCTCTTGTTTAAAGAGGCAAACCAATATTTCGCTACCTCTGCTCTGAAGCATTAGAAGAAAGCAACAGAGAGGAAGAATCGGTGTTTTCCTGAGGAATTGTTGCCACCATGACATAGCTGTGTCTCATAATCTTTCAAGAAATAACGCTGGTTAATTCTTCATATTAATTATATCTGTTTGAAATTAAATTCTTTATTACTGGGGGGAATTAAAATTTGCCCTAATGGACAACAAATCATAAACTAGCCCAGTGAAAAGTCTTTAAAATCCAGTTGCTCAAAGAGAAAGAAAAAACTCTAGACATTCATAAGATTACTCCACTAAATAGGCTACAAGTCTCAGGGAAAACCAAAGCAGCTGATTAAAGACCCCTTTTACTTCCCGAGTCTCTTGGAAAGTGACAAAATAAAAATAAAAAAGGAAAGAAAGGAAAGGAAAAGGAAGAATAAAACTACCAACAATATTTATTTCCTGTCATCTCAGAATCTTTCCTACTCTAAAAATTAGGTCAAAATGTCATTGTTATGAGACCACACCCATTAACCATGTCCACACTTTGAAAGCAAATAGCGTGTAACCTACAGGTTAAAGAAAGAGAAATTGCAGGGTAGTCCCGTGGCCTAGTGGTTAAGGTGAACCAGATTCCACATGACCAACTGTGGTTCTAATCCTGTCTCCAAGCTTGGAAAACATGCCAGGCTCATGTGTGTGCCCCAAATCCCAAAAGGATGGCGAAATGGAGGAGAAAGGATTGCAGAGTGACCAGACCCCACTGGGGGATGCTTTCTTTCTCTCTCTTCCTCTCTCCTCTCTGTCTTGCTGGTGAGTGCAAGTACCCTCTGGCAATGAAAGAAAGAAGGAAGATAAGGAAGGAAGAAGGAAGGAGAGAGAGAGAGAAAGAGGGGGAAAAATGCAGAAAATATGAAGCCTGTCCTGTGGAAACAGACTTACGCATCTGCTCCACGTTTGGTTACGGTATATGTCAACAAATAGAGTAGCGGAGAAGGCCCAGCAAAATTATTCATCAGGGACCTGTTTACATTTGTACTGTCAATTCTAATAGGTTTTTTATTGAATTAAATTCTTCTACCCTCATTAGAATCATGATTGCCTGTCAGCGAGTACGACATGTTTGAATTCCCACAAGGGTGTTAAACTCTCCATCTTGTATATCGCCCAGGAGGGATCAAGGACATGGCTCAGTTGAAAATTTTACATGTCAGTCCTTGAAATTAGGATATAAATCCTCCTCTGCAAATAAGTAATTGTGCTTCACAATAAAGCAACTCAGAGAACGTTTCTGATTCTCCTGTCTTGTGGGCGTATACAATTGGGCAGGTCCTGAGAACCAGACTGACCTTTGGCCACTGTACCCAGTGGGAAAACGTGGCATCTACTGGTTTTCAAGTCCTCTGGAAATAACCACTACAAACCAGAGTATCTGAAGACCACCAAGACCTACACTCATGGGCAGCTATTTCCCCCAAGATACGGTCTGGAGGAGGCTTATTATTTTTTTTTTTTTTTGAAAGTTTATTTTTTGCTATAGGGCATGTGAGCTTGACAGAAAGAAAGAGACAGAGAGACAGAAAGAGAGAAATCACCCCCCAGAGGGGATGGCCATGCCGCAATCCCTTCTTCATTCTCCTCTCAGGATCTTGGGCACGCACTCACACGCGGCCAGTGTGAGTTTAAGCCACCAGGTCCAGGACACGAACTGTGGTCTACTACATGGGAGTCCAGCAACATAGCCATTACGCTAACTGCTGGTCCCCAGGAGGAGGCTTATTTTTAAGAACACAGTTGAAGCTATAGAGAAAACTTGGCCATTGTGGAGGGCAGACCATGCTTTGCTGGACAAGAGAGAGGCCTCCAGAGATGGCTGCATGGACTGAACACTTACTGTGCCAAGCATTTTTTATACCTTACCTCATGTAGTAATTACAACTCAGCGAGGAATAATTTGTGCTCATTTTGTTACAGAGAGAAACAAAAGCTTGGAGACTAATTTTCACACACACCCACTGTGCATAAGCAGCTGAGCAGAACTGAGACCTTCCTCTGTCTGCTCTACCACTGTCTCTCCTCTTCTGTCTCCTGCCTGGCCCTGGGAAACAGGCTAGCCCTCCAGAGATGTGGGACGTGGCAGAAGATGACAAAGGAGCTTTGGGGACTCAGAAAGGGCCTCTGCTAGGAAGAAAGATGGAATCTGCCAGATTCCAAAGGAAAGAGATCTATGAACACAGAAAGGCTCCCCATCTTGACTGTCCCCAAATGGTCATCATTAATGAGTGACTCCTAAAATGGAAGTTGGCTCTTCCTTCAGCAATTAAGTGGAAAGAAGAAGAGGACATGACTATTCAATAACTTGAGAAAAATAAAACTCCATTTCCTTTGTCTTTAATTTCCAATCAAGTCTATAGAAGTTATTCCATGATGTGGGTTTTGGGGGAATGTTTATGAGAGTATTTTAAAAGTTTATAGAAAAATAGAATTCACAGGGCCAGCACATGGCATGGAGGTTGAGGCACTGGATTCCATATGGCCAACTTCAGTCTGAGTCGTGGACCTGGTGGCTTGAGAATTACACTTGGTATGTGTGCCCAAAATCCCAAGAGAAGAATAGAGGAGAAGGATTGTAGCACATCCATCCCCCCTGAGAGATGACTTCTCACTTTCTCTGTGTCTCTCTTGGGCAAGCACGGGAGCCCTACAGCAAACACACACACACACACACACACAGAGAGAGAGAGAGAGAGAGAGAGCGAGAGAGAGAGGAAAGAAAAATGGGACTTGATTATGAGTTTATTTTGGCACCAAAAATGTTGAAATCTATGCTAGCTTTTTAATAATGCATGCGTTGTTCAAGAACTTTTTGAAGACTCCCTTATAGCATAAATTGTTGCATCCTCTCATCCCTAATATTTTCACATTTCACAGCTTTGATAAACTTCTCAAAATTTCCCAGCTTACACTTCTTTTAGAGATGCAACTTTCCTTGAGAATCTGAGCCTTTTTTTTTTTCTTTTTTGAGAGGCTTCTGCTATAGGGCAGGTGCACTCACCTAAAAGACAGGGATGGAAAAAAAGAAATCACCCCCAGGGGTGATGGCCATTCTGCCATCCCTTCTCTTCTATTCTCCTCTTGGGATCTTAGGCACACATGCCCAGTGTGAGTTTTAAGTCACAAGGTTTGGGACTCAAACTGTGGTCAAATATGTGGGAGTACATTACACCATCTGCTGATCTGGAGAATTTGAGTCTTAAGGGCTGAGGCCTTGGCAACGGTATTCTTAATAAGCTCCCCCTGGAGATTCTAGACCCCACCAAAGTGAGAGTTCCTGAGATAGAAAGCAAGGTGAAGTTTTATAGCTGAGTATCAATCTAGTCTTGATTTGTAGAGAAAATGGGCAGAGGCTGCATTTTATGAGCAAACCTGCCTTCTCACTGTTCAAATTCTTTTCCAAGATTTTTAAATCAACCGTATTGAAATATCTGAAAAATCCCTATTAAAGGTGCATGATTGGGCCAGCCATGTTGTACAATGGTCAGACGCTGAGCTGGATCCCACAGGGTTGACTGCAGTTCGAGTTCCAACCGCAGTGGCGTGGTTGGAACTTAGCACTTGTGTGTGTGTGTGTGTGTGTGTGTGTGCGTGCGTGTGCGTGTGTGCTCAAACTAACGGGATGGAGAAATGGAAGAAAGAGGACTGTGGCATGAATATGTCCCATTGGGGGTCTCTCTCTTTCTCTCTCTCTCTCTCTCTCGTGCCTTCTGGCAATTAAAAATAAGTAAGTAAAGATAAATGATTAACCCAAAAAGAGCACATAGGGAGATTTTCTGTAACTGCTTGTTTGCACTCATGAAATAAGGACCTCACACCTAGACAGGCAAGGGGTTTTGTCCAGTGCCCCACTACGGGTCTATCTGTCTGCCGAAATGACCTGATTTTCAGCTGTGTCCCTTTAATGAGACAAAGCGAGAGAACAAAGTAGATAATTTCTCTCTCCCTACGTTACTTCCTCCTTTTCTCCTGTGAAGCCTCCTTTCTTCTTCTTCTCTTTCATTCTTCTTTCTCTGCATCCCAACTTTCTTGGAAAACCTATCTGTACTTTGCCTGTCGATGCTAGCTTCCTTCTGAGTGGATGTATTTTTTCATTCTTTTCAGACTTCAGGGTGCCTTCTGTTCTAACATCACTCCTTTCCCTGCCACTCACAGGCTCACGGCTTGGTATCCAAGCTGTTTTCTGTTCACTGGCGGCCAGCCTCGAATTCCATTCTGCCACAGGATTTAGCTCTAAGTCAGGCAGTAAATGGACTCTTTACAAATCTCGCTTAATTTCAAGAACTCTCCGTGAGCTGCATTTCTGGGGACATTTTTCAAGGGTGTTAGCAACGAGGCTATGTGCATTTGCTTGTACAACAGCAGATTGGCTGCTGTTTCTGTCACTCTGAGAGTCTACCGGTAAGACTGAAATTAGCTAGCAAGTGTAAACCACAGGAACTGGGAACACGGTTTCACAGGCTCCCATTTTTCCTGCTCTCCATTATAATTTTAGCAACTGGGGCATGAAGTGTACAGGATCAAGGGTCGGTATGATGACGACGGTAGGAGAATAATGAATTGATCAGCTAGGGGCAGGCTGGATGTCGGAGGATCATTCATTATGACTCCATTACTCAATCTGAGTGACTGGGAGAATCTAGTCACGCAGTCATTGTCTTTCATTCTTACTAACTGATACTTCATGACTATCCTTTTCTTTCTTGCTTTCTTCTTTTTTTTTTTTTTTTTGAGAGATTTTTGCTATAGGGTGCATGCACTCACCCTAGAGAGACAGAAAGTGAGAAATCACCCCCCAAGGGGGATGGCCAGGCCGCGATCCCTTCTCCTCCATTCTTCTCTTAGGATTGTGAGCACACCTGCCCACGTACCTGGCATGAGTTTCAAGCTGCCGGGTCTAAGACTCAGGCTGTGGTTGCCACGTGAGAGTCCACTGCCTTACCCCTATGCCACCTCTGGGCACTGACTACCCCTTTCTTACTGTGTCTCATAAGGCCATAGTTTTTGTACGTAAATGTTCATAACAGCTTTATTTGTAGCTATTCAAAATTAGTAACAAGACAGGTGCTCCATTCAAATATCCCTTAACAGGTGAATACAGAAACAAAATTATGGCGTATGCATAATGGAATACTACTCAGCGATAAAGGGGGAGAAAACCTGCCGATGCATGCAACAACACAAACACATCTCAAAATTGTTACAGTAAGTGAAAGGAGCCAGGCAACAAAGAATACGTACAGAATGATGCTGTGTATATAATATTCTGAAATATAAAACTAATCTACAATGACAGAAATCAGATCAGTGAGTGCCTGCAGGCGGGGACGGAGAAAAGAAAAGAGGACATTGGGGGAATCAGCAGTTAGTGTAATGGCTATGTTGCTGGACTCCCACGTAGTCGGCCACGGTTCGTGTCCCGGACCCGGTGGCTTAAACTCACACCGGGCGCGTGTGCATGCGTGCCCAAGATTCCAAGAGGAGAATGGAGGAGAAGGGATTGAGGCGTGACCATCCCCCCTAGGGGGTGATTTCTCACTCTCTGTCTCTCTGTCTCTCTCTGTCTATCTGGCAAGTGCACGCGCCCTATAGCAAAAAAAAGCTCTCAAAAAAAAACAAAGAGGACATTGGGAGATGAAGAAACGTTGGTAATGAGAGATGTGTGCATTACCTTGATGATGGTGTTGGTTTTAAAGTCATAGGTCTTTTGTAAACAAATAAATAATCTGTCAGAGGGTACGTGTGCTCTCCCGAAAGAGACAGAAAGTGAGAACGCACCTGCGCCCCACTCCCCCACAGGAGATGGTCATGCTGCAATCCCTCCTCCTCCCTTTCTTCCCTTTTGGGATTCTGGGAATGTATGCGCACGCGCACACACACACACATGGCATAGTTTTCAAGCCTCCAGGTCCAGGATTCAAACCTTGTCATTGGTCATGTGGGATTTCACCATCTCAGCCACCACTCCACTGGGGGGCCCTTTTTCGTTGTTGTTTTTAAAGGGCTCATTTTGACAGACTCTCAAGTGGTCTTGTATATGCATTAAATCTCTGGATAACTTCGAAACATCTATGTTGAGCAGAGCATTTGGCTGTGACACTGTGTGGCACTAAGTAGGTGGCACCAACCAGGCGGAAGCCCGTGGAGATATCATATAAAAGGTCTGGCCAAGATATGTCCAACCGACGCACTTCCGTTTGAGAGAATGCAATTTTTCACTGAGGGCTAAGGTCTTTCGCCACCTCGGGAAATAAGGAGCCATAATCGAATAGTAAACCTCTTTCTCCTGTCACTGTTCACATGCTGATGAGGAGTGACAGGACTACGGCACAGCAGCAGAGGGAGGTGTGGGAACTCGGAGGGCATACACGGTGAGACATGGTGGAAACGCCCTGAGTAACCGAGGCGCTCTGGGGCCAGGCAGCCCTGCAGTTGGCGCCAGAGCCACGCTCCCCACCCAGAAATATTCTGAAACTCACCATCTCCTGTGGGCATGGTTTTTCACTGCCCAATACAGTATCCAATGGCCATAGGTAACTATTCAACTTTAAAACAATTTCAATGAAAAATTCAGTTTCTTAATCACACTGGCCTCCTTTCAAGAGCTACTAGCCACACTTGGGACAAGACAAACACAGAACATCACTACGATCATAGAAAGTCCCATTGGCCTGTGCTGTTCCAGTGTACACTGATCTAACGCCACGCTCTGACCTGTGGCTTCTGTGGATAGCCACCCTCAAGCCAAATAAAAGCCTTAAAAAAAAAAAAAAGTGTCCCTGCTTGCTGGAGTGTACATTACAGCCGTGATGGAAAACAGTGTGGGGTCTCCTCAAAAAAACGAAAACCGAAACTGTCTTATGATCCAGCAATCCCGTTTGGCACATTTCCAAGGGAGAGGAAGTCCGTGGGTAACAAAGATGTCTGCACCCCAATGTTTACTGCAGTGCTGTTCACCCTAGCCAAGGGGAGGAGGCAACCCAAGTGTCTGTCAATGGATGAACGGACAAGAAAAATATGGTGTGAGCACACAGTACGGAATACGACTCAGCCATGAAAAAGGATGAAATCCGTCATTTCAGGTAACATGGGCAAGCATGGAGGCCATTATGTTATGTAAAATAAGTCAGGTACAGAAAGAGAAATACTAGACTAAAAAGGATGACATCTCGGAAGTAGAGAGTAGGGCAGTGCTTACTGGGGCGCAGGAACGGTGGAGAGAAAGGGAGGTTGGAGAAATGTTGGTTAAAGGAGACAAAATTACAGATAGAAAAGAGAACAAGTTCTAAAGTTACCCAGTACAGAGGGTAACTATACTTAACAATATACTACACAGCTCAGGGTAGTTAAAAAAAGAGGATTTGGAATGCTCCCCACACAAGGTCACAGCAAGCGCTGGAGATGATGGATATATTCATTACTCCAATTTAATCACTACACACTATATTCTCGTACTGAAAAATCACATCGTGCCCCACAAATATGCACAGTTACTATATGTCAATTAAAAAAATAAATAAAACGTAAAAGCAGTGTGCAAGGCGAAACTCATTCGCAACACCCAGAGAGAGAGAGAGAGGCCAAACACAGAGCGGAGAGACGAGGCCGTCTGGTGACCAGATCCCGAAGCGAGGACTGAGAGCTCTCCAGATAGGCAGCCCGGGAGGATGCAGAGACGGCGTGTCTCCTTCCAGAATCGATCGCTCCTCTCCCTCTGCCTGAAGGCTCACCTGGGAGCTGCAAGTTGAGGAGTGATTCCTCATATAAATTAAATAGTAAGGGAGGGTATCCCAACACGCAAGGCCTTGGAAGCCAACAGCACCAACGTGATTAAATCATTGAACTGTCTCACCTTGCCCAGGCAAGCTGGAGTCCAACGAGGGTAATTAATCTTCATGGAGCCTGTTATTCCCTGCCCTGCGCATCCTTGTGCTCCTGTTCAAAGTCAAGTTGCCCAACCGACCTGTTTCTTGCAGGAGAAGAAAGGGAGGAGGGAGCAAAATAGAGGGTGTGCCTTATAGCAGGGCATTAATAGAAAGAGGCTTTCAAATCTAGTCTTCAGGAAACTCCTTCGAAGTGGCAGGATGCACACTGTCATTGTCTGAAACTTCAAATGTAAATACCAGAGAAACAAAAAGGCTTACGGTTTCTATTTGTCTTGGGAACTGAATTTCAGAACTTTCTTTCTGGAAACTCTCAACCATTGCAATTCTAGACAAGGAAGAAGCCATGTATACATGGATCTAGCCTTGACTCTCTCCCCAAGGTAATCATTGCCCCAACACAAAGCCAAGGTGAAGGGAAAGGGGTGGAATTTGACGCAGGTATTCGATTCCATTCATTGGCTAACAAATATTTACTGTACACCTTCTCTGCCGGGCACTGTTCACATGGACGTGGCTGAATAGGCAGACACGATCCCTTTCCTGGTGGAACTTACATTCCTAAAGGTGATCGCTGGGTTTATTTGCAATCTACCCACACTGTATTCATCAATGTGAGTCCATTTTGGAGATGCCAGCGTTTAGCACGTACCTACTTTCTATCACTCCAAATGCAATGATGGCTTGATTGTGAGCATACACAGAAATAACTATCACCCCCAGGAACGTCACAGAATCACACAGATAGTAAACTTGGATTCACATTGAGAGGAAGTGGGGCCAGCTGGTGGCGTAGTGGTTGGGGCGCTGGACTCCCACAGGGCCAAGCACAGTTTGAGTCCTAGACCCCAGGACTTGAAACTCAGGCACGTGGCCAGGCATGCCCAAAATCCCAAGAGGAGAATGGGAAGAAGGGATTAAGGTATGGCCATTTCCCCTGGGGGGGGGGGGGATTTCTCACTATGTCTCTCTCTGTCTCTCTGGTGAGCACAAGTGCCGAATAGCAAAAGTCTCTGTCTGAAAAGAAAGGAAGCTTTCCAACCAGGCTGTCTGTGAGTCCACCTGCCTTCATCGCATGAGCAGTGAGACCGAGCCACAGCCTGGGGCCAGGGCTGTCCCTGTCACACAGACATAGGTAAAGACAGTAGTTGCTTGGCACCAAGACGAGGATTGTGCGATGAGATGGGAGAGGCAAACAAAAAGTGAGAACAATGAAAAATAATCTCACTGCATTATTCACCACCCCTAAGTATGTATTAATGGACCGATAAAGTATGCCCCGGAGAGTCTTAATACTACAATATTAAACTCTGTGCACCAAGAAGAGCAAAGACGGCACGTTATAACAAAGAGAGTTTGGGTTCTGTGTTGTTGGTTTTCTGGTTCTTGCTAATGTTCTGCTTTTTAGCTTTACTCGCGTAGATGTTATTTTCCTTTAAAGGGCTGCTTCCCACCGAGACCGTTTTCTCAACAAAAGTGCAATGCTGCCCCCTGCTGGCCAAATCGTGTGGAGCGCCTGAAGAAATGGAGCGTCTCTCCGAGAACTTCCCAACCTTTCTGCCTAGGTTTCATTTTCGCTCTCTTCATTCTCAAAGGGCAAATATTTTATCTTTAAAGATTCTCTGCACAGATATATCCCCGGTCTCACCTCGTTCACATACTAATCGGCACAGCATGTTATCCTAAACTATGAACTGTAGGCTGATTACCAAAATAGCAATGGTGGTGAGTGGATTTCTCCCTTTTTTGCTTATAAATTAAGCGATCTCCCCAAAGAAAGGGCAAACATCAGGCCTATTTCATATAACCTTTCGAAACTTGATTGGAATTCTCACTGGAAAGACATTTACTGAGAACTCAAGCTCAAGGAAATCAATGCGTGGGTCTGACAGACAGTCCACTCTCAGACAAATGTATTTGATTTCAGATCATCCTTCAATCTTTGTACTGGGACTAAAGCTGAGGCCGAGAGCTCTGGAAATAACAATGCAGGTGATACACTGCACGATCGGGAGCCTCCTTCCTGAATGGCATGGAAACACAACTGCTAGCTTAGAGAAAAGTATATTCACTAAAAACATGTGGGGACAGGCTAACTGAAAAGCTCATCAGGGTGTGACAGCTAAGAAGTTCAAGTGTGTGACCCAGTTTTCCTCCAAGCGCGAGCCGACCCAGTCGCGTCAACATAACCTAAGGGTTTGTTAAAAATGCAAATCGGGGGACCCCCACCCACATCTATTAAATTTGAATTCTAGCTATAGGACCTTGAAGTCTGCATTTTACCAAGCACCTCGGGTAGCTTCCTACACACTAGACTTTGAGAACCATTGAGTAACAGTAATACGATTTGTATTTTTGTTAAGAATATGTTTCCTATTTAGGAATCCTTGGATATTATAAAACGACAGAATAACAGAAATAAGTCCATATCAATTACTATTTTCCCTGGGCCTTCTACGAATTAAACAGATGTCACCTGACAACAGGAGACGCTCCCCAGCCAATAAACAGTGATCACGGCCAACCCAAATCATGAATACCGCTTAGTAATTGCGATGGTAATTTCTAATTGTTCTTGCTCCCTCAAAGCCATTCTGTTAAAAACCTCCATTGGTAAGTAGTATGAAGTAATTCATTAAGCAGAAACATTCACCCAATAAGAGGGTAAGGCAGCCTTGACAATACTACTCAGCTTTCTGTCCTCCAAAGGAAAAAATTGGGACCAGCAGTTAGCGTAATGGCTATGTCGCTGGACTACCCTTGTAGTCGACCGCGGTTCGTGTCCCGGACCCAGTGACTTAAAACTCACGCCGGGTGCGAGTGCGTGCGTGCGTGCCCAAGATCCCGAGAGAAGAACAAAGAAGGGATTGCAGCGTAGCCATCCCCTCTGGGGAGTGATTTCTCACTTTCTGTCTCTCTGTCTCTCTCTCTCTGTCGGGTGAGCACACGTGCCCTATAGCAAAAACTTCTTAAAAAAAAATATTTGACCAAAACAAGCAAGCAAGTGAAACACACACACACACACACACACACACACACACACATCAAATAACAAACATTTCCCTAGTTTTCACCCATTCTGATCTACACGGCTGCTCTTGGGCCTCCTGTTCCCCTGACTCTCCTGGCCATCTGCCTCTGTCTCTCTGTCTCTCTGTCTCTCTCTCTTTCACCATTTTCTAGCCACTTAGCATCAGGCCATGGTAAGAACAGAGTGTGCTCCGATCTTGCCGAGAACAGGGCTGAGTGGTCAGCACAGGAGGCTGTCCCCACTCAGGTGAGGGTGACTGAGCAGGCCAGTACCAACCAGTCGTACTTCATCATTCCCCCTTGACTGCCTGACTGAGCCTCGAGGGAGGGAGTGAGGGATGGAGGATGGGCTGTGTTTCTGCCTACAGGGCTCAACAGAGAGTCTACCCGCTCTGCTTGACTGTCCACTCAGCCATCACCCAGTCACCAGCAAAAGCAAAAGAGGCATGCCCTGCAAGCTTCCCCAGCTGGGTGTGGGGAAGCAGCACCTCGGCTTTGCCAGGCTGGGCTCTCACCTCCTTCTACACCACAGGGGAGCAGGCTGATGAGGAAATCTAGAAATGCCCCAGCAATCAAGCTAATGGCCGACAGCCACTGCTGCAGCGAAGGGCCTAATGCACGCATGACATTAGGGTAGTTGGACCGTGTCAGGTCTGCTCGTTCTGAGAGAGAGATCGAATATTACAGAGCATCTTTTAACTTCACATAGAATTTCAATACATCTCCAAAAGGGAGCTCTAACTCACTACCGCCCACTGACAGCAAAAAGGCCGAGGACCTGAATTTACCTCAGAGGTCAGCTCTTACTGTTTTGGTCCAGCTACAAAGAGAAGCAAATTGCAAATTTAATGATAAAATAGCTTAGAAGACAGGGTTGTTTTTGTTTTTTTTTTTAAATAAATTACAATAAACACAGATGAATCCCAGTGTTCTCCCAAAGGTAGGATTTGGATTTTCCTAAATCAGCTAATATCTTAGTCAATGCCGCCCCATTTGTTTCTGGCCCGTGTCACATCTTAAAATCTATACTACTTTATATCTTTCTTTAATTGCTCCATGTGGGTAACTTGCATTTACAACCAGTCCTCTCTGCCACTTGACCTTTAAAAGAAGATGAGAAGGGAAATTTTTTATCCTACAAAACTACCACACACATGAGATAAATCACAAGGAGTACGGCCGAGCAGGAATTCAATGGCTGTTGGTGCCGTTCTCAATCCTGTACAGAACTGGAAAAACTGGTTCAAGGAAAACACAGAAAACATCCAAAAGTGTGCTGGCGTTGTCTCTTTATAAAACCAGATTCTCTAGTTTGCTTTTGTCCTTGTGTTCCTGTGGTAAGCAGACTAATGCCCCACCCTCACCCCCACACACCCCTGGGCACACACTCTCACACCACAGAGAGGTCCATGTTCAAATCCTGGAACCTGTGTATATGGGACCTTACATGGCATAAAAGACTTTGCAAATGATATGAAGGTAAGCATCTTGGGATGAGAAGATTATCCTGAATTACATGTGTGGGTTCAGTATAATTGCAGCGTTTTCCCAAAATGAAGGCAGAGCAGTGGTCAAACAAGGAGAAGTTGTGGTGGAAGCCGAGATAGGAGTGATACAATTTCTGGCTTTCAAGACAGAAAGGCCTCCAAGGAATCTGGACCACCTCTAGATGCTGCAAAGGGCAGAGAAATGGATTCTCCCTAGAGCTTCCAGAAGGAAAGCGGCTCAGCTGACAGCCTGATTAGCTCAAGATCCACTTTGGATTTTAGCTATCCAGAATACGAAGATAGTAAATCTGTGTTGTCTTAAGCCACTAAGTTTGTGGAAATTTGTTACAGTAGCTACAGGACAATAATATAGTCTCCAAATCCTTTCTGAAAGGATTTTCCATCTCTCAAAAACTAACAGCACAGCAGAGGCCAAATTCTCAAAGTTGGTGATATTCGTAGATGTAATTAAAATCTGACACTTTATTGTGCCAAATACTCATGAAATCAAAAATAATAAAATGTTCACTATTGCTTGTTAAATTTATGTATTTATTTAACGTGTGTGTATGAGAGAGAGAGAGAGAGAGAAACAGCAGGGTCTTGAATGCAGCAATTCACTCCGGCCTCAGCCAGTTGTGGATCATGGCCAAGCCATGCCCTGAGACTCAGGGAGCTCTCCAGACTTGAACCAAGAACCTTCCCATATAGCATTGCCTCATGAAGTATCACGTGTTACCACTTCTCCACTGTCTGACCTTGAACGTTTTATTTTCTAAGGAAAAAATCATTAAGGTTTTATCACAGGATTCACTAGAACGATGAAATGGGCTCAGGTTACCAGACCTGATAGCGATTTTAATTGTTTCTATCCTCAGATCCTTATGATTTAATTAATAATGGGAAATTGTCACAGAAACAGGTTGCTTTTCTTTTTCTAATTTGTCAGAGGGCACATGCCTTTGCCTGAGAGAGAAAGGGAGAGAGTGAGCACAAGCACACCCCCTAGGGACTGATCACACTGCAATCCCGCCTCCTCTCTGGACTTGGGGCACGTATCCACACATGCCTCATGTGTTTCTCAAGCTACTGGGTCTAGGACTCCAATCACAATCACACCGTTGGTCATGTGGGATCTAGCCACCTTTTTTTTTTTATTTTTTTGAGAGGTTTTTGCTACAGGGTGCGTGTGCCCGCCCGACAGAGAGACAGAAAGCGAGAAATCACCCCCAGGGGGGATGGTCACGCCGCAATCCCTTCTCCTCCATTCTCCTCTTGGGATCTTGGGCACGCACGCACACGCGCCCGGCGTGAGTTTTAAGCCACCGGGTCCAGGACACGAACCGCAGTCGACCACGTGGGAGTCCAGCGACATAGCCATTACGCTAACTGCTGATTCCTGGATCTAGCCACCTTAACCGCCATGCCATGGGCTGGCCTGAAAATAGGTTTTCAAATGAGGGAGAGAGTTCCACTAAAATGTACTTCCTGATCTGCATACCTCTCAGGTGAACCAGAACTTGTTTATCTTAGTCACAGAAGACAATAAAACGTATGAGGGTGTAGGGGAGCCATCAGAGATTACGTCCCCTTCATAAAGGAAGAAGACAACGGCAGACCCTCAGCAAGAGGGCAAATAAGTTTCTGGTTTGCCATGGAAACCCTGCCTTGGAACTGGACTCCAACATCGGCTATTTTGGGGCTATTTAGGAAAAATAGGCTGGAATGTAACCCCCTAGTTTGAAGGGATATTAGATACCTTTCTCTTTTATAATCAAGACCCTGGAATGCTGCCACTACCTAAGTACTTAAGTTCTGGCATTTGAAAGTAAGCAATATTCGGAGTGTTTTTAAACAATATTTTGGGGACCAACAGATGGTATAATGGTTATGTCACTGGACTCCCGCATTGCCAACTACAGTTTAAGTCGTGAACCTGGAAGCTTGAAACTCATAGCAGGCGCGTGTGCATGTATGCTCAAGATCCCGAGAGGAGAATGGCGAAGGGATTGTGGTGTGTCCTTCCCCCCTCCAAGGGCGATTTCTCAATTTCTGTCTGCCTCTGTCTCTCTGGTGAGTGCACGCACCCTATAGCAAAAACCTCTCTTTAAAAAAACAAAAAAAGAATATTTTGTTTTTTTCCAAACCCTACTGATATACTAAAATCCCAAAAGCTGCAGTTTTCAGTAAAGTTTTACTTCCAGAAGAGTTTGGGTTTTGTTTTCCTATTCAATTGTGTTTTCTTGTGTTTTAGATTAACTGTATTTTGAAAGCCGGCCAGAAGGAAGAAGGGTATTTGGAAGGGAGAGAAGGTGGAAAATGAAGAGGCAGCAAGAGACTCACTCAGGCAATCAGACAAACAAATCATCTATCTTCCTGGCTCTGGTCAGGAGTGAGCCGAGAAGCCCTGCCTCCCGCCCGCAGCCCAGAGCAGGTTTGCTGCAGTGAGCAAGCGCTCTCTGGCTGACTTAGAGAAACAGATAAAACCCTCATTTCTCTCTGAACAATAAGTACAGAAGATGAGTCTGTGTCAGTCTCATTAGGAATAATAGAGAGAAATTGCTTACAATCATCGCTAATGGGTTGCCAGTTTCCTGACAATGGGCCGGGCAATTAGTTTGTCAATTTTTAACCAAATGCAAAAATAATAATAATTCCCTGGGCGAGCCTTTGATCTGCCCTGTCACCTTTCACCTGAGGCTCTGAGCCCCAGAAGCAGCCTCCCTTGACCTTTTGCTGTTGGCCACGCCCACTCTGACCCAGGAATTAACCCACTTCACCGGAGGACTCTCAGGGAAAATCCAGGGGAAATTCTGGGCCATTTACTTCCCTAGCCCGATCCCTCTAAACTTTTTGAAAAAAACACCTTTCGCCTTGTTCCTGGTCTATAGCCTGGGCTAAATGAGAGTTGGTTGTTTTTGTTTTTTAATATTTGACCTCTGACCTCCTTATGTGACATTCACTTCATGATTAAAGAGCTGAGGCTGCCAGGAAAGCATCTCCAGGTAGTGTAGCAGACCGTAACAAACAGTGCAGCCAGGACTCCTGGGTGCAGAACGAAGGGGTGGCAGGGGAGAAGGCAGACATCCGAATACCCTGAAGCCACCGGCTGCTGGTTACCGTGCTGAACTGGCGACAAGGACCTACGTGCAAGGCCTGGCTGAGTCTGTCCGTGAAATTCCCAGCGAATGCCAGCAGGTGCCTTTGTGCTCCTCTTCCTCTCCTGAGAGAACACAATGCCAAACCCTATTACGGCCTCTCCTCGGAGCACTTCAGAGGAGACACTCCACGAATTCAAAGCCCAGTAGCCATGTTATTAATATTTCCACCGCAATGGCTGCGTCCTTCCCAAGGCCTCAGATGATTTACAGGCGCCTTGGCCGCCGCATCACAGTGGCAGCCGGCAGCGGAGGGGATGGAAAGGGTCTTCAGGCCAAGGACACCCGGTAAACCAGCAAAGCGCAAAGCAAATCTGTCCGCTTCCTGAGGCGTGCATGCGAGCCTATCCCTTTACAGAGAAAAGGGCCTGTGAGGAGAGAGCGGGGGAGGCCCCTGAGACAGGATCTTCACCTCCGCTGCCACCACACTGGCCTTTCTCCCGCAGCCCTTCCCTAATTCTCCGGACCTGTCCTTGGGCAAGCATCCTTGGGAAGTTACCAGAACCTGTGCTGGGTGACAATACCACACAAATACCACACCCTCAAGGAGCCTTCTCTGACCTTCCTGTGCACACCTCCGGCCCTGGTTTCCTGTTGTGTCCTTCATGTCACACATTAGTTTTAATTATGTGCGTATGAGCACATAATTTCTGAACGGAGGAGGTATTTGCAAAATGCAGCCTTGAGAGAGAAAGAGAAAGCTGATGGAGACAAAACAGCTAGAGGTCCGCAGGGTGCATCCTGTCTTTCAGGAGGTGGGAGCCAGGATGCATGGAGACCCCAGAGCTAGGGAGGGAATTCTGCTGTGTCCGGCACGGAGTGGCCACTGGTGACCCGACAGTGATGCAACCCTGGAAACTGAGTAGGGAGGTGGGGAGAAATGCCCGGCATAGGGACAGCTTTTACTCTGTGTTACACAAAGCTCTAGCACCTGGAGAAGGCTTCCCTACTTCCCCCATTCAGGGCATCCCAATCCCTCAACACTTCAGTCCACAAACAGCCTAGGGAAGTTGGGGATGGAGGACCAAGGCAACAGACTAAAGCCAAGAAACTCTGCCCATTCTTTAATACATACCTGAAATGTTTAGAGCAAGACGTTGGTACTATAACCTACTATGTGTTTTCCCATAACCCCCTGTTGACTGCCTGGCCATCTGCACTTAAGCAAAGGGCTTTTAATGTGTCCAGACACAGACAAAAATGTGTTCTCCACCCTCCCTGGCTCCTGCATCTCAAGACAGCACAATTACTTTCTCAGATCTCTCTACTCCACCCAATTTAAGGTGCTTAGCTATCTCAAGAGCAAGCAGAGAAAGTAGGACTTAAGATGCAAAGCAGAAAACAGCTCCCTGGCTAGTCAAGACAGTCATTAAAGTGTAGCAAGATTTCAGAAGCATCTGCACACACTGCTGAGTGCAATCACGGAATAAGCACCTTCAGAATCATGTAGGGGTTGAATGCCCCCATCACGGCCTTAACAGAGCTGGGCGCATCCCTTGGCCCGCATTATGCAAGACGTATAAAAAGAATCACCTATTTACCAGTTCTTTATTCTCCTACAGGCAGGAGCAGACGCTGACACCCACAAGGACCCTTTTCCGCGAGGGATTATGTATCACACCATAGAAATACATGAGACAAATCACCCCTGAGATGATCATGTCTCCATTGACTGGCTCCCAGTTGAAAGGCAGCTGCAATTAGATGCCGCAGTCACAGATCTCTGGCAGCTCAGACGCCTGTGTTTACTTGAATCCTGCAAAAAAGGAGCCGAGATGCATTTTGGAGGCCCGTCTTCATCTGAGTTTGAGTTCTGTGGGTCTGATTCAGATTTGTGGGAGTTCGGTCATTCGCTTTTGTTAACAAGCTCTTTCTCAGCTTCTGCAGTGTTTACAGTATGAGATCTAATTTTGGCTTCCAATGCTCAAGAAAATTAACTGCATTACCTTTAAACATGCAATTGGGAAGAGACGGGGAGGGAGAACAATGTGACATGCCACAAACTCACCACGTTTGCACTTTTGCCAGTGAGTTCTCCCAGCTGCTGGTGACGGAGAACCTCATGGTTGCTAATACTCCAGCCTTTCTTTCAGGCCTGCCTCACAGACATGGAGACAGGTTTAAAAACTCGATTCTGCTGCTTTATGTAACAAGAGATATTGGAAATGGATTCAGGTTTTATTTTATTTATTTATTAAATAAAGCTACTTTTTGGAGAGATTTTTGCTGTAGGAGGCATGCGCTCACCAAAGAGAGAGAGATGGAGAGAAAGTGAGAAATCACCCCCCAGGGGAGATGGCCGTACTGCAATCCCCTCTCCTCCACTCCCCTCTAAGGATTTTTGGCATGCATACACACACACCCGGCGTGAGTTTCAAGCCACAAGGTCTAGAACTCAAACTGCGGTTGGCCACATGGCTTTAACACTATACCACCCACTGGCCCCTATTCATTAAATGAAACGATCGAAGTTTTATTTATTTGAACACTTCGTAAGCATAGAAAATCCCTGATGCAAAGCGCATAGGCAAGTGGAACTGTGCTCCACAGTGAGAGTGATTAGCACACCCTTTCCTGGAGAATAACCTTTCACTCACTGCGTTGGTGTTCCAGGCATGGTTCGAGCACTTTGCTTGCATGACCTTACCACAGCCTGATAGAAGGTTCAAGCAGAGAGCTGTAAAGGGACCCTGTCCAGCCACACAGCTGCTCAACAGCACACCAGGAATTCAAACCCAGCTTATCCGGCTCTCGACTCCTTACTCACCACTACTGTGGTCCATGCCGCTTGCTCTAAACTGCTTCTTATGCCAAAATGAACAGCAAATTTAGCAAAGATCCATTAGATTATGACAGCCACATCCCCTGAAGTAAACAATACTTAACGTATCTTTAATTTGTATGTGTAATAAAAGCCAGCCAGGGGAAATGCAAGCCTATAATACAAAGGCTAGGTCAGTCCAAACAGATCCAAGAAATATGGATGCAGACTTATAAAGGGAAAAAGAAAAAAAGGCCTATTCAGAGCACAGAAATATTGGATTGTCAGAAAAGTCGTCATGCATTTTTGCATAGAAAACAGAAAAAATACATCCTGACTTTTCCGGTGACCCAGTAGTGTATTACTTCCAGGGAAAGGCTAAATGACTGCAAAGGACAGGTCCTTCCAGCCAGAGAACTAATATCCTCATTACACAGAGAGTGGACCACCACATCGAAGTAGAATAGGAATAACCCAAAATCCCAAAGTATTCATTTCCAATGGACGTTAGATCTACCATGCAAACAATAATGAAACATCATCCATCTCCCTGTTCCCGTCACCTGAAACACTGGGAAAGTCAGCTCACAGACCAGGGCTCGGTGAAGATGTAATCTGTTAGTTGGATGCAGATTAGTGGGCGGTATCTCACAGCAATAGCCTATTAATAAATCTAGTAGGGGCGGTCTGTGGACCAGGCCCGAATTCAGCTGACTGAGGCTCCTTCTCCCTTGACCAATACTTGGGGTGGGAAGATTTCCATGGCCCTCTCTGCTCACTCCGCCTAGGACAGGACGCTCCTGGTCACTGACAAATTCTATCAGGTTGTAGTCAAATCCTTGCTTTCCTGGAAAGCATTGTCATTAAGTAAATTTCATACATCTATACTCTGATCCTGTGAGGGTTGAATTTTAAGGGTCTCCCAAGCTAAGTTCCAAGGGAAGCAAACTGTGAGGGAAGAGATCTGTAAAGGGGTGCCCTTGGGGTCACTACCTGTAGATGACAGGAGGACAGAAACATGACATGGGGTAGCAATTCAGTCCCCACAGAGGCTTCACCAACCCACCATGGGGTCTGGAACTGGAATGACCTTTCAGGGTAGTCCCAAACTGAGGTAGAGTGGCCAGGCCTTTGAACTCCTCCATCAACCAGTCACTGGATGGAGTCATTCTGGAGGGGGACAAGGTGGCTCTCTTCAGCAGAAGTCCTCCCCAAAGGGAACCGAAAGCTGAGAGCTCTCACAGCAGCACTCCCATCCAGCAGTTGGGGAAATAAATCCTTCACTCCCGAAGGGGGTCTGTGTGGCCAATCACAGCATTCACTACAAAGCCTAATCCCCAATTCTTAGAGAAGCCCTACCTAATCCCTATGACACTATAGACCAGAGAACTTAGAGGTGATTGAGGTGGGGAGGGCTAATCAGGTTTCGAATTCACCCAACCTAAAAGGCTCAGAAGAGAGAAATGCCTCTCTCCAGCCAGGGCTGCCCCAATGCTTCCAGCCCACTCCCATGCCTGCCTCCTGTCCTGCTCCCCACCACCCTCCAGCCATTCTGACCTTCCCTCATCCTGCCCAGGGCCAGGCTGTCTCTACTCTGCAGTGCCTCCTATACAGAGCACTCTCCGTCTTCCTCTCTCACCTGATTCCTACTCTCCTGCCAGTCTCAGCTCAAACGTCACTTTCCCAGGACAATTCAGGGACCCGGACCCTTTCCCCTAGATGGAT